>NC_143387.1:9802695-10114084 GCF_980474605.1 Leiobunum rupestre | reverse complement strand
AGTATCCACACCAATAAAAATGTATTAACAAGAAGCGAAAAACTTACCATGACAATGCACAGAGAGCCACTTGACTAAACCACAGCTCGTATATCAATAAATGACCGTAGACGCAATAGTTAGTGCGACAACTTACCATTAACAAACAGGAATTTTCGACGTTATTATCATGAAACCGGATAAGCTAAATAACACGACCTACACACTATAAAGTCTCCTCCAAAACTGGACGTTTTCGTGGAAACAAAATAATCTCAAAAAACCAAAGATAAAATTATAAGATCAAAGAATAGACAAAAAACAACATTATATCGATCAGTAAAAATAACATACGACCCTTCCTTTGCCTAAAACCCAGACACATATTATATTAAGAAAAGAGTATCTAAAAAAACTAAACCTACTGACAATGAAAGAGTTTAACAACGTCATTGAATAATATATTACAGATTTATAACAGAGCGTAAAAGGAATCAATAACACAGCGGCAACGAATCAAAGTCCTAAAACCGCGCTCCCGGTTCAATTCCCGACAAAATAAAAACAAGTTCACAAAAATTAAAAAACAAAGTTCAATAAAAAATATCCACAAATATTGTATTCATCCGTTTAGTAACAAAACCCGCCTTATCATAATGGTTCCTTTACTTTAATATTTTCCCCAATGAAGTCAATGGCTCGGCGGTGAACTATCAGCATGGTAACAATTAGGGATGCAACGGATAACCGGAACTGGAACCGGAACCGAGAAGAACCGGGTAAATTCTAGGAACCGGAACCGAGAAGAACCGGGTAAATTCTAGGAACCGTATCCGCAACCGGAACCGATATTTGTAAAAAAAATGATAACCGAAACCGGAACCGAAACCGAGTTGTTTTATTATTAACGGTTTTTAAACGGTTCTATAACTTTTTTACCACCATTTAGCGCATGTTGAAATTTAGTACTTAAACTTACTAATTCACTATTATTTGTTTTTCATATAAGCCCATCTTTATCCGCTATGTGCTGTTCTACGTAAGTGTCAATGACACCGCCTTACGCATTCCCAATTGAAAATGGGCTAGTGACTCATCCACAAAATGTTTGCTTTGTAAACTGGCAATCCGCGATAGTTTTAGTTTTATTTTCTTCAGTCGCCAGCTCGGCATAATTTCCCAAATGTAGTGCTACTAGTGTGCCATGATGCCATCCGTGTGAGGCAGAAAAAATTCACGACCCCTTTCGGAACCAACTGAAAGGAGAAACGGCGGGAAAGTCAGTGGCGTAGATAACACCCCCACAAACAAATTGCCTATGGGGCTGTGTGCAGTGCAACCGCGCGTTGTTTTTCCTCTTATCAGCTCAAGTTAATGCTTTGATTGCTTCAAATATTTATTTAGATTTCTATGCCGAAAGGCCGGGTACTAGCAACAGGCGAGCCCAAACTTTATAAATACAACAGAAATAACCGTCGCATAAAAATCCCAACAACGTACATAGTGAAAGTAACATAGAGTTGGGAGTCCTACTTTACTGAATTTTGAAAAGAATCGAGACACGTGTTTTTTAGCAAATCGTTATTCGTTAAACGCGGTAAATTAATAACTATGTTGTCTTTGCTGTTAAAAGTTTAAATTTCAATTTTGTAAGGTAAGGTTAATTTGTTTACATACTTTAATCGCTGGCCTGGGAAGTTTTGGTTTAGAAAATCTAAAATTGCAACTTTTACATTAACGAACCCTTATTTAACGAAATAATGTAGAATCCATTTCGAACGATATACTCAACTAAAATTCCGCCTTTATCTTTTCTTCAATGAATTGAGGACCGGGAGGGAAGGTATTATCTTTCCAAAACTTGAAAGTACATAACTTCTGCACCCGCCTCATCTTGAAACGGTGAAACCCTGGAATTTTCAAACAGTAGATTTCATTTCTACCCTACTTTACTGAACAATCGAAATAGCTAAATGTGCTTACGTGAGTTCGTTACGAGAGAATAGTAAAAATCATTTTTTTTTACAATGAGTCATCGAGATCTTGATTATGAATGAGCTTGGGAGTCTGAACTCCAGTCTTCCAAATTCTACCAGATCTAGCCTTGGAAATAACGGTTGTCAGGTGGTCAAAGACCGGTTTATTAATTGCTCAGACCAGTTTCTTTATTCAAAATTTGTGGGATCACTGGTCCCCGTGTCCTGTTTATTAATTTGAAAGAATAACAAAAAATAGATGACCAGTTTATTAATTCAAGGTTTCTAAAAGTTTTGATTTTCCCATTTCGTTAAAAAATAATGTTACGCCATAAAATGACATTATAACATTTTATATCAGAGCAGTTTAATAATTCATAAGCCAGGGGGTCACTGGTCACAAGGACCAGTTTAATAATCATCTAGGGGTCACTGGTCATAAGGACCAGTTAAGAAAGAAACCTTATTTCCAAGGCTAACCAGATCCAGCCGCGGAGTATATTTCCCTCCGCCTTAAATCCGCTGAATTGTATAGGATACTTTTCAACGCTGCCCGAAATTATAAATCATTTTTTTTATTTATTGCAGTAATCTGCAACAAAAAAATAAAATAATAATAATAAATTTTAAAATTTTAATGTTAAATGTGTAGGGAAGAAAATAAATATAAATATGGATACCTTTGTGGGCCAAATTTGATCAAAGATTTGGTGTTAAAAATTGGAGGAGCAGTGGACTGTGATTTGAAAGGCTGAATGAAGTCATTCTGTTATACACAGGATTATTTTTTAATACTATTTCCAGGAATTTGACATATTAATCAACAATAAAAATGAAAAAAAAAATTAAATACAACAGTTACAAAAATTTCCAAACCTTAACAAAATAAATAGTCCCTTTAGGGCTGCCGCTATAACGAGCTCTAACCTTTTTTTTCAGTTCGAAGTACTTCTTTTGTTATAAGAATTGTACCTGGCGATAGTCGCAACTCGCAAGAGTAGCTACGCGGCATGCGTCACCCGATACCAATGAAGGGAAGTCCTCCCCCCCTCCTTGAAAAACCTCAATGATTATAAGGGGCCCCGAAAGCAGTTTCGCGGGAGGGCCCCGAACCCTAAGCTACGCCACTGAAAAAAGCTGTTATTTTTAAAATAATTTCCCAGAAGCCAATTTTATATTCTAAATAAATAAATGTGGTGGATTTTATTTATCTAAATGACATTTGAATTGCTTATGTATTGAACTTTATTTAATTAATACTAAACACACTGGAACCGTATAAGAACCGTTTAGGAACCGGAACCGATCGGTTCTAAATTTTGATAACCGGAACCGAAACCGGAACCGATAAAGTAAAAATTGAAGAACCGTAACCGTAACCGTAACCGATAAAGCGAAAATTTAAGAACCGGAACAGGACCCGGTACCGAGATAGTCCAAAAAAGTGGAACCTTGCATCCCTAGTAACAATGCGACCCGAGTTCAATTCCTGATCACGATCAAATTTTACATTAAAATACTTAAATATTTAATTACATATAAAATTAATATAATTTATAAATATTTAATTAATATAATTTATAAATATTTAATTAATATAATTTATAAATATTTAATTAATATAATTTATAAATATTTAATTAATATAATTTATAAATGTTTAATTAATATAATTTATAAATATTTAATTAATATAATTTATAAATATTTAATTTATATAATTTATAAATATTTAATTAATAAAATTTATAAATATTTAATTAATATAATTTATAAATATTTAATTAATATAATTTATAAATATTTAATTAATATAATTTATAAATATTTAATTAATATAATTTATAAATATTTAATTAATATAATTTATAAATATTTAATTAATATAATTTATAAATATTTAATTAATATAATTTATAAATATTGAATTAATATAATTTATAAATATTTTATTAATATAATTTATAAATATTTAATTAATATAATTTATAAATATTTAATTATTATAATTTATAAATATTTAATTAATATAATATAGCCCGAACGAATACATCAATGAAATAAATTTACAAAAAATTAGAAGCATTACCTTTTTTCCTGGCAAGAAACTTATCTTCAAAAAAGCTTTCTTCCAAAAAATATTTATAATCCCTATGTAAAAATTTACAATTTCTTGTCTACAATGCAAGCTGGAACTGCAATGGGATATTCAGCTAAAATATTAATGACATACCAACCAACTATTTCCTTTGAAGTACTAGATGTGGGATATCTTGAAAAAATGGACATAAATTTTGAAAACCAAAAAATTAAACTAGTAGCTTATAATATTTATGTACCCCAAGAAGATAAACACGCGATAGAAATGTTGGAAGCCATTGATAAAGACATTGAAGAATACGATGACTTAGGTACAAATATAATTATAATGGGAGATTTTAATTGTACGCTTAATCCAGAAGTTGATAGACAAAACTGTAAAGAGTATAGAAAACTTTTAGTAAGGAGACTAAATGCACTATTAATAAAAAATAACTTAATCGATGCCGCTGATCTTCAAAACAGCGAGGCAACTCCGTTTCACGTGGGGTAGCCAGACCAGTAAAAATTCAAAAGCTAGACTAGACCGATTTTACTTATCAGAGTCTCTATCGCCTATGTTAATTAGAACCCAAATTTATTGCGGTGGATCAAATTCAGATCATCTTCCATTAGTTCTACAACTAAATGTAGAGTTTAATAAACGAATAATAGGATGCTCAGATATTTGGTGTTTAAATACTTCACTACTACGCGAGGAAAACTACAATCAAATATTAGAATTTAATCTAAAGAAATGGGCTAAGAACATACCATACAATATTTACGACAAATTTAAGTGGTGGGAGTCATTGAAACTAAATATAAAAACATTAACCAAAGAATTAACTTATAACAATAAAAAGCGAGAAGACACGGAGATAATTAAACTTAACTTTGAACTAGAAAAAACAACAAACGACAATATCAGACAATTTTTTTTTAAAAAGAGCGCAATTTATCGAGTCAGAAAGAACTAAAGCACTTTTAATAAGATCTAAAATGGAATGGAACCTACAAACTAATATACCAAGCAAGCTACTATTACAAAAAGAAAATCAAAAATCTATTAATAAACTGACTCATGTAATCAAAAGTAATGGCCAACTCACTACTGATCCGGTGGATGTTTTCTCAGAAGTACATAAATACTACACAAACCTTTTTCGAAAAAGTAATATCGAAATAAAAAATATTGAAAATTCTTTGAGTCCGCTTCCAACGTTATCGAATGAACAAAAAGAAGAATTAAACAAGCAAATTACAAATTTAGAAGTCAAAGAAACTATAAACTCAATGCCAAACAACAAATCCCCCGGGAAAGATGGAATTTACTTTGAACTATATAAAACATTCTCGCTTTTTTTCGTACCAATTTTGCGCGACATTTTTAATTTGTGCATAGAAAACAACAAGTTTCCAGAATCCTTTCACGAAGCTATTATAACTTTACTTTTCAAAAAAGGTGATCATTCTAGTCTACGGAATTGGCGTGGAATTTCATCACTCAATACCGATTATAAAATACTAGCTAAAATTCTTGCAAATAGACTCAAAGCTGTAATATCCACCGTAATTCATCAAGATCAAACATGTTCAGTTCCCGGTAGAAATATAAGGGACAATTTGGATATTGTACGAGATACTCTGCATTACTATAATGAGTCAAATCAAAATTTGGCACTGGTCTCATTGGATTTGGAAAAAGCTTTCGATAGGATAAACCATGACTATTTATTTGCGGTTCTCAAAAAATTTGGCTTCGATGGAATTCTATTAAATTTCATTAAAACAGTTTATAAAAATGCTTACGCCAGAGTAAAATTAAACAATACGTTAACAGCAAAATTTTTTATATTTACTGGAATAAGGCAAGAGAATCCCCTATCTAGTATGTTATTTGTATTAGCTATCGAACCACTACTATGTCATCTAAGGCAAAAATTACGTCCTATTTCAATAAATTTAAGTTTTTTAAATCGACCGCTAATAACTCCTAGCTACGCTGATGATGTAAATATTTTCATAACCAAAGAAGACGGTTTTACCGTTTTAAAGAAAGAATGTAATAGATTCGAAACAATAAGTAATTCTAAATTTAATTTAAATAAAAGTAATGGTTTATGGATTGGTTCATGGAAAACTAGAACTGATTGTCCACTATAGTCAGTTGCAGGCTAAGAAAGACAAAATATATAGTACAGTCGGCGCAAGGATACCTCAGACCATTTCCGGCCAGTCGACCGCGCGTTATTTAAAATTGACCACTTCACGGTCAATTTCAAATTTCGTGAGTTTCATCGTTTTTTTGCGCCATCTAGGAACCGAAATAGGAATCTATTTTTTAATTTCATGTTGTCATGAGTTTCATTACTGAATGCAGCTAAAGAAGGTTCGATAATTGAAGCTCCAAATATTTTAAATAGCCCAAGAGGTTTCTATAAAAAGCATGATAAAGGTTTTTTGTTAACAGGTAAAGATAAAAATATAATTTTAAACGTCTATAGCTCATTAAGACAACGTTACCCCCAAGAAAGCGTGGTAACTATTTTAAAAGAAACTGCCGATTTAACTGGTAAGACGTAGAAATAAATTTACAAAATTAAATAATTATACATACTATTTTAAATTTAAGAATGATAGGAATGCCCTATCTTTTAAATTTGCTCGCCACCACAATTATGAAATTAAAACATAAAGATTCCAATTTCGGTCTCTAGATGGCGCTAAAAGACGACAAAAAGAGCAAAATTCGAATTTGACCGTAAAATGGCCAAATTCAAATTTCGCGCGGTGGAATGACCGGAAACGATCTGTGGCATCCTTGCGCCGATTGTACTATATATTTTGTCTTTCTTAGCCTGCAACTCACTATAGATATTTCATTTTCAAACGAAAAAAATAATATTTTAGGCGTAGAATTTCATAATGAATCCAATTTGAATACTAAAGTTTTAAATAATATAACAAACCAAATATAGTGTAATATCCTAGCTAAATCTAAAACCGAAACAAATTTAAATATGAAATCCAAAGCTTTAATTTGTAATAACGAATTGTCAGTTTTATGGTATTTCGTTACAGTAATTATCTTTCCTAATGAAATAATCAAAAAATTGGAAAATATCTTTCTAAACTATATATGGAATAATGGTCGACACTGGCTTAAGAAAGAAATACTATACGCTAAAACCATTGATGGTGGAATTGGATTACTTAATATTTCTGAACAAATTAAAAAATTCCACATAGTACAGATTCAGAAAATCATAAATTTAAAAACCAATGAAATGTGCTATGATTTTGAACTTTTTTGTATGAAGATATTCTAGTTAGTTACAAAGATGTTCAACCTCTGTATAAACAAATTCTTGAAACTTGGAAAGAAAATGTAATATCTAAAATTGAAGTAGTTCATACAAAACGTAGTTTTCTTCATCAACCTTTATTTTACAATCACTACTTAAATCACAATTTAACCCATCCATTATGGAAGCAAAATAATTATAGATATGTGCTTAACTTTTTGTAGTAAATGATTTTTTGAAAATGAAAAATTTAGAGGACTGTATGAAAAGCAATAGAAACACAATTTTACAATATAAATCCTTTAAAAGGGATTTAGAATAAAACTATTCTGATATATTAAAAAAACCTAAATATACAGAATATGTAAAAATAGATAAAATTTATAATAAACCGTGTATAATTTTTAAAATTGGAAATGAAAAATATGAAATTAAAAATGTTAAAAATTATCAATTAAAAAAATTAATTGTCTCAGCCGAAGAAAATGCTAAAGAAGTCGAAAATGAAATTCTTAAAAATTTTCATTTAATTGAAAGAAATTTAAAAATAAATCCTAATTTCTATTTTATTTGGAATAGCAGCTTTAACTACAAAGAAAAAGATACTCTGTACAAAATGATTTATTTAAAAACTTTATCCCCCTATAGTGGTTATAAAATTTATAAAAATTTGAAAAAAGAATGCCCTTTATGTAACACTTACCTTGGAACAAACCACCATATTTATTTTGAATCAAGTCCTTTTTTAAAAAGAAACTATTATCTGTTATTCTGTATGCCAAAAATTTAAAATCACCAAATTTGTTCACTAGGGCTGTTGAACTAAAAATTGTAAAATTTTTAAAAAGTTTGTTATAGCCTGTTTCCTAGATGAACAGGCATAAACAATGATTTATATAATTGATATTATATAGTGTACCGCCTTAAAATGAAATAAAAGACGTCCTTAATATAAAAAAATATATAATTTATAAATATTTAATTAATATAATTTATAAATATTTAATTAATATAATTTTTTTTTAATTTTTTTTTTCAGTTTAAGTTTATCTGCAAAACAGATAAACGTTTATTTGTGGTTAAAATACAGAAATACTATTTACAATAAAAGAAAACAATGTTTTTTTGTTTTTTTTCAAACAAATAAAAATATATGGGTATCGAAACGTAAGTTTTTACATGGTTTACTTAAAAAACATTTTTCCATTTATAAATATTTAATTAATATAATTTATAAATATTTAATTAATATAATTTATAAATATTTAATTAATATAATTTATAAATATTTAATTAAAATAATTTATAAATATTTAATATAATTTATAAATATTTAATTAATATAATTTATAAATATTTAAATAATATAATTTATAAATATTTAATTAATATAATTTATAAATATTTAATTAATATAATTTATAAATATTTAATTAATATAATTTATAAATATTTAATTAATATAATTTACAAATATTTAATTAATATAATTTATAAATATTTAATTAAATATAAGATTAATATAATTTATAAATATTTAATTAAATATAAGATTATTATAATTTATAAATATTTAATAAATATAATTTATAAATATTTAATTAAATATAAGATTAATATAATTTATAAATATTTAATTAAATATAAGATTATTATAATTTATAAATATTTAATAAATATAATTTATAAATATTTAATTAAATATAAGATTAATATAATTTATGAATATTTAATTAAATATAAGATTAATATAATTTATAAATATAAGATTAATATAATTTATAAATATAAGATTAATATAATTTATAAATATAAGATTAATATAATTTATAAATATAAGATTAATATAATTTATAAATATAAGATTAATATAATTTATAAATATAAGATTAATATAATTTATAAATATAAGATTAATATAATTTATAAATATAAGATTAATATAATTTATAAATATAAGATTAATATAATTTATAAATATAAGATTAATATAATTTATAAATATAAGATTAATATAATTTATAAATATAAGATTAATATAATTTATAAATATAAGATTAATATAATTTATAAATATAAGATTAATATAATTTATAAATATAAGATTAATATAATTTATAAATATAAGATTAATATAATTTATAAATATAAGATTAATATAATTTATAAATATAAGATTAATATAATTTATAAATATAAGATTAATATAATTTATAAATATAAGATTAATATAATTTATAAATATAAGATTAATATAATTTATAAATATAAGATTAATATAATTTATAAATATAAGATTAATATAATTTATAAATATAAGATTAATATAATTTATAAATATAAGATTAATATAATTTATAAATATAAGATTAATATAATTTATAAATATAAGATTAATATAATTTATAAATATAAGATTAATATAATTTATAAATATAAGATTAATATAATTTATAAATATAAGATTAATATAATTTATAAATATAAGATTAATATAATTTATAAATATAAGATTAATATAATTTATAAATATAAGATTAATATAATTTATAAATATAAGATTAATATAATTTATAAATATAAGATTAATATAATTTATAAATATAAGATTAATATAATTTATAAATATAAGATTAATATAATTTATAAATATAAGATTAATATAATTTATAAATATAAGATTAATATAATTTATAAATATTTAATTAAATATAAGATTAATATAATTTATTTATAAATATTTAATTACTATAATTTATAAATATTTAATTAAATATAAGATTAATATAATTTATAAATATTTAATTAAATATAAGATTAATATAATTTATAAATATTTAATTAAATATAAGATTAATATAATTTATAAATATTTAATTAAATATAAGATTAATATAATTTATAAATATTTAATTAAATATAAGATTAATATAATTTATAAATATTTAATTAAATATAAGATTAATATAATTTATAAATATTTAATTAAATATAAGATTAATATAATTTATAAATATTTCATTAAATATAAGATAGATAGATAGATAGATAGATAGATAGATAATTTGGATTTATTACGTGCTAAAAACATACATAGTACTTTCCATATTCTAACACGCTTTAAATTAAATCAAGTCATTGTTCATATATAAAAATATATAACAATGTATATAAAAAAAGAAATTAAATAAATTACAGGTTACATTCAAAATAAATTACAGGTTACATTCAAAATAAATTATCGGTTACATTCAAAAATTCCATATAGAAAATAACAAAAAAAATAAATAAAAAATAAATAAATAACAAATGTGGTATCATATTTTCGATTAATATAATTTATAAATATTTAATTAAATATAAGATTAATATAATTTATAAATATTTAATTAAATATAAGATTAATATAATATAGAAATATTTAATTAAATATAAGATTAATATAATTTATAAATATTTAGCTTAATATAAGATTAATATAATTTATAAATATTTAATTAAATATAAGATTAATATAATTTATTTATAAATATTTAATTACTATAATTTATAAATATTTAATTAAATATAAGATTAATATAATTTATAAATATTTAATTAAATATAAGATTAATATAATTTATAAATATTTAATTAAATATAAGATTAATATAATTTATAAATATTTAATTAAATATAAGATTAATATAATTTATAAATATTTAATTAAATATAAGATTAATATAATTTATAAATATTTAATTAAATATAAGATTAATATAATTTATAAATATTTCATTAAATATAAGATAGATAGATAGATAGATAGATAGATAGATAATTTGGATTTATTACGTGCTAAAAACATACATAGTACTTTCCATATTCTAACACGCTTTAAATTAAATCAAGTCATTGTTCATATATAAAAATATATAACAATGTATATAAAAAAAGAAATTAAATAAATTACAGGTTACATTCAAAATAAATTACAGGTTACATTCAAAATAAATTATCGGTTACATTCAAAAATTCCATATAGAAAATAACAAAAAAAATAAATAAAAAATAAATAAATAACAAATGTGGTATCATATTTTCGATTAATATAATTTATAAATATTTAATTAAATATAAGATTAATATAATTTATAAATATTTAATTAAATATAAGATTAATATAATATAGAAATATTTAATTAAATATAAGATTAATATAATTTATAAATATTTAGCTTAATATAAGATTAATATAATTTATAAATATTTAATTAAATATAAGATTAATATTATTTATAAATATTTAATTAAATATAAGATTAATATAATTTATGAATATTAAGCTTAATATAAGATTAATATAATTTATAAATATTTAATTAAATATAAGATTAATATAATTTATAAATATTTAATTAAATATAAGATAAATATAATTTATAAATATTTAATTAAATATATGATTAATATAATTTATAAATATTTAATTAAATATAAGATTAATATAATTTATAAATATTTAATTAAATAGAAGATTAATATAATTTATAAATATTTAGCTAAATATAAGATTAATATAATTTATAAATATTTAATTAAATATAAGATTAATATAATTTATAAATATTTAATTAAATATAAGATTAATATTATTTATAACTATTTAATTAAATATAAGATTAATATAATTTATAAATATTTAATTAAATATAAGATTAATATAATTTATAAATATTTAATTAAATATAAGATTAATATAATTTATAAATATTCAAAATGATGTAGAATAAATTATAGTACCTGACGTTATAACTTCGTTGATGGTTGAGTGGTTAGAGTAAATCTCTTGCACGAGGTAGATTCCCGGCCGGCGCCAATAAATCGCAAATTGATACTAAAACGTATACCGTGTACAATTGGTGGAAACCCTGCCATTGGACGTTTAGAGGTTGCATATCACTCACGACTCGGTCCGTCCCTAAGTCATTAAGATGCAGTTGGAGAAAAAACGCCCTTACAAACAAGACAGACACAACCATCTTAACACAAATACAACAAACTCAACACCCACAACCGTCGTAACACGAACTCAACATCCACAACCATCATAACACAAACACAACAAACTCAACATCCACAACCATCATAACACGAATTCAACATTCGCATTACAATAACGAAATACTTAATCAAACTGAGTTAAAACCGTCGCGACGGTGAGCGTTAACGAAAAAATACCAAACAAACCCAACCGCAAATTAACGCTCACCGTCACACGGTGGTTTGCCAACCCTACGAGAAACTGCGAACGCAGAGATTTAGAGAAATTGCGTACGCAATGATTAACCTTTGCACGGAAAATGCGAACTCGTTCGCAGGACAGACAGACAGACACGGTGATTGTATAACTCTTCCTAGGGGACTTTTTTGATAGCCGCTGTTTTCAGGTTAACAGCCTTATATTTTAACCAACTACCGCGTGTCAATCGTAAATCCCAGCGCTGTAGATAGCTTTTAAATGTAAAACCAATAGGCAAAGTGTGTCTGTCTTTGAACATTTTAAAAATATAGGATTTAACTACATTATTCTTACATATAATATTTGTGCATTAAACCTATAGTTCTTTGATCTCGTTAAATTTAATTTGAAAACGGTCAATATGGTTGAAATATTCAATAAATTTAATCCAGGGATATTATCCTACGGTGCCGTTTCAAGTATCCGAAAAAAACATTTTCTTACATTCGAATATATTTCATCTGCTATCGTAAAATAACTTCTTTTTTATTCATTTATCTGAAGAAAATGATAAAGGAAAAACAAAGTGCTTCAAGACGTTTTCCAACCGATTTTCAAATAACCGATGCGTTTTCTGATCCGTAGAAATATTGAAATAATTGAGATATCAGATACATTTATATGGGTCAAACCAGATAGTTAGGGCGTTTTCTTTTGGTCATGATCAGTCATACGTGTCCTATGAACATGGGTTCTAAAATACTTTACTTCTCAAGTATTATGGGCCCCAAAACAACGAAATAGCCAGTAATGTAAAGTTCGGTATTCTGCCTTGAGCTCAATTGTTTGCATTTATTATTCATTCGTTTTAAATCGGTGAATCGATAAACGCAATTGCAAATGCCAAAGTCCATTATGGAATTCACAGAAGTGTCCTAAATACTACAATGATTTTATTAATACCAAGTTTCATTTTTTCCAAGAATGGAGTTTAATCAACACTTTTGAACAATTAAGGTCAGAAATTTAGGAAATAAGCAACTTGTACAAGGCTTATTCCAAGTATTTTCCCCGATAGATGATGGGATAGTGCTTCTTATTTTCGAAAGCGCACAAGACCGAAATACGAGTGTTCAGGAAACTGAATGGTACTTTTACTGATGAAGACATTCAATGGTTCTTTTATAGTAGAAAAAACGGAATTGTACTTGTTAGTGTTGAATATGCAAAATGGTACTTGCGGATGCTAACAATTTCTTCCATTTAGTAATCATTTTTTAATGGTGGTTCGATAATGACCATAACTAATGTCATAAATAGACTTGAGTATAAAGTGTCATAAGTCCTACAATGGATTTAATAACACAGATAAAGTTTTTAAAAAATCTACATAAATGTCAATAACTTAGAATTGAAGTTACAAACGCAAGTTTCTGGTTTATTTAAAAATAGCCACCTCCGGCTCTAATACAGTAATACAGATACGAACTCGTCGTCCAAACGGGTCTCGAACTCTTTCAAAGATTCCAACAGTATTGCGGATAGTTTGAAAGTTATTAATGATGCGTTGTCACAGGTCGTCAACGCCCCAAACTTATGTCGTGTAAACCAAGTCTTTAAGATAACTCCAGAGGAAAAACGTCATTTGGGTTAAAGTAGTTAGATAGCACTGGCCACACAACTGGTCCACCACGACCTATCCACCTTAAAGTCACGTCAAGATAAGCTCTTACGTCGTGGCTAAAAGGGGTGGAGCTCCATCGTGCAAAAAATACATGCGCATTCTCATTTTAACGGCACGTCTTCGAATAACTCAGGTAAATTATCTAGCAGAAATTGTAAGTATGCCTGTTCATTTAACCTAGGCAGAAGGACTAACTAAATGGTTACCAACAATACCTTACCAAGTATTTAGGCTAAACTGCACTTGATGAGGTCTATAGTCCGGTGTAGGGTTATCTTGACTCCACTAGTGAGAGTTGTGCAAATTAAGTTTACCGTCACGGAAAAAATTTGCTTCGTCAGCTGTTTATAGATTACTCCAGAACTGATAGTCATGACCTTCTTTGCCAACAGGAAAACTGAGTAAAGTTAACTCGCCTAGGATAAGTCTGCGTCGTTCAGAGCTTGAACCTTATGAAGGTGATACGGGTGAAATTGATGACCATGCAGAATTCGCCCAACTATAACGTGATTTACAACGAAATGTCTTCCAACTACTTGTTCCAGGATCGTTTTAAGAAGCTAAATTAATTATTGTTCAAATCCCCTTTGGAAAAGTAATTTACTTAACTAAAAGGTAAAACGAATCATATGTTTTAAACAAAAACTAGTTGAATCAATTTGGTTGAAGTACCTGCCCCTCAAGGTCTTCCACTCTCTCACGAGTTTGTCTTAGTTTAATTTATCCGTGTTTTCTCAAGCGTCTATCAATAGCGACAAATGCGTGACCATCTGGTAACGGTCTTTGAGGGAACTGTATTCGGTACAACCTTTGAGCTTCTACACTATTTCCTTGAGCCTGCCCGTACTAAAAAGTAAAATGCGCCATACTCTTCTTAAATTTTAATAAAAAGTAATGAATTGTCGATACAGAGCGTTATTTAGTTCTTTAAAAGCACCCCACCTTTAATAGTAAAGAACAAAGTCTAAAAGGCCTCGCTGACTTTACAAAAATTCAAAAAACGAAATAGAAATTAATCCCCCTGACCTAATGCTTTCAGAGGAGATAAAGTTAGAAAGAGCATGTGTAATAAAGTCTATTAAACTTGAATCTTTGAAATAATGGAACTTGGCATTAATAAACTCATTGTAGGATTTCGCACACTTCTGCTAGTTCAAAAAAGAACTTTCAGCATTTGCTATTGTGTTTCTCGCTTCACCGTTAAAAAACAAATGAATAATAAATGGAAACTACCGGGTACAAGAAAGAATACCGAACTTCACATTAACTACAATTTCGATATTTTGTGGTCCAGTTTTTTTGGGCCTAAGACTCTGATACGAAGCATTTTAGGACCCATGTTCATAGGACATTTTTTACTCATTTTCCCCAGAGAACATAATTGCTGACGTACTTATCCGTAACACTCTGTGTACACGAAACGTCACATAATTGTTCAGAAAAGTGGGTTTGGTGGATGTGGATGAGTAATAGCCGAGAAGATCAGATCATTTACTTAGGATATTGTATCAGAGCAGTTTGAATCAGATTGCTGGGTAAGAAGACTATAAAAGATTAACCGGGTCTGTCGTACTGATTTCACCCGAGTATCTGATAACCTGATCAGTTGTCCGATGGAGGCATTACTTAAAGAGATAGTGCCAACTCAGAATAATTAAAAATTTTGTTCTTTGGCTTACACGTTATGATAGATTTTTAAGTCCTGAATCCGAATATATATACATATTAGCACTTTCAATTAGTACTTAATTTTATAATTTAATGTAAAAAAATGGTATTTCAAAGCCGCGTCAAAACTTTACAGATTGTTGACGTCATGAGTTTGGTCGATTTCGCCACGCTCGAGCGGCGGGGAATTTCCAGTAGTCTCCTTTCTACTATCGCGTAGAGGATTTGTAAGCGCGGTTTTTGACTTTCTTCTCGCCGACCACGCGGTTCGAGATTCTCGAATCACGACTTCACGAGCCGGCTACGTGTAAAATTATTATTTTCAATGTAGAAATTGAAGAAAAAATTGATAACAAGGTATTGTTTATAAATTATATCATTATTTCATATACGTAGTCATATTAACAATATTTATATTCTACCGAAAGATGCCACAGAAAGCACCGAAGACCGTCGGCGCCACAGTGTATTGTGCAGTTCCTTCCTGCAGTAATAATAACAACAAAAGTGGCTTATCTTTCCATTACTTTAAATCGAATGAGGGTCTTAAAGCGTGCGAAAGCGATGGGAATAAAATTTTCTCCTGTAATCCCCTAAAAATTCTATCTCCAGCTCGCTCTAGTAGCAACCAATGAACATAAACCTATCTATGACGTAGACAGTATGTGATAAAAAAAAGTTACGCTATCTTTCTATTTTAAAATTCGAAATTAATCGTGAATATTTATATTTATACCAAATGTTTTATAACTATATTTTTCTTTACTATATATTTCAAAAATTGATGAAAAAACTTCATATACGTAGAAAATTCTGACACTATCTCTTTAAGAGAACCGTTGCGTTGCTCAAGAGGGTTCTAGTGGAACTACATAATTATATCAGCGAAAAGTGATTATTTTTTTACAGAACTTACATCAGGTGGAAGGTGTCCCGAAGATGAATATTACTGCTGAAAGGAGGCGTTAAGCAACCACAAATTGGGCTTATTTTTATAGGATTCTTGCTTTGATAAATCCGGTCTTTAGGCCAATCATCAGTCATATCATTTAAAACCATGAATATCAGTAGAAATCTAAGAAAATTTCTCCTATTTCCTTTTGAATTCTTCGTGCGTAAAGATCGCTGTCTAAAAAGTCAAACGTTTCCAAAATTGCCCTTTCGTGTAAGACCTTTGCAAATTTCAGTTACTATTTTGTCTATGCCACTCTGTTATGATAAATTGAACTGATGAACCAGTTTGCCATGAAAGCTATACTAATTCCCTTGCCGGACCTCATTTAAACGGGCAGCATGAGAGTCATAATTAAAGGTCACAACAGCAGGACCGCATACGAATTAATTGCTTCTACTCCATTAAAAAGTGGGTGATATTTTTGAACACACTTCGTACTTATATGGTTTCTTGTTTTCGGTTTAAAGTCATCTGCATTTTAGATAAAGGGTGACGTTTTGTTAAGCAAAGGTTCGCTTGACAGGAAAAGGTACTAGATATGAAATTAAATTGTGGCAGTGAGTGGACATTTATAATATTGGTGTAACGAAAATGAGAAATGTTATCGAACTATTAAAATTTTACAACCGAAGCCAATATGATAATAATGAAAACTTAACTAGATTGTTAATTCAATATAACTATATTTTAAGATTTTGTTTTATCTCTATATTTAAAATTAAATTGTATTGGCTTCCACGAAGATACTCCGCCGAGCGTACTCCGCCTACCATCACATTTGTTAGTAAAATATGATGTGCCCTTGTCATTCCACTGATATCTTATAAATGTGTTATTATTTAAATTACTCTTTATATTAAAAAAAAACAATCACAGCTATGACTTACTTCCGGAAAAAAGGTATCTAGAAAACATCCCTAGTTTCAATATTTAATTATAAATAAATGTTTGTTTGATTTTTGGTTTGAAATTGCGGTCTGCAAGCATCCCAATAAGTATCATTATTACCACAGATAGCGCAAAGAGCAATGCTACCTGAAAGAGACAAAATTAAAAAAGTCCTACGAAGGATTTTCTATTCAAAATATTTTGTTTAAAAAGATCTATGTAGGTCAAGGGTCAGAATTGACTTCCAAAGCTCAAGTGAGTTGGCAGAATTTCAAGTTTTTCGACTATCATTCAACAACTCTAGATTTTTAAATAAAAAACACATATACAACACATATGTGATTATTGCTTTGGCGTCGATTTAGCTTGATTGTTTAAACTTAGTCTCCCCTTAAAATTTAATTTAACAATTTTTCAGTTTATAAGAAATTATTAAGTACTCATGATACGATAAGCGATTTGGTTAGGTTTATCTATCAAAGTGTGATCGTCTGCCTACTTCGTGTCTTCTATCACGCATACCTCTGGCTGAACGGTGATAATATCGTTCTATGTTTTCATAAACCTCTGTGGTTCTTGTGAAAATAAAAATTAAGCTTTTTCCCCTCGAACATTTGTCAACCAGTACATTGACACATCCCCTTTGTTGTAGGCATAGTCAACCGGCAGGTCGTAAATATCGACACCCTGGAAAAAATAAATTTCGTCAATTTACAAATTTGAATTAGAAAAACTGCAGTATATTAATAATAATAATAATAATAATAATAATAAATCAGCTGGCTAATACCCAAGGCACCACCTTAGGCCCAAGTCATCTAGCGACTTATTATGCCTTTAAACAGGTGGCCGGGTTACAATGCGTAGGAGGGTGGTAGCAAACCCCACATGCTGCCGAGCAAACAGCTCCCTACACTAACTATTACCGTTAACCAGGAGGGTGGTAGCCAACCCTACAGCTCCCTACACTAACTATTACCGTTAACCTCTACAGGCTCTAAATTGATGCCCTGAATTCTAATTTCCTTTTATTAAACGAATTAGGATAATGGTATCTGAAAGGTATAAGTTGGATAGGGATTTGCAGAATGTCTTATTTTGAATAAAGTAATCTTAGAGTAAGTGTAATTGATATTTTAATAAAATTAACAAATACAACACTAAGAATTATAATTAGAAACTCAAAAGCATTGATTCCTTTGATGTCTTCATTTTGATAGCAGATTATTTCCAATTTTTTTTTACATTGGGTCTAAAAAATGTATTTAAGGACGCAAAATTTTCTGGTGACATGAAGTTTTAGATTTCACATCAAGTGATCGAATATTGTTTACCTTTGACCCTTTAGTAGCGATTCCAACTCGGCCTCCACTCAATTGGTTTGAAAAGCGTTCGTTAATTTCAGATTAAGTATAAATAAAGCCTATATTATTTCTTGTAAATCGTAATATTCAAATTGGTTGTGTTTAGGGTTCGGCGTTCAGTCGATGGTTATCCACTTATAGAGGGTGCCTGCACTTCCCATAAATAAAATAATGTATGCTATTCTGCGGTACCGTTAATCGTTTCACATTATTCGTGATACGATTATTTTATTCCAAAGTAAACGTATTTTGACCCGTAGAAATCGTTAATCATTAAAAATATTAAAATTTCTAAAACATAAAACGACTATTCGTCATTAAAAAACAAAATTCAATATTTAAAATCTTTACAATTAACTCATTTTTTAAGACAGGCAAATAAATTGTAACCAGGCGACGAGCAGAGTGAGTCGTCGCCTGGTTATATATAGGTACCTCGATTTTTACCTCTCCGAGGGTACTTTGTACCCTGGAGGGGTATTACAATCACCGTGTCTGTCTGTGGGTCTGTCTGTCTGTCCGGCTGCATGCGGTGAGCGTAACGGATTGATTTGCGGTTTGGTTTGGTTGGTCTTTTTTCGTCAACGCTCACCGGATATTTCGTTATTGTTATGTTAATGATTAATGAAATATTTATAAATTATATTAATCTTATATATAATGAAATATTTATAAATTATATTAATCTTATATATAATGAAATATTTATAAATTATATTAATCTTATATTTAATGAAATATTTATAAATTATATTAATCTTATATTTAATGAAATATTAATAAATTATATTAATCTTATATTTAATGAAATATTAATAAATTATATTAATCTTATATTTAATGAAATATTTATAAATTATATTAATCTTATATTTAATGAAATATTTATAAATTATATTAATCTTATATTTAATGAAATATTAATAAATTATATTAATCTTATATTTAATGAAATATTAATAAATTATATTAATCTTATATTTAATGAAATATTTATAAATTATATTAATCTTATATTTAATGAAATATTTATAAATTATATTAATCTTATATTTAATGAAATATTAATAAATTATATTAATCTTATATTTAATGAAATATTAATAAATTATATTAATCTTATATTTAATGAAATATTTATAAATTATATTAATCTTATATTTAATGAAATATTTATAAATTATATTAATCTTATATTTAATGAAATATTAATAAATTATATTAATCTTATATTTAATGAAATATTAATAAATTATATTAATCTTATATTTAATGAAATATTTATAAATTATATTAATCTTATATTTAATGAAATATTTATAAATTATATTAATCTTATATTTAATGAAATATTTATAAATTATATTAATCTTATATTTAATGAAATATTTATAAATTATATTAATCTTATATTTAATGAAATATTTATAAATTATATTAATCTTATATTTAATGAAATATTTATAAATTATATTAATCTTATATTTAATGAAATATTTATAAATTATATTAATCTTATATTTAATGAAATATTTATAAATTATATTAATCTTATATTTAATGAAATATTTATAAATTATATTAATCTTATATTTAATGAAATATTTATAAATTATATTAATCTTATATTTAATGAAATATTTATAAATTATATTAATCTTATATTTAATGAAATATTTATAAATTATATTAATCTTATATTTAATGAAATATTAATAAATTATATTAATCTTATATTTAATGAAATATTTATAAATTATATTAATCTTATATTTAATGAAATATTTATAAATTATATTAATCTTATATTTAATGAAATATTTATAAATTATATTAATCTTATATTTAATGAAATATTTATAAATTATATTAATCTTATATTTAATGAAATATTTATAAATTATATTAATCTTATATTTAATGAAATATTTATAAATTATATTAATCTTATATTTAATGAAATATTTATAAATTATATTAATCTTATATTTAATGAAATATTTATAAATTATATTAATCTTATATTTAATGAAATATTTATAAATTATATTAATCTTATATTTAATGAAATATTTATAAATTATATTAATCTTATATTTAATGAAATATTTTAGTATTTTGATGTAAAATTTGATCGTGATCAGGAATTGAACTCGGGTCGCATTGTAACAATGCGGATAGTTCACCGCCGACTCCTATCCATTGACTTCCTTATGGAAAATTTTAAAGTAAAGGAACAATTATGATAAGGCGGGTTTTTTTACTAAATGGATTAATTCAATATCTGTATATGTATATTGTTTATTGAACTTTGTTTGTTTATTCTTTGGTACGCTTTTTTGTTTTGTTTTAAATTTTTGTTAAATTCTTAACAAAATTTCGTGAAAACCCAAAAAGTAGTTCATTGTTACCTTTTAATAACGCTTAGAAAAAGAATAATTAGAACCGATCGGTTCCGGTTCCTAAACGGTTCCTATACGGTTCCAGTGTGTTTAGTATTAGTTAAAGTTAAATACACAAGCAATTCAAATGAAGTCAAAGAAAAATAAAATCCACCACATTTATTTATTTAGAATATAAAATTTGTTTTTGATAAATTGTATTATAAAAATACTAGCTTTCTTAGTGGCGTAGCGATGGGTTCGGGGTCCTCCCGCGAAACTGTTTTTGGGGTCCCTTATAATTATTAAGGCCGAGTCGCGATTATCGCCATCTTGAGTTAGGGCTAACATGTATCGCCTTCTACAATTAGATTTAACACGTACTTGCATGTTAAATATATAAAACGCTTAAAAATGGCTTTAAGCCCTAAGTGAAACCATTAAGATAAATCACGGCAATCAGCGTCTGGAGCATTAAAAACAAAGGTTCTGGTAGAACTTGGAAGTCTGGAGTTCAGACTCCCAATTCCGACCAGAATCACGATCTAGGCAACTTAATGTAAAATAATTAAAAAATTATTGCTACTATGCTCTCGTAGGGAACTCATGTAAGCGCGTTATTTGTTTATTCAATAAAGTTGGGTAAAAATGAAATCTTCTGTTTGAAAATTCCCACTGTTTCACGGTTTCAAGATGGAGGCGGTGGGGAATGATGTACTTTCAAGTTTTGGGGAGACATTGCCTTCCCTTTCGCTCCTCATTTCAGGGGCGAAGGAACGTTTTAGAAGTTGGAGGGGGCTAAGAGGAAGGAAACGGGGGTCTAGGAGCTTAGCCCCCGATGTAGAGTGAGTAATCGGTCGCGAATGTCATTAAGGAATTAACAGTAACAACAGTTATCATACGAGTCGTTTATGAATTTAAGATACACAAATCCACAATAATAAAATGAGAATTGTTTTGAATTTTTAAAGGAGTGTAGCTTCACCAAATGCATGTGTTACTGTTTGACTACTATGTAAATTGGCGGGAAAAGACACAGTTGAGCTTCTTTAAGCTTTATATGCTGAGAAATTGAGAAATTGAGCTTTTAAAGATTTCAACTGACCAATAAGTTGAAGGGCCGATAACCTTAGTTGCCCCTCCCAGCAAAATTCTAGGGAGGAGCATGCCCCCCTGGTTCCTACGCCCCTGCCTCATTTCATTGAAAAATATAAAGACGGGATTTCTATGACTCGTTTTGATTTCAGTTGAGTATATCGTTCTAAATAAAGTCCATATTATTTCGTTCAAAAAGTATTATCATTTGTGAAATGTAAGCAAATGCATAAGTTGAAATTTTAGATTTTCTAGACAAAAACTCAATATAACTAGAAGCCGAGCCGTTTTCGCCATTGAATTGGGAATAGTCCCGGGACCCGCTAGAATGACATAGGCGCGTTCGGTAGTCGTGGTTTCGCGAAACAAATTCTGAAATTTCCAGTCGGCGCACTCAGCAGCCTTGGAAATAACGGTGGTCAGGTGGTCAAAGACCAGTTTATTAATTCAAAATTTGGGGGGTCACTGGTCACCGTGTCCAGTTTATTAATTCGAAATAATAACAAAAAAACAGAAGGTGACCAGTTTAATAAGTCCAAATAATAGGAGATGACCTATTAATCCAAGGTTCATATCAATTTTGATTTCCCTATTCACTGGATTTCTATGTACAGCGAATCCGCTTACTACCGCCGCGGTCCACCTCGAGGTTTTATGTAGAGTCCCTTCGCTCGCATCCCTCGAACGAGTCGAACTGTCTAACCCCCCTCTGGCCTCAAACCCTTAATTCTCTAGTCTCGCGTTCCCCCGAGTACGGTAGGCTACCTGGCTCCGCGGTAACGGACCGGGGACTCTGGAATTACGGGGCCTAGAGAAAGAGAGATAATACGGTAAATTTACTTAATTACGAGGGTCTTCTAGGCTATGGTAGTAGTCTTAGGTGAGATAGTACTATATTGTACTATTCTTGTCGTACTCATAATATAAAGTTAACTATTTTGAATACGTGTAAAGTTAAAGTTACCAACATAATCTATCTTCTCAACATGTAGTATAGGTTTTTTTAGGCTTGAAAATGACATTAGAACATTTTATATAAGACCAGTTTAATAATTCATAAGCTAGGGGGTCACTGGTCATAAGGACCACTTTAATAATTCATATGCTAGTGGGTCACTGGTCATAAGGACCAGTTTAAAAAAAAACCTTATTTCCAAGGCTGGCACTCAGCCGTCAACTCTATCATTATACGGGTGGCGCCATCGATAACTTCCAAAGTACATTAGTACCATTAATTCAATTGTATAATATATAGTTCCCGCCGCTAACAGCGGATGGCGCCACCGATTATAATTTTAATGAAACATTTAAATTGAAATCTACCGTAACAATCCAAACTTAGACGACTTGACAAACTTTGGTTTTTACTTGGCAAATTTCACTTACCTCCCCCCCCCCCCCCCAAACATACTCTCTACGGTACGCCCCTGCATGTGTCTCGATACTTTTCAAACTTCAGTATGTCACTTTCATTGTGTACGTTGTTTGGTTATTTATGCGACGGTTATTGTGGTTGTATTTATAAAGTTTTGGGCGCGCCTCTTGAAACATAAAGAAATATTTCAAGCAAGTAAAACTTTAACTTGAGCTGACAGGAGACGAGTAGGGGTGTGCAAAATATTTGGTCAGACCAAATAATTCGATCAAATACCAAATCGAATATTCGATTCGTCGAATCGAATAGCGCTTGGAAAAGTTCGCGAATAATCAAATTTTTTGATCAAATAGTCGAATATTCGAAAAGATAGGGAAAAAGTATTTGGTATTTTAAAATAGTTTGCAAACTGGTCGAATAACCGCGGGTCTTTTTCTAATTTGTTGAGTTTCAAGGCCATCCCAGGAGAGCGCAGTGAAATTTCCGAACTAGTCCTTATTTCTGGCACTTCTCTTTAGGCCGCAGCGCCAAGGACCATATAAAGAGTAGCTTGCACGTCCATTATCCATACCGTTTGTATTAAAACTTCATAACGAAAGGCAGAAACTGTGTATTCTAGCGCCTATTGGTTAGATTACTCGCGTGTTCTCTTTGGTTATGGATTTTTCTATTTAAAATTTTTGATTTAACTAAATTAATAATTATTGATTTAAAATTAATATAAATGCAATTTTTTATTTAGTAACAAAAGATCTGCTCCTTCGCGTTTTACATATATTTAAAAACTTGAAATTTTAATTGTTTGCAAACTATGAAGAATATAGCATGTTCGATTTTAATTGTAGTTAGTAGTTACTAAAGGTTAAAAGTCGCTATATAGAAGACTTGATCCTGGAGTGGAACCTAGGGTATTAGCCTAGTTAATTATTATTTTGCCATGATACCCAATTGAAATATGTGTGATAAGTTTATATATATTTTTTTAGGTTACGATCAGGAAACTCATTTTGGTTAATAACATTATATACAGTATCGCTTAGAACCAAGTTCGCCCAGGGAACTTTGTTCTAGGTTATACTGTATTGGGTTTAATAAATTACCATTTTCAAGTAAATCTAACAGTGATTTCAATTACTTTTTTTGACAAATATGCAAACTATTTGGCTATTTGAAAACCAAATACGTCGAATAATTTGATATTCGAAATACTATTTGGTATTTGATCAGTTAACTGGCCTAAATTTTGCCCTAAAAGTATTCGACCAAATTATTTGACGTTATAAATATTCGATTTGGTATTTGCCATGCTTTGAAAAAAATATTTGATATTCGATTCGATCCCCAAAAAATGGTATTTGCACACCCCTAGAGACGAGGCATCGCGCGGTTGGACTTTACACAGTCCTATAGGCAATTTGGGGCACCCTCGGTGGCAGACCCCCCCCCCGCACTGCGGAGTCTGCTCGGAAGGCACACTAGTAGCAGTACACGACAAATATGTTTTGTGGCCTTTGCTACAGTTGTGAAATTGTGTCGAGTTTTTCGACTGAAGAAAATAAACCTAAAACTATCGCGGATTTCCGGATGATGCCAGTTTTGAAAGCAAACATTTGGAGGACGAGCCCATTTTCAATTGGGAATACGGAAGGGTGTGACAGTTGACAGTTGCGTAGAAACCCACATAGAGTTATCTGAGATAGGATAAAGATGAGCTTATATGAAAAACTAATAGTAAATTAGGAAGTTTAATTACTAAATTTCAACATGCACTAAATGTTTTTAAATAAGGTTATAGAACCGTTTAAATATCGGTTCCGGTTCCGGATACGGTTATCAAATTTTTATATTATCGGTTCCGGTTACGGTTCCGGTTCCTAGAATTTACTCGGTTGTTCTCGGTTCCGGTTCTGGTTCCGGTTATCCGTTGCATCCCTAATGAACAGTTAGTGTTTAAGACTGAAAGTGTTAAAATAATTGTGAACTAACTCAAGGCAGCTGTAAGACAAAATTGATTGTTATTATTTTTTGAATTGGAATAACCTAATTATACCCTTGAAATTATCAACTCAACCTGTGAGGGTAATTAAGTAGATTGGAAGTAATTAGTAGAGCACAGCTCTCAGCTGTTAATTTAGACAAGAGTTTATAGTTAGGTAGTTTGAATTTAGTTAAAATTACTCAGTATAATTTATGATATTTACTTAAGTGTAAGTGTGTTTTGGTTTATGTTTCAATCACGATGAACTAAGACAAATCTTGTCTTAGACACTTGAGTACCAGTTCTGTACAATTACGTAGAAGTGATATATATTGTTGTGTCTTTGATGAAAGTTAAATCTAGAACGTTCCATAGACTGTTCTGAATAAAAATAAACATTTATAATTTTGCATAATTCTGGTTGCCATTTTATTTTCTAATCACTCGCCCACAACATTACAGTTCTGGCAATCCCGAATCAAATAAAGTTTTGATATAACGGCGACGGGAAATTATTCTCGTAAATTTATCGCGCGGCCTTAGGGAATATTCTTCTAACAAAATTTCGATAAACTATCGTTTGATGAAAATCGGCCCGATTCCGTTAATTATAAACCAAAAAGCGAACGGTCGTTATAATACCCTCTGTAAGTATTTCTTTCATTAAAATTTGTTTCGTATTATATTCAACTGATAAACTTATACTGTAAAAAGGGTTTAATTAAATTGTGCATTATTATAGTACGTCTAACTCACTGTTGTAACTACTTAACTTATGATATTCTGAATAAATTAAAATTGGTCGTTTCGTCTCAATTACTTTAATTATAATTAAAATTTTATACCGGGCGGGATAGAACTGGGATAACATTTTTAACAAATAACTCTAAATTGCGGAGATATATCTTCAAGGGTTATCTCGAAATTAATACCACTAGGGACAATTCTTCCGAGGAGAGGTATATTTTGGCTTGCCAACTTGTTAACATTAAACTCGATGCTTCACGCTATGGGAAAGTTAAGGGAAAAGTAGACATAATTTTGGGTGCTGAGGTACCTTAATTTCTGATGTACGCATCAGTAAGTTTTAGACACAAAAAAGCGGCTTGGTTTATGATGAAACTTTTTTTAAAGGATTTGCGTTTATAGTTTAAATTAATTTCCTAGCCATATTATTTCTATTAAATTTGAAAAGAAAGGTTATAAATAATTGTTTAAAAATTTTGCTGATTTTCAATGTAAATAGGTTAGAGCAGGTGGCGATAGCGTCTAATGATCAGAAAATTTTACGTTGTTGCGACAGCCTCTATTACACTGATTTTGGTCCTTGAAAAATTAAATAAAATGGCGTCCATGCGATGCGTTAGCTCGAGTTTATTAAGCCTTGGTCTTCTAGAAAAGAAATGTATCATATAAAAGAGAGCGATTGTGGGTTGAAATGTGGTGTAGTGGTTATAAGCGTTGATAATCTTAAACAACTTCGTTCTAATAAGGAGGGTTCGAATCTAGTATGATTTAATATTTTTCGGATGGGTTCCATTTCGAAAACGTTTGTGTTATAAACGAACCTTAATTTACTAAATTACTTAAATTTAAATTAAATATTTAATAATATCGAGATGGAATACTCATTGGTAGGTCGTAGGGTAAAGGAGCTGCCTATGATTGAACTTCTCATAGATATCAAAATATAAGTAGAGGGGAAAGCGAGCCTGACTGCTTGAAACTCCTGTTCCGACCCCGGAGCCTTTGGCTGTGGATTTTGAAACAACAGAAACTATACGCGTCTAGTTTTGAAAATAAGCGCGAGATGATGCCACGGTGAATATTCTAGTTGTTACATACCGCTGGGGGGAAGGTAATTGTAATAACAGCTTCGAGCTCGGTGTTTGTTTGTCTAGTTAAATGTTTATGGTACTATTCCTTTTATTATTTCTATGAATGGAACGCGCGGATCTTCCTCGGATTGGAAATTGGCGAGCGAAATTAACGTAAGACGACTATCGGATTGATCCGAATGCTGATCGAAGCGAGTAATGAAAAACGCTATCAATCAGTTTCATGTCTATAAGTCCCATACTAAAAGGTGGGTAAAAATATCGACCCGTAGATACGCTTGGGTGTCGGGACGTCATCCGGCAAAGGTAAAGACGTGGTAGCGGACGACATTTTGTGCGTCAAGTAGGCGGCCTGCAAAAGCGTACAGGTGCTTTTGACGTTATGATGACCGTCGATGAAAGTGTGATCGCATTTGAGATCAGTTTAACTTTCCGCACACACGGCGGCGTGACGTTTGTCCTTTCAAAGCGCCCATCTCATTTTGGACCTCCGCCAATGAGTTTGCGTGACCTTTGGACTCTAGGCGCAGGGCGGCGCCACCGTGCAGCGCGCTCCGGTCCCGTTGACCATGGACTAATTAATGTATACACAGGGACGGTCCGCATAGGAAATTTAGCGGCTAGCGATTGCTAAATGTGCCCTCGAGCGGCGATTGTGCGAACTAACGACAAACTGAGTCAAGGGGGATGGAAACGGGAGGAAAGGTTTAAGGGAACAAAAAAAAGCAGTCGCCTTGCCGGCGATGTTGTAAGCGCCACGTGCGTTTGGTAAATGAATTCATTTATATTAACAATTAAATTGATTGATATTAATTTTTCGGCCCATGCATTCGAGACGTTATTCTCAATTTCTCCAGACAAAAAGAAAATTAAAAAAGTGGATTTAAGTGATTCCGATAATGGTAAATCAAAGATTTTTTTGGACAAGGCTTAGAAAAAGATGAACAGGAAAGGTATAAAGAAATCTTTCGTATGTTCTTTATGACAATACTTCGAATCACTTTTACACGAAGGGTAAACACACAGCTTTTTCCTCATAATTAATTTGTAAAACTACTTAAATAAATTAAAGCTCCTAAATCATACACCTTATTCAAATGAACGAAAAAAACCGTTTGTTTTTCAAATCATAAGCAGACGCCAACATCGATAGACTCCAAGACTCGCAGATAGAGGGCAGCATCGTTTTTCCGTTTGATGACGTTTTGACTCGGCTAACTTTGCTTAAGGGGGGAGGAAAAGAGGGAACAGCGTTAACAAGACTTAGTCGCCGATTTTATGAGAGAGTGGCGTTGTGCGGACCGTCCCTTTGTGTACATTAATTAGTCCATGCGTTGACCATCGTCGCAGTTAGTAAGCAACATGGATATTTGTAGGAACTTCCGCGACTACGATGCCGGGAGAGACGTTTTAGATGCGTCAAACGCTACGTCGCCGACCAGTGCCGTCTGCGGCACTGCCTATTGGTTCGACAAGTGTGTTAACACTAGTCCCGATCCCTTTCTGGATGGCGAGGAGCCGCTCGACGAGGACGAAGGACAGGAAACGCAGTCGTCGCACTCGACGCCTTTGGAGCCGGGTGAAACAGACTTTCACGAGCATCGGCGATAAATACATTTTAGTGGCCGCTCGGAAGAAGATGATGAGCAGAGGTGTGTTCAGCTGCGAGCCCACGAGGCCGCCAGAATTGCGTGCCGCGCAAGGGCGTTGGCGCTCTACGAGTCACTAAGAAAAATGGAGTTCCACGCTAGTTTCAGCGTCCCATTTACCACCTAAATAAGTGTATCGATAATTTTTTATAACTAAAAAGTCACAGCAAAGGTAGTGCGTTTATCGGTAGCACCAAGCCTGTACACCAAATTTGGGCCTTTAAGTTGCAAATTACAGATTTGTATAATGAACAAACAAACCAACTGACACATTAATCTTCTAATATATAAATTATTATTATTATTTATATAGTTTAACTACAAAAGATGGTCTTTCAATAAATGTTTCCTCCCCCTTCCATCCAGCCCAGTAAAACCGGAAATCACTGATTTAATTTACTGTTCCACGGCTGCCAGATTCTATCGGATAGTTATAGATCCAACTCTCTTTGAAACAGTCAACTTCAATCCTAGATTTCGCTTTAGACTAGAAAATGCATCAAGTGTTTCCCTTAAAACCCTTTGTTGCTTTGGGCTTTTAAAGGAAACATGGACATTCAGTTTGTATCTGATTTGAAAATGGCTATTGCCCGCTATATCACCTCGTATATTACTAAAAAAGAAAAATCAGATAAGGAGAGTTTTTGGAATGATTTAGGAAATAAAGGCTTACCCAGCCGTTTGTGGTCAGTAGGATTAAAAACTTTTTCACATCGTGAAATTAGTAGCTACGAGGCAGCTGATCACTTAACGCAGCAGCATCTGTATGGGAAATCAGATTCCATAGTTTTTGTTAATACTTCCTGTTGTGTATGCATACAACTCAAATATATATGGCGCTTTAAACCCTAAAAGTAACCTTAGAAGGGAAAAGTATGCGTCTGCCTCTCTGCCTCTCTCTCTTCTAGTAGACCTCCTAAGAGGCGCACGCTTTATACTTTTGTAATACTTAAATGTAGATTAAACTTATGTTACTCTTTTACCACGTTAAACACTACAAATGGCGACGGAGATGGGATCTTGCTGAGAATTCTACAAAAAGAATATCACTCTGGTGAGAACAATAAAACCCCACGAAAACAAAAGAAAAGAATCGCCAAGGCTTACCACCATTTTTTTCCGTGCCTCGTGGAAAAATTCGCGGAACCGAACTCGCAGACGCACACGCGGCGCACTGGTGATTTTCGACTCTCACACATGAAAGAACATCCCTCACAACTCAACGGAAAATGGGAACTTTCGGAATATGGCCGATGTTCGATGAAAAGACGGATTCCTGGTCAAAATACACTCAAAGACTAGACGCCTATTTCATAGCAAATGACTTAACGGACGCCGGACGAAAGGCAGGCATCCTCAGAACGGCTCTATCTACTCATGTACACGATAGACTGGTGGACTTATTTCTTCCTCTGGACATTGCCACGGTAAATTACAACGAATTAACGGAAAAAATTGCGCTTCACTATGATCCAAGAATACTTCGCAGGTTGACAAAACATTGCGCATTTCAGGGTGAATTGTTGGATGAATTAATCTTAGACCGATTGGTCTGCGGTATCAACCAGGAAAACATGCAGTAACACCTATTCGCTGATGAAGAATCAAAGGAGAAGAAACTAACTTTGGAAAGTGCAACTAAAACGCTCGTAGGAATGGAAAATGCCACACGCAACACCCAGATTCTACGCAAACAGAACGGCACGGGAGAACATTCTTCAACCACTCACAAAATCGCCACTCACAACCAAAGACCACAGGGAAAAATTCGCCAGAATACTAGAAGAGAAAACAATAACAATCAAATCAACTTCAGCACCACAGAACCAAAACCGAGAGGAAAAATAATCAACGGGCGTTTCGTAGTTGATCACAACGCTTGCATTCGCTGCGCGGAAACAGGACATAAACAACCAGATTGTCCGTATCACTCAGAAACATGTGCCCGATGCAAGAAGGTCGGCCATGTGGCTCGAGCATGTCTAAAACGAAACCCCCCAGGGCAAACCACATATCTACAGATGAATATGATTGTCCGCTTTACCATTTTGATGACGACAAACCATCAGCATCAGGAAGGATCGATGTTCCTTCACCACAACTGATTACATGCAGGGTAAACAATATTGCAATTCTGTTCGAGGTAGATACAGGGTCTGGACACACACTCCTATCTGCCAAGCTTATCAACAAGTACTCAACAATGAAGTACTGGAGCCAGCCGATATTAAACTCCATTCATATTCCGGAGAAAGGGTCAAGCTGTTGGTAAAAATGACAGTGCAAGTACAACACGAAGGTAAACAAGCACAGTTAGCAATCTTAATCGTGGATGAAAATGGACCAAATCTCTGTGGCAGAACGTGCCTTTACTCCACACTGGAAATTCTTCCCACGCTAAATCACATTGAAACCTTACAATCAAGTTCCTCTGTTGCATGGGATAAAGTTGCCAAAACCTTGGAGGACACCTTGAATATAAACAAAGCCATATTCACTCCAGCAGTTGGCAAATTAAAGGATGTCCAAGTTACACTACACGTAAAGCCGGTGACCTTTCCCAAATACTGCAATGCACGTTCTATTCCATATGCTATCGAACTGGAACTAAAAAGAATGAAACAAGAAGGAATCATTGAATAAATACACTTTTAAGAATGGGCATCACCCATAGTGGCCGTGATCAAACCGGATGGTGGCATTCGCATCGTGGGTGATTTCAAAGGAACAGTCAACCCACAACTGAACGTGGATAAATATCCGCTTCCAAAAACAGAAACACTATTTCTTAAACTTGCAGGATGTAAGTTTTTTTCGAAATTAGACTTACGAGAAGCCTACAACCAAATGGAACTGGATGAGGAATCACGCAAATACGTTGTGGTTAACACACCATTTGGACTCTTCCGATTCACACGGCTAACACAAGGCATCGCTTCCTCTTCTGCCATGCTCCTAAGACTAATGGAACAGATACTCGACAAAATCAAGACGACATATTGATTGGAGGCATCTCTGAAGAAGATCACATTTTCCATTTGGACAAGGCTCTAACAACTCTGAAAAATTGTTACCTCAAATTAAAAAGGGAAAAATGCCAATTCATAGTAACCCAAGTAGACTTTCTAGGACATCATCTGAACGCGACTGGATTACATCCACAACAAGCAAAGATGAAAGCCATTACGGATGCGCCAACTCCAAATAATTTAGAAACGCTACGCTCCTTTTTGGGAATATTAAATTATTATGGCAGATTTCTTCCTAACAACGCCACGAGGTTGGCGCCATTGTACAACCTCTTACAAAAGACAACTAAATGGCATTGGGGGCAAGACCAAGATACAGCTTTCCAAACTGCGAAAACTACATTAGAAAAATCAAATGTTTTAGTACATTATGACGTAACTAAACAAGTCGTCCTGGCTTGTGACGCCTCCCCAGTAGGAGTAGGTGCTGTCATTTCGCATAATGTAGATGGCCATGAACGCCCAATAGCCTTTGCATCAAGAAGTTTAACAAAAGCTGAGTGAAACTACTCACAGCTAGACAGAGAAGCCCTATCCATTATTTTCGGAGTTAAGAAATTCTGAGACTACATATATGGAAAAACATTTATCCTTTTAACGGATCATCAACCATTGGTCTCACTTTTGGCAGCCGACAAGCCAGTAACACAGATGGCAGCCGCTCGGCTACAAAGATGGGAACTCCTACTTGATGCGTATTCATATGAAATAAGATACAAGAAAGGTGTGGTCCACCAAAATGCAGACGCTTTAAGCAGGTCACCATTACCCATTTCATCTGATGAAGAACATACGCCAGTTCCAGCTGACTATGTTTATGCAATCAAAGAAATAACGGACGGTCCTAATCCCTTAACAGTTCATGAATTGGCCAAAATGACCAGGGAAGACAATGAACTTTCAACACTGTACGAACACATGAAAGATGGATGGAAAAGAAATACTAGAGATGCAGCCATGACACCTTTTCACAAACTGAAAGATGAGCTTTCGAATTTCCACAACATTCTTTTTCTGGGAAACAGAGTCATTATTCCGAAACAACAGCGCTCAGCCATGTTACAGGAACTCCACAGCTCCCACCAGGGAATTGTGAAAATAAAACACAGCACGCTCACTTATCTGGTGGCCCAACATAGATAGAAGAATTAGCCAACTCTTTCAGAACCTGCCAACAGGAAGCACCTATGCCAGTTGCAAAATACACGCCTTGGGAAAAGTCGATAGAACCATGGGGCAGAGCACACGCTGACTTTGCCGGGCCTATTGAAGGCAAATATTTGATAGTTCTCTCAGACTCATTTTCAAAATGGTTAGAAGTCGAAATTACGAACACTACCAACACGGAATCAGTCACAACATTTTTAACCAGGCACATGGCACGATTTGGTATAATAAGAATCTTAGTCACAGATAATGGCACCTGTTTTTCCAGTGAAGAATTTCCAGCCTACATCAAAAAAAAGGCATACGCCACATTTTAACAGCGTCGTATCATCCCGCATCAAATGGTCAGGCAGAACGAAGTGTGCGCACAATAAAAACCTCTCTCAAAAAAATCTCAGGGGGAACCAACGATGCCATACAGATAATCGAACAAGGTCTAGAAAATTTCAAAACTGGAAAACTGGAAACGCGGATCTCTCGTATCTTGATGAATCATAGAAGAGCACCTGGTCCAGAAGGAAAATCTTCATTCGACATCATGTTTGGAGAACGCACAGTCCTAACACGACTGGATATACATGTATGCAATCCTTTAAAAATGGGTAGTAAAGAAGAAGAAATTATTTCTACCAACCTGGAAAGCAAATACACGATAAGGTATTTTCAAGAAATTTCGGAAAAGGACCCAAATGGGTAAAAGGAACAATCGTGACACACATCGGAAAAATGATGTATGAAATCACCACCCCACGAGGAAAAATCAGACGCCATCAAAATCAATTGAGAGTCAGAACTATGCAAGGGTCATCGCCAGTTACGACTACGTTTCCTATACCCGTATCCTATTCAAATATGAACCCACAACCATATACTCTACGGGAAATCGTCCAGCAGAAGGAACCTAATCCTAGTCAGATAGAGTCTTCAGCTAATCCTAGTCAAATACAGTAATCAGCTAATCCTAGTCAAATACAGTATTTAGCTAATCCTAGTCAAATACAGTCTTCAAAACCATCATCATTGGTTCCAGAAGGAAATGCCATTCCCAACACAGCGGTAGTGGAAAAAATAGAGGTCGGCGTTTGGATAAAAATTAACCGTATATTTGGATAATATCCATAAACAAAAATTATCCAACAAATAATCAGTTATTTCGGGCTTTTTCCCATATTAAATCGTTTCTATCCATGGATAATATCCATGGATAAACGGTTAACCGCAATTTTTATGATTAATTGAAATTTTGACAGTTAATTTATCTGTTACGCCGATCTCTAGGAAAAAGTGAAGACACCAACTGAAACCATACTACAACGATTAGACTTTCTTCCTGGGGCACAACCAAAGAAACTGACCCATCAAAGTCCAAAGCAGTCATCATCCAAGAGCCGCTATCCTCAGAGAAGCAGACTAGCTCCCCAAAAATTAAATCTACAATGTACTGTTTTAGACAAACATCTTATAAGAGGGTACTGTTGTGTATGCATACAACTCAAATATAGATGGCGCTTTAAACCCAAAAAGTAACCTTAGAAGGGAAAAGTATGAGTCTGCCTCTCTGCCTCTCTTCTAGTAGACCTCCTAAGAGGCGCACGCTTTATACTTTTGTAATACTTAAATATAGATTAAACTGATGTTACTCTTGTACCACGTGTATTTATGAGCATACGTTAGACACTACACTTCCCCTTAAGAACATAGAAAGCGATTACTTAAGCAGTACAAAGATTTGAAATCTCTGAAAGAGATTGATCCTGAGAGCACAGATATATTCATGAAACAGTTAGTTGATGATATATATCCAAATCGCCCTGATAGTCGAGAAGACACTTGTTTGTTAGATTGGGCGAGGTTCTACTATCGGGTTTCAAATAGCCTATTACAAAACGACCTTCTGAATTACTTGAACTAAAAAATGGAGCTGGTTTTGTAAAGATGAGGGTTAAACCTTTCTTGGTTCAGCACCCAAATCATGATTTAAATAAATCTGAATCAGAGTCTGAAAAGTGTTATCATGGGTTGTTGATGTTATTTTTACCTTGGAGAGAAGAAAGTTCTATACTAGGGAATCATAAAACTTTTAAAGAATCTTTTGAAAGTAATTGACCGAGGTTAAAGGATATGATGAAGTATCATAAAAAGTTAAATGCTTTACTAGAGGCAGAAAAGGAACTGCAAGACGATTTGACTAAAGATACACCACCTGACAATCAGAATAATTTTGTTTTAGCTAGCACTGATAATCCTACTGTGGGAAGAGAGTTGGGAGAAGCAGAAAGTGCAATGAATGAAGTGAACGCAAGGAAAATATAATTTTAACTCCTGACAGCTTAGCTTGTGCATTTGTATATTTGGAAACAGATCAGAGGAGTATCTTTGATAAAATCGCTGGTCATTTTTGCAGTTCAAACTCTTCTGACGAAGCACTGCATTAAAACCCTTGTTTTAGTTGAGGCCACCTTGCCTCTCTGCACCGCCATGGCAATCCGTTGTCATGTTCCTAAAAACTTGAGAATGGTTAGCTCTATAGAGATTTGAAATTTTAACTCAATGTTCAGGGCCTGATTTTCAATTAAATGCGCCTAATTCCAAATAGTAATCAATTACTATTTATTTACTCGACTTTGGACTTTCACCTCTTTGCTTCTCTTATCTATTTTCCGGCTGGTCTCGGCGATATTTTCCTGGGCGCGTCAATGTTTGGTTTTCCTCCTTTCAGCCCCATCCTCCATTACGGACACCCAAAGAGTGGATGCGGCTAGACTCCCCGCTGGTTCCGACTTGCACCTCTTTACGTCCCTTATCCATTTTTCAGATCTATTTTATTTTGGAACAATGTCGCGTGGTCACGCCGCTATTTGTTTTCAAACGTCGCCCGGTTGGTTTTCCTCACTTGAGTTTCATGCACCCGTCCCGACCTTTAAACTTTTTGAACGGGTAAGTGTGAAATTCGTAGAAGGGGAGTTAGCGTGAAAGAAAGGGACTTCGTAGAAAGGGAGGTTTAGTTGCGATTTTTTAGTAGTTCAGGATTTTTTGCTACGCGTGTTACTAGGGATGCAACGGATAACCGGAACCGATAAGAACCGAGTAAATTCTAGGAACCGGAACCGAAACCGGAACCGATAATATAAAAATTTGATAACCGTATCCGGAACCCGAACCGATATTTGTAAAAAAATGATAACCGAAACCGGAACCGGAACCGAGTTTTTCATTGTTTTAAACGGTTTTTAAACGGTTCTATAACTTTATTTACCAACATTTAGAGCAAGTTGAAATTTAGTAATTAAACTTCCTAATGTACTATTAGTTTTTCATATAGACTCTTAAGCGCGCCTTCCCAATCGACCGCCATTAGCTCCCTGCTTACAGTCTTCGGGGAGGGTTATGAAAAAACCGGTTTTGGGGGGATGAAATTTCTGCGGTAGAGGGCTGGCTCGTTGGTTGTCTGTACGATAATGAAGGCGCCCAGTAAACGTTTCTAAAAAGAGTGTATAAGCTCATCTTTATCCTATCTCAGATAACTCTATGTGGGTTTCTACGTAACTGTCAACTGTCACACCCTTACGTATTCTCGATTGAAAATGGGCTCATCCTCCAAATGTTTGCTTTATTTTCTTCAGTCGGAAAACACGACACAATTTCACAAATGTAGCAAAGGCCACAATATCTATTGCTACTAGTGTGCCTTCCGAGCAATTATTTAGTGGGGCAATGACCAAGCATAATTGTTGATCCCCTTCGCAACCGACTTAAAGGACAAACAGCAGAAAAGCCAGTGGCGTAAATAAAGCCCCGGAAGACTCCGCAATGCGGGGGGGGGGGGCTTCCAAATTGCCTATGGGACTGTGTACAGTCCAACCGCGCAAGGCCTCGTCTAGTTTTTATCTTGTCAGCTCAAGTTAATGTTTTACTTGCTTGAAATATTTCTTTATGTTTCAACAGGCGCGCCCCAAACTTTATAAATACAACCACAATAACCGTCGCATAAATATCCAAACAACGTACATAATGAAAGTAACATACTGTAGTTTGAAAAGTATCGAGACACGTGTTTTATAGCAGATCGTTAAACCTTGTAAATTAATAAGTAAGTTGTGTTTCTGAATTCAAAGTTTTAAGGTAAGGCTAGTTCGTTTGCATAATATAATCGCTGGCCTGGGTAGTTTTTGTCTAGAAAATCTAAAATGTCAACTTATGCATTTACTTACATTTCACAAATGAAGTGTGAAGCTACACTCCTTTAAAAATCCAAAACCATTCTCATTTTATAATAATAATCAGCTAGGCTAATACCCAAGGCGCCACCCTAGGCCTAAGTCATCGAGCGACTTTTAAAGCCTTTTAATTCAGGTGGCCGGGTTACAATGCGTAGGAGGGTGGTGGCAAGCCCTGCAAGCCACGCAAGCCAACAGCTCCCTACACTAACTATTACCGTTAACCTCAACAAGTTTTTATGGAAGGGGAAACCGAAGATCTCGGGGGAAAACCCCTTAAACCAGTGGGGAGAGAACTTGCAAACTCAACGCAGAAGGAGTTGTTCCGAGTTTTCACCCAGTGCCACAAGTTGGGATCGAACCCGGCTCCTTTTGCTGCGAGGCGAAAGTGTATCTTAAATTCATAAACGACTCTAAAGACTAAAATACACTTCGTATGATAACTGTTGTTACTGTTAATGCCTTAATGACATTCGCGACCGATTACTCACTCTACATCGGGGGCTAAGCTCCTAGACCCCCGTTTCCTTCCTCTTAGCCCCCTACAACTTCTAAAACGTTCCTTAAAGCCATTTTTAAGCGTTTTATATATTTAACATGCAAGTACGTGTTAAATCTAATTGTAGAAGGCCATACATGTTAGCCCTAACTCTAGATGGCGATAATCGCGACTCGGCCTTAATGATTATAAGGGACCCCAAAAACAGTTTCGCGGGAGGACCCCGAACCCATTCGCCACGCCACTAAGAAAGCTACTATTTTTATAATATAATTTATCAAAAACAAATTTTATATTCTTTATAAATAAATGTGTTGGATTTTATTTCTCTTTGACTTCATTTGAATTGCTTGTATATTTAACTTTAATTAATACTAAACACACTGGAACCGTATAGGAACCGTTTAGGAACCGGAACCGATCGGTTCTAAATTTTGAGAGCCGGAACCGAAACCGGAACCGTTAAATTAAAATTTTAAGAACCGGAACCGATAAAGCAAATATTTAGGAACCGGAACCGGATCCGGAACCGAGATAGTCCAAAAAAGTGGAACCGTTGCATCCCTAATAACTAAGCCCCTCCCATATAGCGACTGAGGCCAGACTTCTTGATGCAGTTCGATATTCATGGTTGAAATGAATACATGCATGCTACTACCCATGCTGGATTTGTCACCTGCCCGGTCTGTGGACTCTGGCGTAGGGCAATATGATAAGGACCTCCGGTGGTGTGCACTCACGTCAGTTTTGATACACTACTCCCCCCCAATCCGACCCCTTGTGTACGCCACTGATTAGATCCGTAAACAATAAAAACCATTCTAACAATAATTTGGTTTCTTATGGGGTCATGTGACGTATCCGGCGGAATGACTAAAACCCAAATAATTTTCCAGTATAAAACCAGGATTAATTAATATCGAGAAAAAATGTTTGCACCCCAGATTTTGATGAACCTGTTACTTACAACGGTAACATTCAATCTAGAAGGGGTTAGTCGGTCAATATCTTTTATAAAATAGTGCCATATAGATATGGAAGTCTAATTATTTATTTTATCCAATTGTTTTTCGCATTCCTTTATAATATTTTTAATTTTTGGCGGTTAGTATTGGGCACCCTCTGTTCCGCTTTTTATTTAATTTTTAGAACGCACAAATCGATGAGAAATTAAAGAAAAATATTCATCCCGTCACTGATTATAACAATTAAAAAATAAGTTATGATGATAAAAAATTAATAATTCGGACACGTAGACCTCCCGTCGAGTGAGCGGTTGTGGCCGAAAAAACCATCCGGTCGCTCACCGTGATTGAGATCCGTCAGCCTTAAAAAATGAATTCAGTCGCTCGGGTAGATCTCTCTCGACTTTACGGCAGCGCTTTTTATTGAACAAACTATTTGGCCGCTAGATAACGTGGCGCTCAGAAGTGAGCATGCTAGCGCGTCGATCGGCCGATCTCGCTCAAAGCGCCGTGAGCGATCTGTGATTGAGATAACTTTTTGGCGCTCGGCCTGAGCTGGCTCAGTTGAAGAAAGATAAAATAGCGTCACCTGTATTGCGGACTCGCTCCCTTGATCACTCAAATTTAAAACGTCTGAGCGTTCATTTCGGAATTCGCTCACAATTTTTGCCCACCTCTGCCAGATACCCCTGCGTACGATACTTAAGTAATAATCTGTACGAATGTTTTCTTTTAAGTGGTTATTATCCCCGCCACCAGTATTGTTATTTCTTGCATCAGTTTTTAGGTTGTTCCTATTTTTTTAAATCAGATGAGGGAATTTTGGGGGCTAGCAAAGCAGATTAACCACGAGTACAACTGTTTCCCATCGATTATTCAGCACTCCTTTTACGCAGCTGAAGCTCTTCACATTTGGGTTCCTTAAGATGGGAAATAGAGGCTTCCACTTCCTCCACAGTATATGAAGGGTCTTCATCGTCCATTTTCCATATTTTGGCTCCCTAATAACAAAGCTTAACTAAACAATTGTTTAGTGCTTATGAAAATATTTCACAAAACCGAATTGAGTCAAATATTTATTGAACAAATATCTACACATTTTCCAAACAATACTAAAAAACCTAATTTATTTTTGTGATTGGGATAAAATCCTGTAGGGATGGTGAATGGCTGAGCAGTTTTCATTTCCAAAACTTGATTTAAGAGCCCTTGGCGCCATCCCTATACGAATAAAGCCAACTATAGCGACATAAGAAGTGTAATTATCACCACCGCCTACATTTGGCTATTGGGACAGAGCTCCAGCCGCTTTGTAGCTTCTGATATTACTCCTATAGGTTCATATTTCTATTTGGCTTATAGGTGCATAATTTTATATGGCCTACAGGTTCATATTTCTTGCTAGAACTTAATTCCATAAAGTAAACGAGCTAAGGAATATTCGTCACTTATTGGTAACTTCACGAAGCTCTTCTTCCGTTTTTCACGTGCAACTTAGTGGTCAAAGTTGGCTGTACTTTTATGTAAATTGTATTCAATAAATTGTACACTTAAGCTAAATGTGTAATAAAGATATCGTAAAAAGCAATTATATTTTTATTCTGTTTTAATTTCAAACAAGATTCAGATTACTATGGAAGGCTATTTTTAATTATTGTTATTATCCTTAAAGGTGTGGTTCTAAAGTTAATGAAATATAAAGTAGATGGCATTGTTTCGGGGCTATTACTTTTTGGTTAGTAAGATGTCGTTAGAAAAGTTTAAAATAAAAAATGAAAAATAGATGGCATTGCAAATTATCTTCCCTAAAATAACACTAGATGACACTGTACTCTTAATTTTTGAGTAGGGAGCGTTTTAACGTTATTTCCGGACCATCTATTGTTATTTTTATACTGACACGTTAGAAATTAAACGTTTAATCGTTAGGTCAAAAACGCATCGCAAACCTTTTGTGTGAACAAATCAGATTTATAACGTTTTGGAAACGGTTTTTACTCAAATCTATTGAAACCGTTTCAAACCAATGTATTTATTATTGAAAGGGGTAGCAAGCCGTGCACTTCGACCTTACGTCCATTGAGCAACCCCCAACCTGACTTTAATTAAAAAGTCCTATTTCCGACAAAAAGTTAAAGCAAGTGTCGGCTCTATCATTACCTACGTTCTTTTTGATTGGGTCAATGTATCGAAGATGGCTATGGTTGCTCAAATCGCCGGGAAGGTGCTTCCATCTAATATCGACTTTCAAAAACGATTTATCGTTTATTTTCAATTACGTGTTTGCCCAAAAGCCAATCCAAGCGACGTCGACTGAGCACGTGATTACAAATAGTCTTTTCAGATACGTGATTAAGAATACCCAATGACCTAAAATCATGATTTTGGGCCACGCCATATAGGTTAATTACGCTGGGTAATGTGCCTAATCAACTTGTTTAAATTTGCACGGTGGCGACAACTGTCGAGCCAGAACGCAACTCAACTAGAGCCGACATTAGCTTTAAGAAGTCACGCGTCTCCAACCGATGCATACCAAGATGTTCAAACCTTTGAGCCGTATAATAGTCAGAGCTACAAAGAATGTGAGAAGCAGTTTCCTCCTCAGCTAGACAAACCCTTCAAATTGGGTCATCACTGAAAATAATAAGATTTAGGTGTCTGTTAAGTTGGCAATGGCCCGTTAGTAGGCCAGTTACCAATCTCATATTCGTCTTAGAGAGCGAGAGTAACTCTTTTGTTCTCTGCTTGGACGGGCCAGGGATAAACGCCTTGGCCTGCCTTTGACCATCCATCTCAAGCCAAAGATAGAGTTGACGATCCAACAGTTTCAGACGAATAGTCTCAACGTAGCTTAACGGACCAAATTAGGACCTGAATTTTTAACACTAAAAGGTACCGGATTTTAACCAAATATGAAACGGACCGGAATTGGAATGTTTTTTAGCAACGCGTAGCTTTCAGCTCTACAAGATAAGCAGTTGCCTTCAAAATATTTTTATGTAATTTCTAATAGAGCTCAGGGGCGGATACAGACCATCTAGTAAGGAGGGGCGACCATGGGCGTCCGCAGACATTTTTGTAGGGTGGGGCAAAAAGGGTGAGCTCGGCGACATATATTGAATTTTAAATTTATTTTGAAATTATTTGAGCCTTGATATTGTAACAAGGGCTGGGGCTCTCATTTTCGTTAGCTTAATAAAGTTTCCGCAACTAGTATGCTCTAGTCTCTAAAAATTGAAATTTTTTTAAAGATAAGTAGACAGAAAAGGCAGAACAAGTCACGTGTTTAGCTGCCTACGCAAATAATCAACCACAACCAATCAAGGTTTTAGACACATTATTACATTGTAACAACTTTACAACTAAACTCTGTAGTCTTCATCAATATAAATATACTTCAATAACCTGAAGAATTGCAGAAAAATTGTTTTGAAAGTATTTTAAGGCCCCCTATGGACCCGCTCCTGGTGGAGCTATGTGCGCACAAGGTTTGGTTCAACAATGTATCAGGTCAGTGGAGTAAACAAGGGGATGGTTTCCGGGTCTACCTTTGACCTAAATATTATCCCCTTCCCAACATTCACATACTCGCCCCCCCCCCTTGACAAATGTCTGGACTGTATGTGGTTAAGACATCCATAACCGTAAGTGCTTTACCACAATATATTATTCATACTCTTTGCAGAGAATGAGGAATTAAATGAAACCAGCGTGATTTTTCAGACGGGAATATATAACCGATCATAATTTTTGTAAATATAATTTATACTTGCTTTAAAAAAAACTCGAAGCTATAAGTGAAAACTGCCTTACGGAATAATACGTTTTATTTTCATTACCTAGGAGGGGTTATACAACGACCGTGTCTGTCTGTGGGTCTGTGGGTGGGTCTGTGTGTCTGTCAGGCCTGCGAATGCGTTCGCATTTTCGGTGCAAAGTGTAATCACTGCGTACGCAGTTTCTCGAGATCTCTGCGTTCGCAGTTGCTAGTAATTAGGGAACAAAGTCGAAAAACCGTGTTTTCAAAACCACCGTGGGACGGTGAGCGTTAACGGATTAATTTGCAGTCGGGGTTGGTTTGGTGGTTTTTTTTCGTCAACGCTCGCCGTCACGACAGGTTTAATTCAGTGGTTTGGATATTTCGCTATTGTAATGTTTATGTGTAGGGTGGTAATGTTGTGTTATTGTTATGACGTTTGTGGGTGTTGAGTTTGTGGTGTGTATGTACGGGTGGTATCTCTCCAACTCTTTCTTATTGACTTTTGAGACGGACCGAGTGCTGAGTGTAATGCTACCTCTCAACATCCAATGGCAGGGTTTCCACCAATTGTTCACGGTATTCGTCTTAGTATCAATTTGCGATCGCATCGGGCGGGTTTCGAACCCGAGACCGCCTGTTTGACAGGCGGACGTTCTACCACAGAACCACCGACACTTATTACGTTTCATTGAAAATTAGACCTTCAGCTTTATCGAAAGCGTATTTAATAGAGTACGAAATTTTGGTTTAATTGAAATAGAGCAAGATTTCGTGGAAGATTTAAATTATTGCATCGAAGAAATTCTAATTTAGCGATTTCTCATTTGATTAAAAACAAATGCGTCCCCCAGGTTTCGAACCCGGGCCGTTCAGATAGGCAGTCGAGTGCTCTACCACAGAACCAACGATAACTTCAAGCTATACTGCAAATAAGACACTCATTGTAAGCATAATAGTTAACAAAGTCTTGAATTTTTTTACGAATGAAATTGTGAAGGCCTAATGTGGTTTTTTTACGAAAAAATTATAAAGACTTAATCTTGTTTAATATAATAAGTTGCTTTATTTCAATTTGGTACTTTTGTTTAGGGTTTTTTTAATGAATGGAGTTAAAGATTTTTTTCTTCTATTATTTGACGTTTTATTTTTGCGGTTGTATATTTGTTTTATCTTTTATTCTTTTAAAATTATTTACTTCTTCCGCAAAATGGTTCATTTTTTGGAGGAACCTTTTTACTTATTTTTTGTGTATTAATGTTTTGAGAACCTTTACGTTTGGGAAAGGATAATTTTTGACGGAACCTTCAAAGTGTATACGTCGCATTTTCAAAATATTTAATGGTCAAATCTTGTTTTAGCGCAGTCAGCAGATAAGATAAAGGGTAGAACCCGTTAGTTTTTTGTAATTTATTTAGTTTTTTCAGTCGTATATTCTTATCTATTAGGTTTAGCGTATTGGTTTTCAAGCTTAATAATTCATTTATTAACAACATATCGAGTTGGTCTGGTTTTCATCTCGATCGTAATTTATTTTAAACGTTTTCTCGGCTGATTAAGATGTTTAATGCAGTTCATCAATTGGGTTCGTTTGTGTTTATTTATAAAGAACCCTAACTATTCCCTCTACGGTCATTTATTGATATACGTTTAGTCAAGTGGCTTTCTGTGCTTTGTGAATGGTAAGTTTTTCGCTTCTTGTTAATAAGTTTTTTGGTGGTGTGGATATTTGGATATCTACGATTCCTAATGCAGTCATTGATATCCTGGGTGTGCGAGTAATTATATGATATTGGAAATTGGACGGTTTTGGTCTTTTTCATGCGGTATGTGTCACAACGTCAACAGGATGGTTCTGACAGTCTACGAGTCGTCCACTACCAGATATCTACGGTATCTTGATCGGGCGAACGTTGAAATAAAATGAGCGTTAACTATGCGGCAAGTATTTCGTAAGCGACAAAAATACAAATACCCTCTGTAGATATTACTTTCATTAAAATTGGCTTCGTATTATATTTAACTGCTAAACTTGTACCGTAAATAGGGTTAAAGTCAATTGTGCATTGTTTTAGTACGTCTAACTCACTGTTGTAACTACTTAATTTATAATATTCTGAATAAATTAATCTCGGTTGTTTCGTCTCAATTATTTTAATTCAAATTAAAATTTTATACCGGGCGGGATTGAACCGGGATTACGTTATTAGTAAATAACTCTGAATTGGGGAGATATAACTTTGAGGGTCATCTCGAGAAATTAATACCGCTAGTTGTATTTTAATTTTGATTGTGTTGAGCTTTTGGGCGGTATTGTTGGCTTTAATTATCATTTTTTCGTGTGAAGTGGTTTAAAGAAGGTTTTCTGTGTTGTTATATCGTAAGCGATAAAAATACAAATACCCTCTGTAGATATCTCTTTTATTAAAGTTTGCTTCGTATTACATTTAACTGATAAAAAATTTCTGTAAATAGGGTTAAATTCAATTGTGCGTTGTTCTAGTTCGTCTAACTCACTGTTGTAACTACTTAATTTATAATATTCTGAAAAAATTAATCTCGGTTGTTTCGTTTCAATTATTATAATTCAAATTAAAATTTAATACCGGGCGGGATTGAACCAGGATTACGTTATTAGTAAATAACTCTGAATTGGGGAGATATAACTTAGAAGGTCATCTCGAGCAATTAATACCACTAGGGACAATGTTTCCGAGGAGAGGTACATTTTGGCTAGCCAACTTGTTTAATATATACATTTTTGTATATGCAAAGATAATTTAAACGGGATGTCTTTCAAAGCTGTTGATAGAGATAATCAACCGATATATATTTTTTGCGATTATTTTTTGCATTAAATATTTCAATAACATGTTTGTTGAATAATTATCGGTGTATTATTGGTTATTGTAATCAAATTGTTACAAACTAATGTATTTTTTCGATTAATCAAAAATAACCGCAAAATTTGTGAATAACGGTTGGATATTGCCGAGCCCTAATTGTGTTAAGAGGGCACCCTTCTTTCAGTTTTAATTAAAACCAAGGTGCCGTTGCAATAATGCCAGAGGAACCGGTTAGATACTAGGTTGGTACTTGGCAAAAATGTGAACAACAGCTTTCACGTCGAGTTTACAATTTCTATTCCCTGTGGATAAAAGGATTTTTGCCTAGATCTACGAATTATCGTTTCCATAAAAATTTGTTGAGTTTAACGGAAATTGTGAGTGTAGGTACCGAAACAAAAATACCGAGAAAGCAATATACTATAAACCTCTCAAAACCCATGATTTCAGTCAACAAATTATCGCAAAACATTCGGTATACTTAGTGCTTCCAACGGCCACCTGATCAGATTATTCAGATCGTATTTCTTATGCGTATGACGTCATTCAGTTTGTCAGATTACCTGAATCTGGTAACCGACTCCCACAGGTTGATCTGATTTGAAATTCTATCTGATTAATTTTTCTTAATGTAAACTGACCTGATTAAAAATAGAGGGGAACCAGTTGGCCTATCGGTTATCTGACATACGATACACAATACTAAATATTTATGACAATTAGTTTTCGCAAATGTTAAATTTTATTTCTGTGTTCCTTACAAAGATAAATGAGGCATATTTAGTGATTATATCCACCAATTTTTTAAACAGATTAGCGCAGTTATAGTTTCGGGCTGCAAGGAACCTCTTTTGGGGGAAACAACATCTGATCCCGTAGAAAAGGCGCGTTCAGCGGGGACTGATGTTCCTGAAACGGCAAGGTAATCACGTGTCATTCTAGATACCTGCTTAAATTCGTCTTCATGTGCCTGAAATAGGGTTTATTAAGCCAATAACCTAAAGAAACCATTTATTGAAGATATTTACCTTCCACCATTCGATGATGTTGGTATGGGGTGGCGCAAGTTTGGCGATCAAGTACCTGTTCATCTCGGATCCCTTTGCTTGTTTCTTAGGACGCTTAGGGTAAATAGCAAGAAATTCCTCTTCTTGTACCGAAGCCGTCGAGACGCTTAACGCATTAACCTCGTTCTGTGCTTGGTCTTCCAAGGTCTCGTAGTATTTTGAGAAAACGTTGAGGACGGCCGCCTTCACTTTCTTACAACATTCTTTGCTATAGCGTTCCTTGAAAACGTCTAGCTTCAATGTTGGATTTAATACTGAAAATAACGCGAACTAAATATCTTTAAGTGCAAAAACGTTTTAACTTGATCTCACCCATAGTAATCCAATTAACTTCCGTTCCCATGAGGTCGTGGTACGTTTCTAATTTTCTCAATGCAGCGGAACAAACTGGTTTCAATACACCATTTCTTTGCGCAATACTTGTTTTGAGTTTTTGAATTAACCATCCAATTATTGGCATTACCAGTCCCAACGTAGGCTAGCGCGAAGCCGATACACGATTGGTGGCCACGTAAAAATCCTTGGCGGAAAATACTTTTTATCATTTTCAAGTAATTTTAAGATCTGGTACTTTTACCTTTAGAACGTTAAGTAGTTCCTCGACATTTGTCCATTCCGAGTCCAGGATCATATGACTTTGGAACTCCCTGTCATCATTCATAAGCGCCTGCAAAGACTAATAAAAACCCACGAACGGTTACGTCAGAAACCAAGGAGCCAAGGTCCGGTAAAACGTCTTTCAAAATGTTCCAACCTGGCGAAGTTGGTGTGCCCTACAGAGCATGGCATATGTTGAATTCCAGCGAGTTCTGACGTTTAACATGAGAGTTACATTCGGAAGATTAAACAGCGTGTTAAATTCCATCAACTTCTCTTTCCTTCCTGTTAACAATCTAATTTTAGATACGACAGTTCTTATCTGCAATGAAGTGTAAAGATGATTAACTTACGAGGATAAATAATTGCGTTAATTTTCGATGGAATCAAAGTTATTAATTACTCACCTTGGCTACGGATTGCCAATGTTGCAGTCGTTTTCTAAGTAGTCAAAGTCGCAATCTTGGTCATCTTCGTCGTCATATTTAGAATTTGCTTTCAGTTCCTTCAACATGTCCTGCACAGCTATGTTAAGAATATGTGCGAAACAACGTACACGGTTCTTGGTATTAAACCTAAATTCTTTGTCTTTGGATGTCTGCTCGAATTCGGAGGTGAAGGTATCGTTGTTGGACGCATTGTCCATCGTTATTTTTTACACCTTGAAATGTATCAGTTACCACACATCGTATATAGTAATGCTCATCAGATGTTCTACGTACGGAACCATTAAATTTTATACTCCACGGTCGTCGATCATTTTAAGAAATGCGTCAGGTATGTGTTTGCCGTAATTCGAGGTCCAACAATCGTGGGTAAACGATATTTGTCCAGAAACTTGCTGAAAAAGGTATAGAAGACGACTAATATTAACGATAAACAGTGGAAGAAACGAAACTTTGATATGATATTACCTTCATAATGGTTCGTAGGTTTTCAACTTCTTTCCAATAAGACATCATAACGTCATTTTTAACAGTTGTTGAACACGTTGGTATAGCATCTTGTAGCAACGGATTTTTAGGGGACAGTTCGTTAATGAAAGATTTGAAACTTGGCTCTTCTACCATTGTAAATGGTTGGTTAGTCAAAACTATCCACTCATTTAATTTTCGTCGTACACCAGTAGCTGTAAAACCAATAGTTTACCATCATATTATCCTAAATTGTGTATTGAATGTTGATGGGATTCTCAAATGATCAAACGAGGCGAAGTGTGAAAGCGAAACCACGTTTTGCCACATTCGGGAAAAATTGGACCTCTGCCTTAGACACTAACATTACCTCCATCTATCCATGACGAAAAGTGTTGTCTTGGCGAAACCTCCGAGGAAGTAGCCAACGGTACTAGACCAGGGTGTTTATTCAAGAGGTGGGTCTTCATATTACCAGTACTTTTATTAGAATTTACGCTATACAAATACTTTCCTCTAGGGGCAATAAAAGCAATAGATATATGGAAAATCTATCAACAAATTACAATATTTAATAATTAAGGATACATAGCTTACCTATCGCAGTGTACACACTTGGCAAACTGGATCTCTTTTACTATACCATCAGGTGATGTAGTTCCTTCCGACATGATCATATAATGACCCCATATCTCGCTTCGTGGTCTCCGATCTCGACCGTCTAGCGTTTTACCGCTTGCCATATCTCAGTGATTAATTTCTACTCATGACGTCCTATTTACTTATATAGCTTTTTTTCAGAAAGTATTTTTTGTCGAGCAAGTCGAGCGACCGCCCTTAATTTGTGTTTTACTGAAAATCCTTCTAACTAAAAACACATGGGTGACTATACTGATGCATTGTGTATTTTTATAGATCAAATAAGTGTATTGGACTAAAATAAGACGTCGCGCTTGCCTTTATCAGTGAATCAAACACAACCAGTTACTTTAGGTTTTACTCTTTTTAAGGAATTTAACAAATAGGGATATGTAAATCAGATAACTGTATTACATTTTTATATCTGATCAGATAATACCCTTCAGTTTGTAATAAACTTAGATTTCTTCCTGTAAAATTATCTGGATTGATAACCTGTTTCCAACCACCCGATCTGAAGATATTTTTAAATGTAATCAGTTTATCTGATGCCAGATTTATTCGCAATTTCGCTCAGTTCAGATAACGTAACTGTTATCTGAGTATCGGTGGGAAGCACTAGGTATACTTACGTATTTATTTCTTGTTTTTTCATTTACAGCGCGAAGGAAATCAAACGGAATTGTAACTAAAGTTGCGCTGAAAATAATTTTTTACGGTTTCATAAGGCAACAAAAAAAATTCGCACTTTAACAACACTTTAAACCAATTTAACACTTTTACAAAGAAGGAAATAAATATAATATTTTTACAGTAAAAGCTATACAGGGTCTTTTTTTTTGCTCGGAAAAGTGGTTTTTTTCAAAAACTATTTATAGTACCGATTTCAAATTGGGAAGGTCAATTCTCTATACCGGGGGACATCAGTTTGAGAAATTTGAGCGTTTTCGGTAATGTTTTTCACCAATTTTGAAAAATTATTTTTCGACCACTAGGTGCGAGATAAAAAATTTCTATTATAAAGTTGTAGGCCGTCATCGAAAACCCTTAAAAATTGTTCACTTGACGAAAAAAAACTTATTTATCAGTGAAAATTCGAGCTTGAAAAATTTACAAGTTGGTGAAGCCAAATTACGATTGTTTGAAACGATAATTGAAAAGGGAACAAGTCTAATACAAACGTAGTAGAGTTTTCACACTTGAAAAAATGTACACGTTTGGTTTTTAAATGCAGATATTTTATTCACATAAATTTTTACAAAACATTTTCAATAATATCACCATTGGCTGCAACACAGGTTTGTGCGCGGACAATTAAGTTCTCAAACGCTTTCTCTACCATTTCTGGTGTGACGTCTCGGCAAGCACTGATTATTCGTCTAATGAGTTCCTCCCTAGTTTCAATGGGCGTGGCGTATACCTTTGCTTTAACGAATCCCCAGAGAAAATAATCCAGCGGTGTTAGGATATGCCACAAAGTACGCGAGTACATTGTTCTCGAAGTCTAAATCCGGTTGACCCAATCCGCGAAACCTAGGTTGCAAGTGACCAAATTGATTGAAATCGTGAATTGCTCGTCTTACTGTATTTACAGATGGTGCTCCATTTGGATGTCTTTCTGCGAAGATTTCAGTCACTCTTCTAAGGTTTTGCGCTGCTTCTCCATAGTAAATGGCAACTATCTCGGTACGCTCAGCTACTGAATAACGAGGCATTGTTCGAAATATTATCAAACACTGATAATAATCTCCCAAAGTTTTCCTTTAAATACCCAATGCATGTTTAGGATTGACCTATAGCCTCGTGTTTTTTAAATCCGGTCGTTTTTTTAACCAAAGTTTCAACTGGATTAGGTAATTCGGTTTCAATTATCGTTTCAAACAATCGTAATTTGGCTTCACCAACTTGTAAATTTTTCAAGCTCGAATTTTCACTGATAAATAAATTGTTTTTCGTCGAGTGAACAATTTTTAAGGGTTTTCGATGACGGCCTACAACTTTATAATAGAAATTTTTTATCTCGCACCTAGTGGTCGAAAAATAATTTTTCAAAATTGGTGAAAAACATTACCGAAAACGCTCAAATTTCTCAAACTGATGTCCCCCGGTATAGAGAATTGACCTTCCAAATTTGAAATCGGTACTATAAATAGTTTTTGAAAAAAAACACTTTTCCGAGCAAAAAAAAAGACCCTGTATATTCCACAACTTCAAATCACTAAGCTTACATGTTACCGATAAGTAAGTAAGTTGTATTTAAATTTAAGGCATTTCTTATAACAATAATTGGTAACTTATTCGTTAATTTTCAATTACAATTTTTATTTATCTGCCGTCAAACCATCTAGATTATTTCTCATAACACAAAGATAAAGTTTTATCGAGTTTTTGAAGGTCGTTTTTAGCTTTGTTTGACCATATCAGGTGTGCTGACTGTCAAAAAATAACCACCCAACCCCAAGAATTTCTCTTGACTTATTGTCAATGCGTTAAGTGTTTACTTCAAATTATGTTTTGCTATGGTAGTAAATATGCTGATAAGTAACGTTATTGTTCGTAATCCGAATTCAAGTACATTGGCACAGTTTTATAACGGGTACTCTAATTTGCTGAAAAAGAACAATTATCCTAAACTGTTGGAACTAGAATTTTGAAGCTTCTGATGTATAAAAAATAACTAGGTAACTCTTCAACCTATGAGTTTGAACCAGAATTTATAGTTTATTAAAGAATATATTTTTCAGCGGTTGGTGGTAGATAAAATGTTTTAATGAAAAAGTTGTAAAACATATTTGGAAACGTAGAAACTAAAAACGTTAAAATAAATTAATTTTTGCCGAGTAATATATTAGATAAATAAAATAAAGAAGGTTATACTAGAGAGCAAAAGCATTTTACAAAATATCTTCAAAAATTATTCACAATTAAGTTTGAAACGGTTATTCTCTCAAAAACTGTATAAAAATACAATCACAGCCCTATCAAGCATGGCTCGGAATGAGCGCGCCCTCTCTTTACAGTTTTAATAATAATCAGCTAGGCTAATACCCAATGCACCACCTTAGGCGCAAGTCATCAAGCGACTTTTGAAGTCATTAATTCAGGTGGCTGCGTTACAATGCGTAGGAGGGTGGTGGCAAGCCCTTCATGCCACGCGAGCCAACAGCTCCCTACACTAACTACTACCGTTAACCTCAACAAGTTTTTATGAAGCCTTTCAGGTAAAAGTCAGAAGTGGGGATCTTAAAAACCATCGAGTGGGACCATCTCTTTCAATCCATCAGATCCGCGTCGAAGGCGTTCGTTACTTTGTTCTGCAGGATAGTCATGTAACTCGGCCTACTGTCTACTTCTTTAAAATAAATTATCATCGGTCACAGGATATCATGAGAAAATTCGAGTTTTTGCCAAAGATGTGTTTGGCCAACTACGGAATTTTTATAGGATAAGACTTTGTCTTCCTTGCCGATATTACTAGGACGTGCTCTAATGAACCCGGTTTTGACATATCCTTTATTGTCGAAATCTTGAGCAGCTCTGATATGACTAGTTCTTCTGTTTTATAGCAAATATTAAATTATTGGCAAATTCTAGTACTGATATGATTAGATTCACCGATTAAAGCACGTGATTGAGTCAAGTAACTTGTGAGAATGATTCTTCTAAGGCAAGAAGTCGCTTTAAATACGGAATGGAAAGCTCATCTTTATTAGAAGCGTTAAAATGGTGAAAAACATGACGTTTTGACCTCTTATTTATCTTTCTATCAGAAAACGAGGGTATCGGAAAACCTCTATACGCAAGGCGTAGAAAGAAAATGGCGTTCTTCCACCAAACAAATTTTGTTTTGTTTTTGTTTCTAATTGAAACGTTTTCGACCATCTACCGTTGAAAAATAAAATTTTAGAAACAGTCAAATCTTGTTAAGTTTTCTGAAACTAAACTTAAAGCGATTCCTTCTAACTAAACTTAAAGCGATTCCTTCTAACTAAACTTAAAGCGATTCCTTCTAACTAAACATACACTGATAATTCTAGTATCTAGAAAATTGTAATGTAAAAGCAAATTACAAACACAAGTTTATAAAAAGAAGATCCATATTGGAGGAAGGGGTACATTTTCAAAGGTGCATTCACTAAAGTTTGGGGTTTGCTTTGCCTTGGAGATATGATTACCTTTGCATTTTGGACCGACCAATACCCCCGTGGGCTAGTACCTGCGTTTCGGTGCTTCGTAGTCTTCATTTTATTAATACAGCTAATACACTAAGGCGTAATTTTAGTAAGCCCAATTTAGTCCATGTTTACTTCAAGCCAGATGAAGAAAAATTTGGAATTTACGTGCTTATAATGTTGAGTCTGTTGTGTTTATATGGGCGTTTTCTCTCCAACTTCTTCTTAATGACTTTGGGACGGACCGAGTGCTGAGTGTAATGCTACCTCTCAACGTCCAATGGCAGGTTTCCCCCAGTTGTACACGGTATTCGTCTTAGTATCAATTTGCGATCGCATCGGGCGGGATTTGAACCCGAGACCTCCTGATTGACAGGCGGACGTTCTACCACAGAACCACCGACACTTGTTACGCCTTATTGAAAATTAGACCTTCAGCTTTATCGGAAGCGTATTTAATAGAGTACGAAATTTTGGTTTAATTGAAATAGAATTGAAATTGAAATTATTGCATCGAAGAAATTCTAATTTAGCGTTTCTCTATTGATTAAAAACAAATGCGCCACCCAGGTTTCGAACCCAGACCATTCGGCTTGGGAGTCGAGCGCTCTACCACAGAACCACCGATAGCTGCTTAGATTCACTGAAATTAAGACAGGCATCGTAAGCATAATAGGTAATAAAGTCTTTTTTTATTAATGAATTTATGAAGGCCTAATCTGGTATTTTTTAAAGGTTAAATCTTGTTTTAGCGCAGTCAGCCGAGATTAGAGGGTTAAAGGGTAGACCCTGTGGGTGGTCCACTTTTTTAACGACCTATATATAGTTCTGTTAATTCAAAGGAGATAATTTAACGTTAATTGCTTTAAGAGCTGGCGGTTAGTCAAGTGGCTCTCTGTGCTTTGTTGATGGTAAGGTTTTTGCTTCTTGTAAATACATTTGGTGTGGATATTTGGATATCTACGATTTCTAACGCAGTCAATGATTTCTTGGGTGTGCGAGTCATTATATGATATTGGAAATTGGAGGGCATTGGTCTTTTTCATGTGGTATGCGTCACAACGTCAACAGGAAGTGAACGAGTCGTCCACTACCAGATATCTACGGTATCTTCATCAAGGGCGAGTGTTGAAATAAAATGAGCGTTAAAGATGCGGCAAGTATTTCGTAAGAGAGTAATTCCAAAAAGCCTCTGTAGATATTTCTTTCATTAAAATTTGCTTCGTATTATATTTAACTGATAAACTTGTTCTGTAAAAGGGTTTAATTCAATTGTGCATTGTTATAGTACGTCTAACTTACTGTTGTAACTACTTAACTTATGATATTCTGAATAAATTAAAATTGGTCGTTTCGTCTCAATTATTTTAATTATAATTAAAATTTTATACCGGGCGGGATAGAAATGGGTTAATATTTTTAACAAATAACTCTAAATTGCGGAGATATATCTTTAAGGGTTATCTCGATAAATTAATACCACTAGGGACAATTCTTCCGAGGAGAGGTATATTTTGGCTTGCCAACTTGTTTAGTCGTACATTAAACAAGTTGGCAAGCCAAAATATACCTCTCCTCGGACGGATTGTCCCTTTTGGTATTAATTTCTCGAGATAACCCTTGAAGATTTATCTCCGCAATTTAGAGTTATTTGTTAAAGATGTTATCCCAGTTCTATCCCGCCCGGTATAAAATTATAATTATAATTAAAATAATTGAGACGAAACGACTAATTTTAATTTATTCAGAATATCATAAGTTAAGTAGTTACAACAGTGAGTTACACGTACTATAACAATGCACAATTGAATTAAACCCTTTTTCATTACTAGTTGGTCAGTTGAATATAATACGAAGCAAATTTTAATGAAAAAAATATCTACAGAGGGTATTATACGAACCGTTCGCTTTTTGGTTTATAATTTTAACGGAATAGGGCCGATTTTAATTAAACGATAGTTTATCGAAATTTTGTTAAAATAATATTCCCTAAGGCCGCGCGATAAATTTACGATAATAAATTACCGTCGCCGTTATATCGAAAATTTATTTGATTCGGGATTGCCAGAACTGTAATGTTGTGGGCGAGTGATTATAAAATAAAATGGCAACCAGAATTATGCAAAATTATAAATGTTTATTTTTATTCAGAACAGTCTATGGAACGTTCTAGATTTAACTTTCATCAATAACCCAACAATATATATCCCTTCTACGTAATTGTACAGAACTGGTACTCAAGTGTCTAAGACTAGTATTATCTTAGTTCAACGTGATTGAAAAATAAACCAAAACACACTTACACCTAAGTAAATATCATAAATTATAATTATAAAGTTTAACTAAATTCAAACTACCTAACTATAAACTCTGTCTTAATTAACAGCTGAGAGTTGTTCGCTACTTATTACTTCCAATCTACTTAATTAGCCTCACAGGTTGAGTTAATAATTTCAAGGGTATAATTAGGTTATTCCAATTCAAAAAATTATAACAATCAATTTTATCTTACAGCTGACTTGAGTTAGTTCACAATAACTTTAACACTTTCAGACTTAAACACGCACTGTTCATACACTTAAGTCCATTCACTTACGTTCCAAACGCGAAACACAATTTAACTCTTTTCTTGACCGTAGACCGAACATTCTAATTAAAAACGCAAAGTTACCTTATAACTTTTAACCTATACCAGGATCCTGTCCTGTAGTAGTTCATCTGACAGCCAAGAACTAAGAAAGACTATATCTTCTATATTGACGGCAACGCCCTTATTTGAGTTTAATACGGAATAATTATCCTTTTTCTAAGCGTTATTAAAAGGTAACAATGAACTTTTTGTGTTTTAAGAATAAACACACAAAGTTCAATAAACAATATATACAGATATTGTATTAATCCGTTTAGTAAAAAAACCCGCCTTATCATAATGGTTCCTTTACTTAAATATTTTCCCTAAGGAAGTCAATGGCTCGGCGGTGAGCCATTTGCATTGTTACAATGCGACCCGAGTTCAATTCCTAATCACGATCAAATTTTACATTAAAATACTAAAATGTTTAATTAAATATAAGATTTATATAATCTATAAATATTTAATTAAATATAAGATTAATATAATTTATAAATATTTAATTAAATATAAGATTAATATAATTTACAAATATTTAAAATGATGTAGAATAAATTATAGTACCTAACGTTATAACTTTGTAAAGGACATTCGCCAAAGCTGTTTTTTTAGAAAAACACCGTAATTTAACAAGCGTTGGTAGCTGAGTGGTTAGAGTAAATCTCTTGCACGAGGCAGACCCGGGTTCGATTCCCGGCCGGCGCAAATAAATCGCAAAATGATACTAAGACGGATACCGTGTACAATTGGTGGAAACCCTGCCATTGGACGTTGAGAGGTTGCATAACACTCAGCACTCGATCCATCCCAATGTCATTAAGAAGAAGTTGGAGAGAAAACCCCCGTACAAACACCACAGACTCAACATCCACAACCATCGTCACACAGACACAACAAACTTAACACCCACAACCATCATAACACAAGCTCAACATTCACAACCTTCACATAGACATTACAATAACGAAATATCCAATCAAACTGAGTTAAAACTGTCGCGACGGAAAGCGTTAACGAAAAAAAGACCAACGAAACCAAACCCAACCGCAAATCAATCCGTTAACGCTCACCGTCACACGGTGGTTATGCCAACCCTTCGAGAAACTGCGAACGCAGAAATTTCGAGGCCAGACAAACAGACCCACAGACAGACACGGTGGTTAGCTAGAACTAAAATCCCGTGAAGACTGAGTCATCATCCAAACCCTTACCCCCCTCCCAGCGCAGCCGCTAAAATGACTGAGGCAGAAAAATAGTGGATGTATAGGTGTATGTAGGTTGCAGGATTCACGGCACCGTTCCAGGGGCAAAAATACATGATTTAATTAAACAACTTAATTGGAAATCGATGAAAATTGCGCGACTCGTTGCGTTTGCGCCATAAGAATAGCTGTGAAAAATTTGGCGGTCTTAGGTTGAACGGCTGGCTCGGACGTTAGCTAGAACTAAAATCCCGTGAAGACTGTGTCATAAACAAAACCCTATTTCCTCCCCCCCCCCCCCCAGTCTCCATTCTCGAAGTGACGATGACGCAGCCGCGAAATTTACTGAGGCAGAAAAATATTGGTTGTATAGGTGTATGTAGGTTGCAGGATTCACCTTTCCAGGGTCAAAAATACACGATTTAATTACTTAACTTAATTGGAAATCGATGCGCCATAAGAAAAGCTGTGCGAAATTTGGCGGTCCTAGGTTGAACGGCTCGGACGTCTATAGAGAAACAGACGCGAGACAGAAGACACTTAGGAATATAGTATAGATATATATATATATATATATATATTGTGTAAATCTGGCTCTCTAGAAGCGAGGAACAGAAGTTTAATTCTTGCTCCAAATAATTTCGTGGAAATTTAGTAAAGAAAGCTACCTTATACCGAAGCTACTTTTTAAAATAAAGTTGTGCCTCGTTAGACTTTCTTAGTTTATTTGTTAATCCGACACTGAAAGTTTCGTTATCTGGATCATACTTTTCACGTGATTTGAAGTTCCCGTTTCGAATAACTAAAAATATAGAATTTCTGAAAATACCTCGTATTGTAAAGCTGTTCTATTCTCCACTGTAAAAATTTCAACAAAATAGTTGGGTTTTCCAACACTTCTTGTCCCTATTAAGAAAATAATTATTAACCATTGAGATCAGGTTGGTATTACTTTTATTGCAATTTTATATAAAAGCCTATTGAAAACGATACTATCTTGTGGGTGCGTGATTAAGAGATTAACGAGTTGTAAGTTTCAACGAAACGCGACCAATGCGATGGTGCTGGGCATGCAAACATGTGAAAAAGGTTTCCAGTCCTAACAGTATAACTTTTCTTCACAGTTCTGGAATCAGCTGTTATTCAATCAATTTAATTTAAAAATTGAAACAGTTTAGAGATTCAATTTTGCTAAGCCTACTCTACTAACACTCTTAAGCCAGCAGTAACAAAGCTGAAAATTAGTTCAAAGAAAAATTGGGTTAAGCATAAAGTATTTTAAATGTCTAACCCTTCAGACACTTGCAAAGTCGCCATTTTGGCAAATGAGGACCATCTTACATTTATTATTTATTTACGAGTACAAATTGTGAATGCAAAATATCTACGGAAGGTCCAAATTTCCGGTAGTAGCATATTAACATATTTATAAGTTGGGTTTTTATGAGGATCACTTTAAAAATAAGTTTGAACATCGGACACATGTTTGTTTTTGGTTCTTAAAGAATTTTGTAAAGTTATCATCAAAATTAGAAGTTCTTCATGTTTAAGGCATTATAAGTCGCTAGATGACTTGGGCCTAGGTGGTGCCTTGGGTATTAGCATAACCGATTATTATTATTACTTTGCAGATTTTTATAATTTCCGTTGCTAGTTTTCTCCATCTCTAACTTTCTGAGACCAATTTTTAGCTTGTGACTTAAATTGTCCAATTACATGTATCTATTTTAAAAGATGGGTTTTGTGGCCAAGTGGTCGGATATTAAAATAAACCGATAAACTTTTCAAAAATCCGAAATCCGGCTCGGATTTTTTCAAAATCCAGACTTTTTTTAAAAATTTCGAAATCCAACGCTAAATCACGAAATAAGCCATGAAATCACAAAAACTGATGTGAAATCTCGATGACAAATTGCTAATACATGGCGCTCAAAAGCGGAAAAATGAAATAATTATTCTTTTTGTCTAATGTCGGCATATCCCAACATAGTCGATTCTGCCTGTTGTCGCTAGACAACGGCCACAATCGACTTTTTTGGGAGAGATAAGGCGCTCTGTTGCCGTTTAGAGGAGAGAAAAAGAGGGAGGAAAAGCATCCCGTTTTCACCTGAGTTAGGCTTTAATGAGTATGGCCTGGCACTTGCACACCAAAGTGAACCAGTTCACTCGATTGTTACTCTTAGTTTCAGCATGCTTTCGCCTTGTGCTCTATTGTGGTGGATTCACACAAGTTTGTGCGAATTGTGATAGAAATTTCCCGTTAAACTGAAGGTCAAGAATGGCGACGCTCATGTTTCGCGAGGATATTTAATACGGTTTTTAAACGCTGGATTTTGTCCATGAATTTTAATTAGCTCAATTAAGTTCATTTATTTAGAAATAAAAGTAGAATTCTCAGAAGACATCACTCAAAATTAAAATTTCCAAAATTCAATTAAAATAATTTAACTTATTTAATTCGTTACTTTTGTATTTATTAACGGTTGAGTTGCTAGGAGGTCACGTCCCCGAAGGGGCACCTCTGATTTACAACCTTATGAAGGGATATTTCTCCAGTTATAATATATTAATAAATTTAAAATACAGACCCGAATCTGATATCAAAAATTAATCCGATCATTTTTTTGATGACGATAGTAGGTAATGATGACTCTCAACTATTTATTTTTAAATAAATTCTTCGCTTCCTTCTTGAAATATTCAGAATAAAGTGGGTGAAGCGAGCATAACATTTCATAATCAACGGGGCCCACCCACCTAGCCTTGTCGACACCTATTCCGACGATCCTGATTCAAATTCGTATATAAAACTGAAGGAATTAGGAAATCCGACGATAAATCTAAACTTGCATCGTCAAATCCTGGATTTCAAAATCCCGTACACATTTTTTGTGAATGACTCGTAGCAGCATCTTCTTAAACTGCATCGCGACACTGTAGCTCTCACCTTTGATGTAGCACACCAGCGCTACCCTTGGGTTTTCTGAAATCTCTATTCGCCATTTACCGCGTGTAATCGTTGACGTTCAAGCTGATCAGATTCTTTATACAATGAAGGGAGTATAAAGTTAGTCATTCAATTCTGGACAAATTATATTTAAGTTTTCCCACTAATTAGAGAGCGCTTTTGGTTGACAAGTTGTAGCGTATTCAACATTCGGGCAACTGTTAGCTTAGTGCAAGATGGTTGGTTCAGAGAAGATTGGGCTAAGAACTAGCGAAGAAATCTTTGGAAAAACACCTATCGTACAATAACAGAGGAAAGATTTCGCTGATTGAGAAATTGTGATTGCCAATACAATTATTATCAATAGTTGCGAAAGAATTTTGATATTAGTTTGCACTTGTACTACGTTGTATCTCATTTTTAGGAATGATAATAATCAGCTAGGCTAATACCCAAGGCACCACCCTAAGCCTAAGTCATCAAGCGACTTTTAAAGCCTTTAATTCAGGTGGCCTGGTTACAATGCGTAGGAGGGTGGTGGCAAGCCCTGCAAGCCACGTGAGCCAACAACTCCCTACACTAACTATTACCGTTAGTAATGAAAATTAAATGAAATACCTGAAAGTATCCAATTTTTAGATCTCTTAATCTAAGGAATCTGTTACATTCAAAATTTTCAATTAGTAACTTAACATTGGATTGTGTCATTTTACTTTTCGATTTAAAAAATGTTATTTCAGAAATTAATTCATCGCTTACGACGTACGGTCGAAATACTTTAACATTAAATAACAAACTAATATCGTCATAAAAGACATGTGTAATAATTAAAACAATAATAATAATGGCAATAACTTAATAAGGTTACTGATAATGAATGAATCTGCCTTGTAAGCTTCATTAATAAAGTTCTTCTCTTAAACGGAAATACCCAATTTTTACTAATTTAACCAGCCATCTATTGTTAGTCGTAAACGCGTTTCTTTTTTAGTGCAAAAATACTTTTATAACGAACTACGTAAGAAGTTCGATTTCACTGTCACTTTAGCTACTGCAACTTTTTTAGAAGTGAACTTTTCGACGATATAATTAACACGTGGGTGGTAAAAAGTTGGTTTATTCTGAATATTTGGATCCAAAAGATATATGAAGAAAGGAGCTCGACAGATAGAGTATCTGTTTGAAAAAACTACTTCTGGATTCTCTTAGGTAGTTGAGTTTACGTTCGCAGTAACCTTAATTGGATGATGTGCCCAATTTAAAATTTTACGGTCTCATTTTTAGTGCATGAATTCATACTTACTTCCATCGAAATAACGGTGATGTGGAAGGAGTAGTAAGTAAGTAAGTTTGAAGGATGATCTACCATTATTTAGGTACTATTTTATCCAAAAAGAATAATTTAAAGCGTTTGTCTAGGTTGTGAAAATTAATGGTATTATTGAATTATTTAACCGAACCAACTATCTTCTCACTTGCCTGCAGAACGAAATTAATATCTCACTTCCCTTCAGGACTCATAAAATAAATACAGGTATTTCTACGAATGTGTGTATTCAATTGTTAGAGTAAAGAAAATGATTCCATAAAAGTGTTGAGACAAGGTTTACTTATGACGTGTAGTCGGTTAATACTTTTGTAATATGATAAGTGTTTTAATAATATTAAAGCAAGAAATATTGCAGAGGCCAAAAATGATGCGTGTTTAATTATCACTATTGTTGTTATTACTATCGAAGATCTTTGGTCCTTCTTTGTATAACTGACGTGTTTTGTGTCAAGCTTTTACACTGTTTTTGGTGATAAGAAAAATGGCCCACGTTGATGTGTTCGGTTTTTCTTTCCTCCGCGTTACCAATTTACTCTCTGAATCTTTCATGTGATATCCGTGTGAAGTATTGTTAATGAAGAATAAATGCAGCTCTCTTATAAAAGGTATACTGAAAATGTCTTTAACAACTAGACAATAAAATATGGTTATATGCAAGAAGATACTTGGTTGAAAGCTTATTTGCAGACTCGCGACTTTTTAATGCCGTTTGTAGTTACGATCTTTTTTTATATTCGTCTGTATTGGCCGTTTCAACGTCATTCTTTAATGGATGGTAACATCACTAAAATATCATCATAAGAGATCATTTTCTGGTCTTTTTTGATTCTTATTATATTTAATTAGCACTGCTATAATTAATTTAACATTTTTCTCACGCGTAATTTTTCATAGATATGTTTAAGTAGTAGTGAAGGGCTCGGCGTTCGGATAAGAAATTTTTCGTGCATTTCTTTCAGCTAGGCTAATACCCAAGGCAGCACCTTAGGCCTAAGTCATCAAGCGACTTTTAAAGCGATTAATTCTTTTATATCCATATCCGAAACCTAAGACTTATTGGTTGCATAATGAATCGTATAATTGACGACAAAATTTCCATAAATGAACATTTAACCAAATTGTTCATGATTCATCGAAATTTTGGCTGTTAATTTATCTGTTTTCCCCTCTACAGGTTGTTCCAACAGGTTATGCAAACATTTTAAGGAGTTGTAGGGGGTGAGTTGAGAAGTATGCCTGTTTTTTCCCATTTTTCTACGATAAGTTAAAAGAGCGCCAAAGAGCTTCAAAGTGTGGCCTACTAGCCCCTGGAAGTATGCTGCAACAAGCACAAAACAAAGAAGCAGGGACTTTAAATACTGTTTAAATCTACTATTTTACGCTTGTTACCTCAATTTGTTTACAAAGTCCTTTTTTACCTATCACACGAAGCCAAAACTTAATATTCGCATTTCCCTGCTGCATGGTTTTGAGCTTTTTGCAGGTGTCTTCCAGGGACTAGTGGACCAGACTTTGAAGCTCTTTGGCACTATTTGAACTCATCGTAGGAAAAAACCGGTATACTTCTCATCTCACCCCCTACAACTCCTTAAACCTTTGGCATAGCCGTCTGAAACACCGTGTATAGTAGTGCCTTTATACATACCACACAGTACATTACCAATTACAGATACAAATTATATTTTTTCTGAGTGGTGTCGTAGGTACAGCCACCTACCTCCTTCTGTCCATATATTTACTGGTTCCGCTGTTCCTACTCGCCAATGGAAAACTTTCAATTCATTTAATTATTATTTTCGTATATAAATTGAATTACTAGTAAGAAAAGAAGGATCAACAATTCAATATTGCGTATTTATTGTTTTTAAATGGGAAAATGTTATGACATAATTAACCATGCGAAAATATTTATAAAAAAACATCGAGTAGATTTTCAAAGCGAAATAAGAAATTGGAAACGTGTTACCTGAAATATAAATAAAGAGGCTACTCCAGTGAGACACTTTTCAAATTTTTACACTGGTGCCTTGGATAAATTATCTTGTAAACTTTCCGCTCTGGTAAATACCGGTTACTTAAAGTTTTTGCTTCTATCTTCGTGAATACGACTCCGTGGGTAGCTTTGGTCATTCTCAATTTCGTACTCACACCATCGTAAACAATAGCCGGTAGCTCAAACTCAAATGGAAACAAGCATTTTTGCCTTATTTTTATAATTCATCGCGGGTTAAATGGCGTCAGATTTTCCACCAAAAAATTTCCAAACATGTTGAGAAAAATATTGCGCAGCTAGACAGTTATTAACAGATTTGCGTTTTTAAAAAGTCCACAAAGATGGTACATACAGTTCAAAAGGGGTCAATGTCAATCTAAGAAACCGATTATTACTCGCATTCCAGACCATCTTTCCAATAACCTTAACCTCGACTAGCACTAAAAGCCGGTTTTTCGGTAGTCTTTTTCAACAGAATATCTTCAGAACCTTTCCTTAAACCTTTTTCTTTCTCATATTAAATATAATAATAATAATAATAGTAAAATATGGTAAAATGTAAAGAAGTCCGTCATGTAAGAGAGCAAAAAATCTACACGGTAAAAGAATGAAGATACTTAAAAATTTAGCGATTTACACGGGCCCATTGATCTTAGAGAAAACAATTCAGACGCGAAAGTTGGACCAAATAGGTCTTCGAGTCAAAATCTAATTAAAACTTATAACATTAGACAAAATCACAACCATTAGATCGGTTTTTTTCAATTTAGGGCGCATCAATACTGTGTAGGGTAACTGGCGTGCAGTATGATTGAAACTCTTTCATTTCATGATAACTGGATTTTGGTCTGGACTTAAAGAACATCAATAATTAGAACTATATCCTTCAGCAATATCTCAAGATTAGATATGAAATAATTCGGCACAATCCAGTGACTCACCCTCAAATTTTATTGAATTACAGTCCATTGGAGATTCGTATTAACTTCTATAACCATACAGAGTGTAAACAAAAAATATCCCGTGCTAATAAGTCAAAATTTAATGTTTGTATGAATTTTAAATTTTAAGGTCACGTGGCTCGTGCTGGGGGACATTTTAATGACCTTGAACCACATCTCCAAGGATATTTAAAAATTATCTCAAGAACCATTAGAGATACAAAAATGGTTTCAATTAGAAAAGTATTTCCCGTCACATTTTAGGTCTAAATGGTTTTCAACATACCTAATTTGATCAATAACCAGTCGAGGGATTTTAGACTAAACAAGAAGGTTGGGATGAAAATAATGTTACTAAAGACCAGGTTAAAGGGCTAATGACTCGAAAAGCACTCCAGGTAGAGTATCAAAATTTGTGAGACATTCTCATATGGTAGAGGGTTTTTAGAATTTGCAAACTCGGATGACCTTCAACCGATGGTTCAAAGCCATTCCAAGTTTAACTCATCCATTAGCACTTTCCTCGGCAGCGGTTTTTGCTTTAACATCATCTATACCAGATACATTAGCAACTGAACTGTCAAATGGTGCGTAATTAAAGTTGGGTGGTATTGCCCCATCGATTAATTTGGCCCTTTTATTTCTAACACTAAATTTTAAATCTTCATCATTAAAATGCAAGGAGCAAACACAAATATAATCGACAGAGTTGTACAAGTAATCCCTTTTTCTGATCTTTTGGATCCATATTCGGAAATGGTTTTTAGACGTAACTCTAATACGTTACCTGTATGTATACATTTGTTATAATAAAGTTCCATTTGCCAATTAAAGGTTATTGTTCTTAATTTGTTGCCTAATATATCTGTTGGATCATTCAAGGAGCATTTGAAACACAACAGCATCGACTAGCCATAACAAAGGCTTATTACAAATAATTCTACACATTTAAATATTTTAATTTTGAACTTGAATGAATTTTTACGAAATTGTTAAAAATAAATCTACCTTATTAAAACCTGTCTGTACTTTGTTTATAAATTGAACACCGTAGTTATCGTTCGTAACTGCTTAAAATAAAATGACTGAATGCTAAGCTTAACAATATTTTAACAGACGAATTTAAAAAAAAAGTCTTGTGAATTTTGTCCCTTTGGTGTATTCGTACAGTATATTATTTGAGGATAGATGTAAAGGATTCCAAAAGACCGATTTCATGGGTAAATCCCCAAGTTTTTGAAACGGACGTTTCTTCTGAGAATTCGACACAAGTGGGAAAGATATCGCGAGATTTCGCCGTGAATAGACCTGAAATTTCCACGTTTCTGCTGGACTAAGCCAGATAACAAGATAAAAATAAATATTTTGTAGACCAAAAGTTATATTTTGTTTTGCTTATAAATGACACTTCCTACTAAATTTAATATGAAAAAATATTATTAATTAATGTTATATTTATGTAGTTTACAATATCAATACCGTAAATTTGCGTAATAGAAAATATTAAAAGGGGCATTTCAAGTGATATCCGTCTCTTTGCCACCATGAAAATCGATTTTGATAAAATTTGCTGTGCGTGTTAATGTGGTAAAGAAACGCTAGTTGGTAATAAATAGGTGGGATAAAAGATTATAACTCCGCTTTTTACATTTTTTTAATTTGGCAACTTCGTTCCCATTACAATATGGTACGGTTTGAATTTTTAATGCCACAAGCTGATTTTAGACTTCGCATGTAACACCGTACTGTCGGTTAGCAGTGGGTTAAGGGTTTGAAAGTTGGCTAACAGTCGTATCGGTTATCCCGATTGAACCTTCTGTCCAAATTTTGAATTCTGTGCCGTTGGTACATCAAATGGTTCTAGAACGGTTGGTTTTTAACAGTATCCTATAAAGCTAAATGTGCTGACTCCTTGTCCACGCTCTGCAGTTGCTAGGACTCTTTGCGTTGGCAGTTGCTAGAAATTAGGGAACGAAGTCGAAGGGCTGGAAAAACGTTAGAGGATTAATTTGCGGTTGCTTTTTTTTGGATATTTTTTTCGTTAACGCTCACCGTCGCAACAGTTTTAACTCAGTTTGATTGGATATTTCGTTATTGTAATGTTTATGTGTAGGGTGTGAATGTTGAGTTTGTGTTTTGATGGTTGTGGGTGTTGGATGTGTTCTGTTTGTGTTTGTTGTGTTATGATGGTTGTGGGTGTTGAGCTAGGTGTGTATGTGTGTGTGTGTGTGGGCTGTGAACGCGTTACCGGGGCAAAGTCCAAAACGCAAAGTCGAAAAACCGTTTTTGCAGTTTAAAGGTTGGCAAAACCAGTGTCTGACGGTGAGCGTTAACGGATGAATTTGCAGTTGGGTTGGGTGCGGTTGTTTTTTTCGTTAACACTCAGTTTTATTGGAAAGTTTGTTAGTGTAATGTTGATGTGTAGTGTGGGGATGTTGAGTTTGTGTTATGGCGGCTGTGTGGGATGAGTTAGTTTGTGTAGGTGTTTTCTCTCCAACTTATTCTTATTGACTTTTGAGACGGACCGAGTGCTGAGGGTAGATTTAGATTAACCATAAAAAGTTGGGTTAATTGTTTTTATGAACATTTTATACGAATAAACAACAATTTAATATGCGAAAATTATCGGTTTTTTCGTATATTTTTGTATAATTTGCGGTTATGAATAAAAATGAATAATTTCTTATTCAAACGCCAACCTCTAACTAATGGTAACGGTAAACGTCTCACCGTCCAAATTTCAGGGTTTCCATCAATTGTTTACGGTATTCGTCTTAGTATCAAATTGCGATTGAATCGAGCGTGATTCGAACCCGAGTCCTCCTGTATGACAGGCAGACGTTCTACCCCAGAACCACCGATACATGTTACAGTTCAAAGAAATTTATAAGCTCAGCTTAAGCGGAAGAGTATATTAATAGTTTTTAAAGTCAAAGTTTTTTACGAACGAAAATATAAAGGTCAAATCTTGTTTTATCGCAGTCAGTAGATAAGATGGTTAAAGGGTAGAACCCTTTAGTTTTTTGTAATTTATTTGGTTTTTTCAGCAGTATATTTTTATCTATTGTGTTTTTAGCGTATTTATTTTTCAAGCGTAATCGTTCATTTATGAAGAAAATTTCGAGTTGCATACATCGGGCTCTTACGTGTATGTTGGTCTGGTTTTTAACTGGGTCGTCACTGCGTAATTCATTTTAAACGTTTTCTTGACGGATAAAGACGTTTAATGCAATTCATCAATTGGGTTTGTTTGTCTTTATTTTTGAAGAGCCCTAACTTTTCCATCTAGGGTCATTTATTGTTCGTTGTAAGCCGTGTATTGCTAACGATAAAGTGTTTTTCGTTTTTTCTTTCAAATAATTTTTTCAACTTTCGGTCATTGGGTTTATTTATTCCTGATTTCAAAGTATTTGGATTAACTTGTTTCTTGGTTGAATATTCTTTTACATTTTTCTATTGGTTATTTTTTCTTTAATTTTATCGAAAGTATATATCTCATTTTTAAGGACCTATAATACGATGTTGTTTTTTTCCCTTAAAGTGGTTTTTCGCACGTTTATACTGTACCGAAAGTGTTGATAATTGTGAGCGTAAATTTGTGTACGATGTTTTTTAGTTGCATTGATCCAGACCAACCCTATTATCGTTCACCTTAATTACTAAAGTGGTAAAACCTTGAGAATTGTGTAATTATGAGACGACGCGTTGGGAATGAACTAACTCCCTTCCGAGTAGAGGTAGTATTATGGTCTTGACCGTCTTGTTATCTATTACCGAAAATTACGCGAATAAAAACTTAATTTTTGCATATTAAATAATTTTTTAACCGCGAATAATATCAATAAATATACATTTAACCGAAAAATTTTTAAATAATGGAAAATTTGGCGGTATAACTTATCTGTTCCACCAAGCTCTATTTACACTGGAGGCACCAAATTTTGATAATATATTTGCGTGCCATCGCTACCTGGGGCTAACTTTAAGACTAAGGTTACAAGACTGAAGCTCGGGACGTTGACAACCCGCGACAAGGCATATAAATGATGGCCGTCAAACTATCTCCAACAGAGTTGCAATCATCGAAATAGTTCAAGAATCGTTTGAACGACGAGCCATGTTTTAAATGAAACAGAAATTTGCATTTTTTTCTTAAATTCTAAGTAATTAACATTTATCTTGATTCCTTTAAAAACTTTATATTAGTGTTATTAAGTCTATTATAAGACTTATGACACTTAATGCTCAAATTAAGTTATGAAATCAGCTATGGTCGTTATCGTTTCACCATTAAATGGAAGAAATTGCAAGCATTCGTAAGTACCATTTAACTTTTTCAAAGTAAAAGTTAGCAGAAAAGTAAAGCGGAATTTATGAAATTGGAAATATAACGTAAATACTCAATGTTTCTCGAAAAGCGGGGGTTTATTTTTAATAAAATTGTATTATCCATTGAATGTTCAAAAATAAATAAAATAAAAAACAAAATTTCGGCGGATCCCCAATAGTACAATTCTACCCATGTTTTTGTGGGCCTAAAACTCTGAAACAATCTCGATGAATATCGAAACTGCTCCTCTACAACCACACTTGGAACGATACTTAAACGCTTGAGAAGAATGTGGGATAAGAAGAGAAAGACTTTGTCGGAGATCCTTTGGAAAAACTCCGCTCGGTGGCTGTAGTGTTATGTTCCTTGAAAAGAAAGGTGCTGATCAAAGACACCCCGAAAAATGTCAAACGTAAATTCCAGTTCCAACGGCCCAAGGCTTGATCGGGCATAAGGACTGTGTCCATTTGCCCTTCTCCATCCAGGCAACTGAAGATGACGTGATCGTACTCGAAGTATTGATTTGCTCGAACATTCACCCGTAAAAACATCTATTTTCTGCACACAATAAATTAAACATTCTGAATAAATAAGTTTAAATTATTATGAAGATGATTATAAATTTAAAAAAAACTGTATTTTCAGCTATTTCCCAAAATTATGTAAGAAATTTTTTTATTTTTTCAAATTAAGTTACGTATTCGTAATTTTTACGTTACTTTAGAAATAATACAAAATTATCGGTAATTTTAACAGTGACTTATATTTTTGGAAAAAAAAGTTAAAGCGGTAAACTACGAAACACAATTTGTTACTATATAAATTGTAAGTAAAAATTACCGATATTTCTCTCAGTGTATACCTCATAATGTAAAGGTAGTGTCAAGCGCCAAAAGAACTCTGAAATTGGACCATTGTGTAGGAGGATTGCAACGTTCATTTTTTTCGCAGATCTTGTCTCCCACTTCGAGACTTACGCGATCAACTGCCTTAGGAAAAAAATTAATGGCTATAAACGTCGCTTGATGACTTAGGCCTATGGTGGTGCCTTGGGTATTAGCCTAGCTGATTACTATTAATAATTACAATATAAAAAACACACTTTCCCCATTTACTCAAATTTTACCAGCTTTAAAATTAAAAAAGGTAAACGAGTCGAGAATTTGAATTCTTGTCATTCGCCATATAGCCTAAATTCAAGCTTTCAACGAACACCAACAGCGGGGTTGTATCGAAATTGTTTATCCCTCAAACATCTCAGTTAACAAGAAAGATTATCAACTTTTTTAGCTTAAGCATTAATACCGACATATGACCTCAGCAATCTTTTTTTTAATTTTTATACATAGAAATGTTATATAAAGGGCTAGTTTTCTAACATTGACTTTTCTGGTTATCCGATGTTTGACCATTTCGCTGCCGTGAGTCTACGCAGAATTTCATATTTTGGAAACTTTAAAAGGTGTTTATTTTACGTAAAGCATCCACTGAAATATCTTGTTTTAAGAAACGCCATTAAGAATAATCCCTCGTAACTTTTCTGCTTAAGTCGGTATGCTGATCATCATCATTGGAATTTTACTATAGAAAAGTTAAATCATTGAAATTAATAACATTTTACAATGACACCAATATTATTTTCCAATGTGTAAAAGGACACCAAAGTGCATAAATGCCTCGTTTGAGGTTTTCCTTACTTTTGGTTCTTATTGCATTATCTATAAGATATATTTTAATGTAACATTTTATATAAAGATATATATAGAATATTTCCAATCATGAATTTCGATCTAATTAAAGCTGAAAATGACATTTCTTTATATATGTACCCTATTATTTGTATAATTTTCCATCTATAGGCGCAAAAATAAACTTGGTGTTTCGAGTTGCTTTTATTTAAATTAAAACTGTAATGTTATTTATTATCTCGGTATCTTAGTAACTGGCTCTACGAAATGGTTTATAAAGAGGTCGATTCTAAGGTACTTAACTTAATGGTAACGTAAAGTGCTTTTATTTAATACATAAACTGAAGTATCACATTAATGACAAAGAGTAATATTTAAAAATTCGTTCAACGCTTTCTGAAATAATGATTAAAAGCAATATTTAAGATTAAAAAGGCTGTACTTGTGCTCATTAATATTGCTTTCCGATATTTACGTTTAAATAAACACAACTATTTTAACCATTAAACGAATATATGTACTCTCTAGATTTTTTTAATATTCACGAGAAAATAGATTCGATATCTTCATTAGTTCCATTCTCAATCAAGAAAATGCAAACTTCTGAACATTTGTTCGAACGCCGCAGCAAAGAAGCGAGGAATTCCTCAACAGGCCTTCTGTCATCGGAACAGTAAGATTTACTTCGCAAAACGTTTAATCGTACGATTAGCATATGATAGGCAGTAAAGTTAAAGCTTCTAATATATTTAACGCCTTTTTATATGATTTAATAATATATGCATGGTCAAAAAATGTTTTTATCGTTATTGAATTTAATACCTTTAGTCTCGGCAAAACATTAATTTTTTTAATGTGAAAAATCCCCGCATATAATCATTCCTTTCAATCCTTTTAGGTTCTACTTGTTATACTTTAGTAAAATGTACTATTTCAATTTGTATTATATAAATAATTCCAATTTTAGTACATTGATTTAATAATTCTTAATTAAAAATTTAAGGTTTAACAATGTGACTAAAATATATGAGTCTTTTTGTTTCATAAACATCTTTTTTAAAACGGTTTATTTGTCTCCCACTCGTTGACTAAAATACTTGCTGCTTATTTTCCTTTGTATTCAAAGTAATAACGACCGAAATTATCTTTATTATTCAAGTCTGGGAATGAAGAAGTTCCTAATTCATACGGAGGTATCTCCGTCCTACAATGTTTATCAAAAATTCTGGGCAAAATAGTAAATGACCAACTACTAAATCATGTGATACAAAATGATATGCTCCATAGCAATCAATCTGGTTTTATTCCAAAACATTCAACCATGACATGTATAACAAACTTATACGAGAATCTACAAAAAGAACTCAATAGGAATAGATTTGTTGGTATTATTTTTTTGGACCTATCACAAGAAATTAATACGCCTAATAAATGAATGTAATGTATCTCCTGATGTCTTAAATTGGTTCGTATCATACCTGACAAATAGAAATCAAGCTGAGTAATTCCAGGTCAAATCAACCAGGTCCAAACCACTCAAGTTTCCAATTTTGATGAAATTTGGCAAATTGGTGTGGTTAAGTATAAATTGAACCCCTGTAAAGGGAAAATGACCAAGAAGAAAATTTGGGGTAGTTATGAGACAAACAAAAATTTGGCTACTTTTCCGAAATCTGTTGCACTTAATCCAATAAATGGCTATAACTTTGGTTCTATTAATGATAGAGACGTGTTCTTTGAGTCGTTTGAAAGGGAAAGACCACAGTATCGCGTTTCCAATCAATTTTGAAAACAAAGTGATTTGAAATTTTTTTTAGAAATTTCAAATTTTCAAATCGGTCGCTCGTTGGTACCCAAAATACCTTATTTTTAAAAAAATATTTTTTTATTTAAATTGACTTACCTGGTGCTGATACATGCTGTGTATAATTAGTTTCTTGTATATTGGACCTTTGACGAAGTTACGCGCAATTTACTAAACCCCCACCACTACCAATTTTGACCATTTTGAAATGCCCAGATTTTCGTGAAAATTGTCCGAATTGATTTTCTTTTTTAATTTTTATAGACTTTTCTCTTGGTAATTTATGATGTATAAAAATGTTGATTTATTATTTAGTTAGATTTGTCCATTTACATAATATTACATATATTAATTTAGTTTCGCCACACCAGGTGTCACCACATACTGAAACCAAGAGTTTTCTGATTAGAGGTAGAAATCGTTTAAGCCACAATGACTACTACAAAATGCTATTTTGGTGAATTGAATAGTGAAAACTGTTTTAAAGAAACAGAATTGCATGAAGTGAAATATTACGCACTCAAAGATTTTACACTAGAAGAAGTTTTCTTGATTAACATCAGAAGTGGAGAAAAAACTTGGCCAAATATTTGCCAACTTCATGTAAATTCGTATTTGTACTATTACGTACAAAGGCAAGTTTTATGCTGCGATCCACAGAAGAAACACAAAAGAAAAATTAAGGAGAATTTGAGATTGGTAACGTTGGATCTTTACTTCAAATCAAAACATCTTCAACTGGAAAAAAAACCTTCTGCCTGGGATGAAACTATGCACAAACTGCATGACATTGATTTCTAATATGACACTGGAAGCTGGCACAGAATTTACAGATTGAAACTTAAGCTATTGCTGTTCTATTGTATTAAATATACATGTACACTCTGTTAAATAAGTCTTCGGCCGTTGGGATTTTGGCACTTATTTGCGATTATCTCAAAAACTATGAATGATAGCTAGTTGAAACCAATTTTATTTTTAATATTTTACTAATATCTTTCCTACCAATGTCTTGATTCACGTGTAGCATTTCCATATCCGCCAGAAACGCCAAATATCGTTTTTGACAGCTTTTTTAATAATGATGTTACGCCCCTGAAACCTGCATTTTTGGATTCACAAGGGTCGATTCATATTTAGAAAGTGCCATTTTCATCCGGCTACGTCAAACGGCTACTAAGATATGGCCTATCGAAAATTCGAGTCTCATTCGGAAAATTCTAAAATGCTCGAGGCGACCGAGAAATAATGTCTTATTGTTGAGGAAAAAACAATTTTCATCGTTTCAATGCAGGTAACACAATAAGCATATATATATATATTGATTTAACGAGTTGCTGGAACGCTGTGGTTATATGCCGGATTAATAATATTGATTAATTAGGCATTTTAGAATTTTCCGAATGAGACCCGAATGTTCGATAGACCATATCTTAGCAGCCGTTTGACGTAGCCGGATGAAAATGGCACTTTCTAAATATGAATCGACCCTTGTGAATCCAAAAATGCAGGTTTCAGGGGCGTAACATCATTATTAAAAAAGCTGTCAAAAACGATATTTGGCGTTTCTGGCGGATATGGAAATGCTACACGTGAATCAAGACATAGGTAGGAAAGATATTAGTAAAATATTAAAAATAAAATTGGTTTCAACTAGCTATCATTCATAGTTTTTGAGATAATCGCAAATAAGTGCCAAAATCCCAACGGACGAAGACTTATTTAACAGAGTGTACATGTACCTATTTTCTATTAAAGTTAACTATCTCGACATTTTTTATAATAAAGGTAAGTAAAATTACCAAGATAAAAGTATAAAAATTACAAAAAACTATAAAGCAATTTTGATTAAGACAAACAACAATCTGAAATTTAAAAAAAAAAGTTAAAATGGTCAAAACAGGTAGTGGTGGGGGTTTAGTAAATTGCGCGTAACTTCGTCAAAGGTCCAATATACAAGAAAATAATTATACACAGTATGGATCAGCACCAGGTAAGTCAATTTAAATATTTTTTTTTAAATAAGGTATTTTGGGTATCAACGAGCGACCGATTTGAAAATTTGAAATTTCTAAAAATAATTTCAAAACACTTTGTTTTCAAAATTGATTGGAAACGCGATACTATGGTCTTTCCCTTTAAAATGACTCAAAGAACACGTCTCTATCATTAATAGAACCAAAGTTATAGCCATTTATTGGATTAAGTGCAACAGATTTCGGAAAAGTAGCCAAATTTTTGTTTGTCTCATAACTACCCCAAATTTTCTTTTTGGTCATTTTCCCTTTACAGGGGTTCAATTTATACTTAACCACACCCCTTGGCCAAATTTCATCAAAATTGGAAACTTAAGTGGTTTGGACGTGGTTGATTTGACCTGGAATTACTCAGCTGTAATAGTAAATGGAACTAAATCAAATAAGAGCTCTATAATTTCCGGCGTACCACAAGGGAGTATTCTCGGCCCTCTACTCTTCAACATGTACACTAAAAATTTACATAAATGCTTAAATTCTTCATTATACTTCGAGTTTGAAGATGATAATTATCTGCTTGGCTCTGATGAATCAATTAACAATGTTTTGATGAAATTACAAAATGACTTTATGATTTTCAATAATGAGCTAAGCCAATTAGGTTTAATTTTAAACTTAACAAAAACTGTATTTATGTTATTTTCCCAACCAACTAAACAGCATCACTGAACTGGGAACCACTAATATCAAAAGGGTCGACAAAATTAAATATCTTGGTATATACCTAGATGAAAACATGACCTGGAATCATCACGTTGAATACACCATCGCTAAATTAAATAAAAGAATTTGGACTCCATATCAACTTTTACATAACCTAAAACTTGAATCAGCGATTCAACTATATAATACACTTATCCAACCAGTTTTCGACTATGGATCAATTTTCTATAATATGTGCACGGACACCTATCTAAAAAAACTTCAGATTATTCAAAATGGTTGTGCTAAAATAATCCTACACAAAAGTAAATACGACTCAGCAACAGAATCAATTCTTGAATTGGGATGGTTAACTCTAAGACAAAGATATCACTTCAACTTACTTATATTTATGTACAAGGTGCATAACAATATATTTCCCAAATATATCTTAACTATTTTTAATGATAAATGTCCACACGACCACATGACAAGAACCGTTATGTACGGTTTTACCAACAAAGGTAAAATATCAAAAAACGTGCAATACTTAGGAAAACAGATATGGAACACACTACCAACTAATCTTAAAACTATCAATAATCTCAACACTTTTAAAATTGAAATAACTAAATATGTAAAAAACACCCAATAGTCTATTTTATGTTAATTTATTGTTATTTAATTGTGTTAATAATCAGATTAATAGACTAAGATATTGCTTATCTATAGCACCGAATCTATGATATTTCTGATGCCTGGCAGTCTTGTCGTCTGCATTGTTTTTGGTCGTCATTTTGTTCACGAATCGCTCTCAGTAATGTTTTGCTCTTCCTTAATAATTTTAACGTTATTGTTTATTAAATATCGTTTACCATCAACAACGTGTCTTATTTAACATGGTAGTGTCGAGCGTGGTTTATTTTTGCTTTCTTTAGACGTTGTTGGTGAGCCGTTTTTTTTAAACGATCTCAAGACCTAGGCCTAACGACTTGGCGGTATGGCGGCGGGTTTTGACTCTCAAGAGGATTATTATGTACCAATGTATAATTTCAAGAAACTAAGTGATGATAATTATGAGCAATGGAAGCAAGATATGCGTTTTGCCTTGTTGGATCAAGGTTTATGGAACTTTGTTGATGAGACTGAGCTTGCACTTACTGAGTCAGCAAAGCCAGAAGAAAAAGAGCGTTATAATATCCGTAAACAGAGAGCCTTATCAAGAATATCAATGGCTGTTGACTATCAACATAAGAATATTATTGCAGGTTGTAAAACAGCACCTGGAGCATGGGAATTGCTTGAGGAACAACATGAACCAAAATCAAGGGCCAGAATCTCAGCACTACGGAGCGAATTTCTTAGCTTGAAGTTTACAACACCAGAACCTATGGCAGGTTACTAGGCTCGAGTAACGTGTGCAGCCGAGAAATTGGAGATAGCTTTAAGAAAGCTTCCAGAAGATGAAATAGCATTTCAAATGATTCATAGATTACCAGCACAATTTGAGAATGTGGTTTTCCGAGCACATACTATGCCTGATTCTGAATTTACTCCCGAGAATGTAAAGCGATTACTCATAGGCGAATACGAGCGTCAAAGGCAAAGTGGTTTTTCATCCACTGTCCGATCGACCACCAATCGCGATAGGAGCATTCCACATAATATGAATACCCAAAATAATCAAGAGAAATATCGTAAACCAGTGGAATGTTTTACATGTCATAAGGAAGGAAATTTCTCGAAAGATTGTAAAGAAGCAAAGAAAGGCGGGCAACGCAGACAGGCACCTCCTAGAGCCAGATATACGCCACGATCTTTTTATGCATCGTCTATGGTTGCAGAAGATATAGATGTTACTTGGATACTAGACAGTGGCGCGACCCATCATTTTGGCAGACATAGAAACTGGTTGTCTAATTTCCGAGCGAAAGAATCGACAGTTGACACTGCGGAACAAATGTACAATCAGAGGGTATTGGAGACGTTACTATTCTCGTGAAGAATGGAACGGAGTATAAACCAATTATACTGAAAGATGTCTATTATATGCCACACTATAAAGGAATTTATTGTCTCATCGCCGGATAAATAATAATGGATATAACATTAATACATACGATGGGTTAACACAGGTCATTGATGTACAAACCAAATAAGTTATTATGACTGCGACATTACAGATGAATAATCTTAACGTTGTTGACGGTTATGTGCAGGAACAAGAGAGAACGGAAGCCAGTCATACGAGTACTATTGATGAATTAACTCTTTGCCATCAACGTTTGGGCCATCCAAATATTCACAGAATGAAACAATTGAGTAGTAATCGAATGGTTATTGGATAACCAAGTTTTGATGGAGATTTCCCTGTTTGCATACCTTGTAAGCTGTCCAAATCAACGAAGGCATCATCGCCAGCGTTGGGGGATAACAGGTCAACTAGACCATTGGAACTGATCCATAGTGACCTATGGGGTCCATCGCCAATAGTATCGAGAGGTGGAGCTTTCTACTTCGTGAGTTTCATCGATGATTATACAAGAAGATTAAGGGTTTATTTTCTGGAATCGAAGAAGAATTTACTAGATACCTTTTTGGTTTTCAAGAAATGGGTTGAATTGCAGACTGGATATAAAATCATGAAATTGTGAACAAATAATGGGCTAGAATTTTGCTCTGGAGCGTTCGAAAGATCATGTCAACAAGATGGCGTAGAACTACAACGATCGAACACATATACACCACAAATGAAGGGTGTAGCCGAAAGGTTAATTATAACGGTTTTGTATGGGGTACGCACGCTATTAAATGATTCCGGCTTACCACAAAAGATGTGGGCTGAAGCCTTGCGTACCTTTGTATATTTAAACAATCGTCTACCTCATTCGAAATTGACAAACATTGTCCCAGAAGAAAAGTGGAGTGGTAGAAAAGTCTCAAGTGGGCACCTTAAACGTTTTGGATGCCTTGCCTTTTCTCATCTACATAAGCCTCAACGACATAAATTAGAAAACAGATCGATATCTGGTATAATGATTGGTTATGCATCATCCACGAAGGGTTATCGCATATGGTTTCCCAATGAAGATAAAACATGTATCTTTCGACGAAACTAAACAAGGACTCACAGCCTTAAAGGATATTATGACAGAGATAAGACATAAACAAGATCAAGTATTTGTTTATAATCAAAAATGGCCTGAGAGATGGTCTGATGGTAGTAATACTGACTCTGATAGTAAAGAAGCCGGCAGCGCCAAGCCAACATCGAAGAATGTTTTAGGAACGAGATGGGTATATGTCATCAAGCGTAATGCGATAGGCGAGATCATACGATATAAAGCCCGGCTTGTAGCACAGGGTTTTTCCCAAACCCAAGGTGAAGATTATCATTTAACTTATGCGGCAGTAGTCAATTTCACGTTAATTCGAATATGCATATTGCTATTCATCGTCTGCCTTGGATGGTGTCATCGTCACCTTGACGTAAAATGTGCCTACCTATATGGTAGTTTAGATGAAGATATGTCAAACAACCAGCTGGTTTTTCACAAGAAGGAAAATAAAATCATGTTTGGCGACTCAAGAAAGCCTTATACGGTCTAAAACAAAGTGGTCGTCAGTGGTATTCCGAGTTAGATACGACATTACTGAAACTTGGATATTCTCGAATACCTGGGTGCAACTGCTTATATAGATATAAAATGGAAGCAGTATTTATAGTTTATGTGGACGACATATTACTAACGGCAAAATCTAATGAACATAGGACTCATCTGCTTGGCGTTTTACAAGCGACATTTGATATACCCGATTTGGGTGAACTTCGATATTTTCTTGGTGTCGAATTCGAATTTCCGAGACCAGGTGAAGCAATCATGCATCAGAGAAGATACGTGGAGAAGATGAAAAGGGAATTTGAGATAGAATCAACGGGAAAGAAAATGGAATGCCCTCTTCCACCTGGAATTGTTTTTCCACCAAATGGAGGTTCCGGCATGAATGAAAACAACTTTCCATATAGAAAATTGATTGGTATTTTATTATATCTATCCCAACGCACAAGACCTGACATAACGTTTGCTGTCTCTTATCTCGCACGATTCTCTTCTTTCCCTACGGAGACACATTGGGAGTATTTAAAGAAGATCTTACACTAAGTAATCGACACTAGTGATTATGCTATTCATTTTCATAAGCCTGATCATATTCAAATAGCTGGCTTCTCTGACGCATCTTGGGCGTCCGATTTGGAAGATAGACAATCGACGAGCGGATTCATCATTAACATAGGCAATAACCCAATCATGTGGCGATCTGTTAAGCAGACATGTGTAGCTTTATCAACAATGGAATCCGCATATGTCGCATTGTGTGAAACTGCAAAAGACATTGTCTGGATCACTCCGATTATTCATGAACTATTTCAGATAAGCGATTCACGCACTCTAACGTTACAGAGTACAGAAGTGCACTGCGATAATCAGGCAGCTATATACAGGGTCTTTTTTTTTGCTCGGAAAAGTGTTTTTTTTCAAAAACTATTTATAGTACCGATTTCAAATTTGGAAGGTCAATTCTCTATACCGGGGGACATGAGTTTGAGAAATTTCAGCGTTTTCGGTAATGTTTTTCACCAATTTTGAAAAATTATTTTTCGACCACTAGGTGCGAGATAAAAATTTTCTATTATAAAGTTGTAGGCCGTCATCGAAAACCCTTAAAAATTGTTCACTCGACGAAAAACAACTTATTTATCAGTGAAAATTCGAGCTTGAAAAATTTACAAGTTGGTGAAGCCAAATTACGATTGTTTGAAACGATAATTGAAAAGGGAACAAGTCTAATACAAACGTAGTAGAGTTTTCACACTTGAAAAAATTTACACGTTTGGTTTTTAAATGCAGATATTTTATTCACATAAATTTTTACAAAACATTTTCAATAATATCACCATTGGCTGCAACACAGGTTTGTGCGCGGACAATTAAGTTCTCAAACGCTTTCTCTACCATTTCTGGTGTGACGTCTCGGCAAGCACTGATTATTCGTCTAATGAGTTCCTCCCTAGTTTCAATGGGCGTGGCGTATACCTTTGCTTTAACGAATCCCCAGAGAAAATAATCCAGCGGTGTTAGGTCAGGTGACCTTGCTGGCCAATGCACTGGACCATTTCTCCCTATCCACCTTTCAGGAAACTCGTTGTTGAGGTGCTCAGTTACTTGCCGGGAAAAATGCGGAGGGGCGCCATCTTGCTGAAACCACAACTGACGTCTTTCAGCCAATGGAAGGTCGTCGATTGCGTCACTCAGTTCGTTCTGTAGAAAATGTAAATACCTTTGGCCGTTGAGGTTCGTCGGCAGGAAAAAGGGACCAATCAAACGGTTTCCAACAAGTTCAACCCAAACATTGACCCGTTCAAATTGAACCTGGTGATGATATTCAAAACCCCAATGTGGGTTGATGTCAGACCAAAGATGGCTGTTTTGATGATTAAAGGGCCCATCTCTAGAAAATGACGCTTCGTCGGAGAACAAAACATGGCGCAAAAATTGTCTATCTTCTTGGACAGCATTTAGTAACCAGTTGCTAAATTCATAACGTCTTTGATGGTCTCCGTCAATTAGTCCTTGGTGGAGCGTAGCTCTGTATGGGTGATAGCGATTCTTACGAAGAATTTTCCACACACGATTTGCAGAACAACCCAAATCAGCAGCGGCGTTAGCGCAACTGTGACGAGGATATGCCACAAAGTACGCGAGTACATTGTTCTCGAAGTCTAAATCCGGTTGACCCAATCCGCGAAACCTAGGTTGCAAGTTACCAAATTGATTGAAATCGTGAATTGCTCGTCTTACTGTATTTACAGATGGTGCTCCATTTGGATGTCTTTCTGCGAAGATTTCAGTCACTCTTCTAAGGTTTTGCGCTGCTTCTCCATAGTAAATGGCAACTATCTCGGTACGCTCAGCTACTGAATAACGAGGCATTGTTCGAAATATTATCAAACACTGATAATAATCTCCCAAAGTTTTCCTTTAAATACCCAATGCATGTTTAGGATTGACCTATAGCCTCGTGTTTTTTAAATCCGGTCGTTTTTTTAACCAAAGTTTCAACTGGATTAGGTAATTCGGTTTCAATTATCGTTTCAAACAATCGTAATTTGGCTTCACCAACTTGTAAATTTTTCAAGTTCGAATTTTCACTGATAAATAAATTGTTTTTCGTCGAGTGAACAATTTTTAAGGGTTTTCGATGACGGCCTACAACTTTATAATAGAAATTTTTTATCTCGCACCTAGTGGTCGAAAAATAATTTTTCAAAATTGGTGAAAAACATTACCGAAAACGCTCAAATTTCTCAAACTGATGTCCCCCGGTATAGAGAATTGACCTTCCAAATTTGAAATCGGTACTATAAATAGTTTTTGAAAAAAAAACACTTTTCCGAGCAAAAAAAAGACCCTGTATTTTTACCAAAGTGAAATCGAGAACAATTGTACCAAACATATAGACATAAAATTTCATTTTGTTCGGGATTGTATAAAAAGGAATTTATTTACCCTGAAGTTTGTAAGAACAAATGATAGCATCGCTGATCTATTCACTAAATTATTATGTAAAAGAAAAGGAACGGAATTTTGTATTCTTATGAAATTATACTAATTGTATTAATAATGCCAATCAATCAATATCTCAGTCACAGGGGAGTGTTAATAATCAGATTAATAGACTTAGATATTACTTATCTCTAGCACCGAATCTATGATATTTCTGATGCCTGGCAGTCTGGTCGTCTGCATTGGGTTTGGTCGTCATTTTGTTCGCGAATCGTTCTCACTAATGTTTTGCTCTTCATTAATAATTTTAACATTTTTGTTTATTAAATATCGTTTACCATCAACAACGTGTCTTATTTAACAAAATGTATACGCGACCTCATTGTTTTTCTAAACTGAACTGATATATCCCTTTTGCAAAGGCAAATAAAGATATTATTATTATTATCATTATGGTACAGTGCCATATAGCGTTAAAATTTTTAATTATCTTAAAGGTGATTATCACAGCCTATATACATTTCTGAGATATTCCGACTGGTCTGAATTCTACAATCAAACAGATGTTGACTTTTGCGTAAATGAACTTACGAGTAAAATTGAATCGGCCATGAATTTATTTATTCCGAAAAAAGTGTACAAGAGGTCAAAAAATTATACAGATTGGTATTCACCGGAATTAATTGCTTTATTTAAACGTAAAACATACTATCACAAAAAAATTAAGAGAACAGGTAATCATCTGGATAACGCGCATTATACCGAGCTCCGAGCTAACTTTAAAATTTTAATTAAAAGATACAATTGCGATATGAATAAGAATTTGTGTGATATGGCACTAGACCATCCTAAAATGTTTTGGAATTACGTAAATCGTAATATTAAGAGTCAACCAATGGACATTAGGTTAAAACAAGGGGGAAATTTCGTTACCAGCCCAAAGGATTTAGCAGATATCTTCCTGGATAATTTTTCTAATATAGCGGTTGATACCGTCAGTCGTGACCAACCTTTTGACTACGGTGCTTCTAATTTTTTCTCAGATACCTTTAACACTTTCACAATCACTAATCTTGACATTAAAGCTGCTATTATTAAACTTAAACTCACTTTTTCTACTGGAGTTGATAACATTCCTCCATTTATAGTTAAGGGCTGTGGCGATATTTTTGCGCCTCTACTCGGTCACATTTTTAATCTGTCCATTCGTTGTAATAAGTTTCCCAATTTATGGAAATCGGTGATTGTTAGTCCAATTTTCAAAAGCGGTTTCGCTGGTGACGCCAAAAATTATCGTCCAATTTCTTTGTTATGTGTTTTTGCTAAACTTTTTGATAGTATTATGCACGCGAAATTATCTAGTTGGTTCAGCGCCTTTCCAAACCCATGTCAACATGGTTTTACTAAAGGAAAGAGTGTAGAAACCAACCACGTCACCTTTCTTAACACCTTAGCACCCAATATTGAAAATAGGCATCAGGTTGATGTAATATTTTTAGATTTAGCCAAAGCCTTTGACAGGGTGTCACATCACTACCTTCTAAAAAAAGCTCGACAGCTATGGTCTTCAGGGAATTTTATTAGAATGGGTTCGTGATTATTTGAGCCAGCGCAAAAACGTCATCAAATGTAATGGAGTCGTCACTGACGTAACATATCCGGTCACTTGTGGAGTCCCGCAGGGGTCCTCACTCGGGCCGCTACTATTCAATATGTACATCTACGACCTTCAATTTAGATTAAATCATTCGGAACTCTATCAGTTTTCTGATGATAATAAAGTCGTGTTATAAGGGATGCAGGTGATTGTGACTCTCTGCAAAGTGACTTAAATATAATTAATTCCTGGTGTAAACAAAATAATTTACCAATTAATCCCACAAAATCAGTAGTCGTCTCTTTTTCTAGAAAACCAATATCATTCGGTATAATTATATAATTAATAATGATGAAATCACTCGAAAAAGTAGCACTAGAGATTTAGGGGTCATTTTTGACAGAAACCTAAATTTCCGGGAACAAATACAGAACATTATTAGCTCCTGTAAACGTTTATTAGGGGTAATTCTTAAACTTAGCAAAAATATTAAATCTAATAAACATTTTATTTTATTATATATAAGCTTAATTCGATCCAAAGCTACGTACGGGTCATTAACCTGGGGAGGTTGCAGTAATTATCTGTTCCTAAACATAGAAAAAATTCAACGTAAATTTGTAGATCAACTATATTATTTCTTTCTTCGAAAACACTGCAGATATAATTACAAAAATATACTTAAAGACATTGGATTAAATACCCTTTCCACCATTCGTGAGCAAACTGAGCTAATATTTATGTTTAAACTAACAAATAACATTACACTATGCTCAAATCTATTACCCTATATCAATCTATGTGTGCCTAATTATAAAATAAGAAATTTTAATTTGTATAAAACCGAAAAAAGCCAATTAAATCCAATTAATAGAGTACTAAACACTGTAAATACATATAGTGGCAAAATTGATATTTATAATTGCAGAATTGCCCATTTAAAACAAGTAGAATATTAAACCTCTCATTTATATACTCAAAATACACTTAAAATTGTTTAAATTGTTTTGAAATTTTCCTTTTTTTTTCTTCCACAAGTAACATGTATAATTTTTTAACTGTGTGTTAACTTGCTGATACAACCCTGTATTGTTTTAATGCACATTAAACCACTTTTTCATTTAATTTAATTTCATTATTATCGTTGATAACAAACATTATTTCAGGAGAAATTGATATGAATTTCACCGACCAGCCAATTATCTTGTATCCATTAAAAGTAAGTATGTTAATTTTGAAATGTTACCCTTAGGTCCATGGTTACTTGAAAATAAGGAAATATTTTGGCTCCAATTCTTTTTAGGCTCAAGCTTCGACTTTCAATAACACTTCGTAATCTTTGTATAATTTAGTACAACAACGTGCTTCATCCAAAACTGTGTCCCCATTTTAAACAGTTGTATCGGTTAGTAGAGATGCACTAAAACTTTACCGATTTTTTTCAAAATGGCCGCCTATTTACGTCTAAACCCCCCCCCCCCCACCCACAGGGAAAATTGAAAACCAGTTTTAACCTTGAAGGCAACGGGAAAAATTAATATAATTTTTAATCTCAATTTGACCTTGATGCTTGACCCCTGAACACAACCCTTTAGCCTCGGGCTATCGCGCAAACATGTGTGGACACTATCGGACAGAGATATCAGCGCTCATGTCTGACCCCCGCCAATAAAAAATTACTTCAGCTTATTTACTTTTGGTCAATTTTTTTCATTTTTTTGCAATAATTTTAATAGTAAATAGATTGCGAACCTTTATTCTTAATAGTCCATGAGCCAGATGATATTTCGATAACCAAAAAAGTGGCTAATTTTCAATGTTATTTTCATAAACAGGGGTGCTTGAGATATGCAAAAATCGGTGGTGTGGGGTTCTATCGCCCAGCTATCGAAGATGGCGACCATTTAAAAATGGCGGCGATAGAGATCATTAAATTGCTTATATCTCGACCGCTATTTAACGGATTGTCATGTGCAATACACCAAATTAACGAGAAGTAGTTGTCGTACATGTTATAATTTATGACGTGTTTTCATAGATGGCGCCATTTGGCGGCTACATTTAATTAAAGATATTTTCGTTTTTTTGAAAACTGTTTTTTACTTAAAAAATGAAAAATATTTATATTTAATTTTTTTTAACAATTATATATTAGTAGCTAAAGATTTTATCAATCTTTAAATATAAGTACTAGTCACCTATCCTAAATAGTAACGGAGATATATAAATAATCGTACAGGGGGGCGATTTTCTGATTTTGTGGTTACTAGCATTGTATCGCACATAATCTCTACCAGCCACCACTTGTTCCGTTCTTTAGGTATTAGCGCCTTGGTGTTATATTTCTACTCACTCTCTCCTTCGTTTTGTTGTTTTCCAGGTTCCAAATTGAAGGTCACACTGTCAAAGTCGAGACTACGATGCCCCATATATACTGGACGCCTTTAACCTGACCTTTTTTCAAGTCAATTTTGTATATTTCTCTTGGCTACCCCAACCCGAAGAACTTAATTTGGACTACTTGTCAATACCTCAGAACCTAATTACATTTTTAAACGATTTGCTTTGTGTTACTAGCGCCAAATCAACTGGTCGAGTAAAACGACTTTCATGGTCCATCGCGCAAGACATTATTTACGCCGTAACTACAGGCAAAGTATTTACTCCGAAGCATATGTTACTACCGTGGGTAGTCAAAACACTGACTGGAAACGTTGAATTAATTAAAACATTAAGAAGACTAGGGCATTCCTGTTCATATTCTAAATTAGAAGAAATTGACACAGCACTATGTATCGAAAAGACTACAATGACAGACAGCACCGTTTCACTTCCTGGCGGAATTTACCCTAACGTGCCAACTATACTGGCGTTTGACAATATAGATAGGCAAGAAGAGGTTCTTAGCGGTTCTGGAACTTCTCGCCGCGTAAACGGAATTATTGTTTAACGCACGTCAGATTCGTGTCTCGCGCAAAGACCTTTGTCACAGCTGAATAGAAAGGAAAAAAAAGAACCATTCATACACCCGATAAACCGATTGATTTGTACGTTGTAGGAAAAAGGAAGGGTCCATGACCCATTGAAACGCTAGATATCACCACGCTCACAAAACCAGTAACTTTTAAAGCTCAAGTTAAAGATCATGTATGGTTTATGGTACGAAATCTTCATCCCCTGGTTCAAAAAATAGCATCATGGACTGGTTTCAATATCTTGACTAGAAATAATAACGTTATCGACACCGATACCGTCGGATACTTACCTACTATAAATGCTCCAGCGACTAAATTGGCGACTGTTCAGGAAATTTTACGAAACTCCTTGGATATGAAAACAGCGCTAAATTTGAATAATATCGCCGTGGTATTTGACCAAGCTTTATACGCGAAAGCCACCGAAATAGTATGGGCCAATCAAGAGGCATTTAGTGGAATTTGTTTAATAATGGGGAACTTTCATACTATCTGCAACTTTATGTCAAGTATTGGGAAGATGTTTGGCGATGCGGGACTTCGAGTCTGGCGTCATAGCAGAGGGGTCGATAAATATAGTACTAGATGGAAAGCAGTATAATCACGCAGTTCGTTTTCATAAACTCATGTTTGAAGCCCTCTTTATAGTGGCGTGGAAAGGTTTTCGTGCGAGGATGTGAAATCCAGACGACCCAACTAACGAAATTTTTAATAAAAGTCTAATCGTTTTAAAACAAGTGGGCCAGAACACTTGCCAAGAAACGTGTATGACTGCAATTTCTGGCGAGTCTTGCGAGGCGATTATTAGAGAGTTTAACAACTACCTCGATAGTTTGCGAAACGAGATGGGCGCGCTTTCAAAGTTTTGGATGACTTATTTAGATATGGTTGGCGTTCTTCTACGGCTTATTCGAGCTGATAGGGAGGGAGATTGGTATCTCCACTTGTCAGCAATCCGAGACGTGATTCCTTGGTCCTTACTACTACGCTACCATGACGCAACTGGAAAAAACCTTTCCAGACTTATACGAACATTTTGAGCACGGTGGATTTTCCGTTCAGTTACGGAAAACTAAACCGTTTGGTAAAATCGCTGTAGACCAAACAACCGAGGAAACGGCCAATAAAGACACGCAGACATCCGGAGGAACCAGTGGTTTTAGCCTTAAACCAGCGACTGTATCTCGCTACTATCTTACCACGGAATATTTTCCGGCCCGATCTGCATTGGGGTGACCTACTTTCCGCCTGATGCGGATCCTTGTCGCTTTGATGATCTCTCTCAAACACTCGGTTTAATTCTTGAAAACGAATCTAGTGAAGTTGTGCTTTTGGGAGACTTTAATGTCGATGCTCTTAAACCACTTGGTCGTCGTGGCCGCCTTCTTCGTACTGCAACTGAAGGGCTGAAACAATTAATCACAACGCCGACTCGCACCACACTCACTTCTCGTACTGCTATTGATCATGTGTATGTGACGCATCCGACAAAGATTATGATGACTACTGTAGTTCCTGTTGGAATTTCAGATCATGACCTTGTTATTTGTGTACGCAAAGGCCCTAAAGTTTTAAAGCATTCGAAATTCATTCAATCACGATGCTTTCGTGATTTTGTTCCCGATAAATTTATTGCTAGCCTTTCTACGTTACTCTCTCAACTAAAGCGAGAAATGTCAATTGATGCCGGTTGGACAAATATTAAAGATTCTATTTTAACTACCCTAAGGGTCAACGCACCTATATTCTCGCGCCGCTGTTCAACTACTGTTCCTAAATGGTTTACTTCACATATTAAACATTTAGCGTACCTTCGTGATCACCACCGTGCTCGCAGATCTCGAGCTAATGCTGAATTTCATGAAATTGAATATAAAAAGCTTCGCAATGCAGTTAATAATGAGATTAAATTGGCAAAAAGATCGTTCTTAAGAAATGAAATTTTCGATTGTAAAGGGAACTCTCGTTTACTGTGGAAATCCTTAAAGAAACATTTATCTGTACCACGCGTATCCATTTCTCAGCTTGATTTTTCCGGCTTAATAATTACTCACCCCCACGACATCGCAAATGCCCTTATTTCTCACTTTACTAATAACTCACCGGTTGATCCGGCAATGATTCCCTATGGTCCGGACGTTGAAAATGCATTCCATTTTACTGAAATCCCCTGTCAGGATACTTTTTTGGAATTGAAGTTGTTATCGACCAATAAGGCAACTGGTCCTGATGGAATACCAGCGAAGATACTAAAGGGTGCAGCGATACTTTTAGTTGATCCTCTAACGGAACTCATAAACCTTAGTTTCAAAACTGGATATTTTCCGACTGATTGGAAAGATGCTAAAATCTGTCCTTTATATAAAGGTAAATGATGCAAGTCAGACCCTAACAACTATCGTCAACTTGCTGTTCTTCAATCCGTCTCTAAAATACCCGAACGACTTGCTCATAAGCAAGTCTTATCTTTTCTTCTTGATTCTGAACTACTGTAATAATAATAATAATCAGCTAGGCTAATACCCAAGGCACCACCTTAGGCCTAAGTCGTCAAGCGACTTTTGAAGCCATTAATTCAGGTGGCCGCCTGCAGTCTGGATTTCGACCAAAGCATTCCACCATTACCTGTATTGTTAATCTAGTTCAACAAATCCTAGATGCTCTCTCACGGGGAAAATTTGTTGGAGTGGTATTCCTGGATATCGCCAAAGCCTTTGACTCGGTTGATCATACCACTCTCCTTTCTACCCTCCGTGGACTTTCATTTTCTACGGAAGCGTTAAACTGGATACACTCTTATCTTTTAAATCGAACTCAATCTGTGGTAGTTGATGGTGCTTGGTCGTCTTTGGGTAATATTAATATCGGTGTTCCTCAAGGCAGTGTCCTCGGCCCACTTCTCTTCTCGGCCCATATCAACGACATCCCAGATTACCTTACTAATAGCTTGGCTCACCTATTTGCTGACGACACGGCAACACTCACGATAGCTGATGACCCTTTATCACTAATAACATCAATGGACAATGATGTTTGTAATATTATTGCCGGGTACGATGAAATTAAACTTTCTCTTCAACCTAAGAAATCGACCTTTATGTTATTTGGCTCTAAACTTAAGCTTCGACCATTTGAAAATATACACTCACTTCCGCGATCTAAAGTCGACCGTGTTGCTCAAATGAAATACCTTGGCATTCAATTGGATGAGGGTCTTTCATGGTCTAATCATGTGGATTATCTTTCAACCAAAGTTAATCGGAGGCTATGGTGCATTCGTTCCTTGAAGCCCTTCTTGGATGTACCCCTTTTGAACTTGATTTTTAAAACGATGGTCAAGCCGTTATTTGACTACGGCGATATACTATATCATTCAGCCTCTGTCGCTAATGTAAATCGCCTTCAAGTGTTACAAAACCGTGCGGCTAAAACTATCCTGGGTTTATAAAGACGCTCCTCTGCCACGGCGGCTCGTCATTCAGTTAACTGGCTAACCCTCAAAAAAGAGTATCTACTTTACATGTACATTTTTATGTTTAAAATACAAAATAATCTAGTTCCTGAATATCTTCGTGACCCTTTTCAACCAATATCTAACCGTCATCAATACAATACAAAAGTCTCCCAATATGGCCCCTACGCTTCGAAATTCTAGTGTGCGATGCCGCGGTATTAAACTGTGGAATGATCTTTCTCGTGTGGTTATTGACACCTCTGCTACTTTAAATCAGTTTCGTACTTCTATACTAAATTTACTCCACGACACTCCAATAGTTTAATTATTTTTTGTTCATGTGGACCCAACTGGAAAGCAGTTAAAAAACTGAGTTGGATATCCTAATAAAGCTATTTATTATTATTATTATTATTATTATATAGAGCAGCCGCTTTAAGGCAACTTCAGGAACAAATCAACACTCAAAGTTATGGTTTCTCACATCCCGATTTACAGGAGCCACGGATAAAAAGAGACGAAGCGGATATTTCTTCAATTATCGACCTATTAGAGAAACACATGGACTAATCCTTTTGGAGAAGAACCGTCTGATATTATTAGCATTTCTACCGGTACTCGAGCTCCTTTGGACGTAGCGAGTGATCTTTTGTCTGCTAGAGAGAAAGGCCTATAAGTCTTTCCTCGAGAATCGTTGGTCGAAGGGGTCAGGCTTCTACGATCCAATTAAAAAGTTGCAACTGAAGACATTAACTGACATGAAAAGACCAATTCGAAAAGGAAAAAAACAAAGAAATCACTTTAAAAGCTGACCAAAGACTATTCGCGAATATGCTTCTCATATCAGAAAGTCGAAAACTGGATATGCAAGATGTTTTCAGTCACCCTTTAGGACCTCGGTTTCTGTGGTTGCTGTTCCAAACTCTACAATCATAGACGGTATGTCATTAATTTCAAAACTCCAAGGCGAAAACCACACATTTGACGAGCTGTCGGATAATTTATTGTTACAAATTCTTCCAGTTGCTCGAGACAGTGAGCCAATAGGTATAGTTTTTGACGTGTACAGGAAAACTTCCCTAAAATCTATGGAAAGAGCTAAGAGAGGCTCGCAAGAAGGAATTGCATTTGGTAAAATTCAACCTAGCCACAAAATCCATAACTGGCGAAGGCTCTTAACATGTAACGAAAGAAAAACCATCTAATCAAATTTCTCGCAGATAGCTGGAAAGTTAAAATAAAAAGTAATAAATTAGGGAATAAGAAATTATACGTGGCATTTGACGAAAAATGCATAGAACTAACCAAAGACAACGTCCAAGATATTGAAGAATTAAGCACTAATCAAGAAGAGGCCGACACCCGCTTAGTACTACAGGCAAAACACGCCGCCGAACGTTACGATAATGTAATTTGCGTAACAGATGACACAGATGTTTTAGTTTTATTTATCGCATTCAGTGGTCAAATAAACACTAATATATTTTTAATGAGAGGCCCAAAAACTAAAGTGAGAATTGTAGATATTTCAAAACTTGTTTGCGCAATCGGAGCTCAAACGAGTAGCGCATTAATAGGGCGACACGCGTTTACTGGCTGTGATACAGTTAGCGCTATAGCCGGTCAGGGAAAACTAAAAGCCTTAAACATTGTTACTAAAAATGAGAAATATCGAAAGGCAGTCGATGACCTAGGTTCCAGTTGGACGCTGTTCGAAGATACTTTTAATGAAATTCAAAAATTAACATGCCAAATGTACTGCAAAAACACGAAGGTGACATATGTGAATACACTCAGATACCAAATCTTTCGCGCCAACAAGGGCAACGTTGAATCCGGACGTCTTCCACCATGCGCTGATACGCTGAAGCAGCACACATTGATAGCGAACTAACAAACTGCACTTTGGAAAGAAGGCGAATGGAAGGGCAAGAATTAGATATCCTCTGGATGACTGGCCCACCAACTCCAGATATAGTTCTTACACTTATAGCTTGCAAATGCGCACGAACTTGCCTTCCAAATGAGTGTACATGCAAACTTAATAATCTAAAATGTACGGGCGCTTTCAAAAATTCTAATTGCACAAATATGGTTACGGATGACGAAGACTACCTCGAAAACTCTGGCAACTCCGATTCTTCTGATTGTGATAACAATTAGGAATATTAGCGATTAGTTTACCAGTGGGTAAACATATACATAAAATAAACCATGTGATATTGCAGAAAAATAAAATATAACATTTTATCAGAAATTTCTTTCGTTAATGGCATGTTAGATCGATTAAGCCTCAAAATTAGAAAATCGCCCCTCTGTACGATTATTTATATATCTCCGTTACTATTTACGATAGGTGACTATTACTTATGTTAAAAAATTGATAAAATCTTCAGCTACTAATATACAGGGTGTCTCAATTTGCTCGATCAGGCCATTTTTCTCAAAATGAATTTATGCTAGGGTTCTGAAATTTTCAGGGTTTATTTGTTAGGTATGGAAGTCTTTGGTTACTAAATTTCAGAAATATCGAACGATTTTGTGCCGTTTTGGAAAATTTATTTTTTCACCGGTAGGTGTCACGCAAAATGTTTCAATAAAAAAGTTGCAGGGCATAGTCGAAAGTGTAAAAATAATTTTGGTTCGGTTGAAAAAGACCTATTTTTCACTGAGTTTGGAGGTCGGGGGAAAAAACAAGTTGTACTAGCAGGCAATAGCCTTTAACGAATTGTAGGTAACATGCATTTCAGTTGTAAGATTTCGAAAAGAAAACAAATAATTATTAGCCCAAGTGACAAATGTTTTTTAATGACTTCTACAAAATGTTTTCAAAAATGCCACCTTCTGATGCGATGCACAAATATGCACGATGTTGCATATTGCGAAATGCTCCCCGAACCATTTCTGGAGTCACCCGGCGACATGCTTCGATGATTCTTTGTCGTAAATCTTCAACGCTCGTCACAGGTGTTTGGTATACGTAGTCCTTTACGAATCCCCAAAGAAAAACGTCGAGTGGTGTTAGATCAGGGGATCTTGCAGGCCAACGAACAGGACCAGTTCTTCCGATCCATCTTCCAGGAAACTCGTCGTTTAGATATGCAACCACGTCACGATATTGGTGAGTTGGCGCCCCATCTTGCTGGAACCAGATGCGTGTGTACTCGGCCAGAGCAATGTCGTCCAACACGTTGGATATTTCATTTTGAAGGAACTCCAAGTAGTTTTGGCCGTTCAGACGATTTGGCAGGAAGAAGGGGCCAATAATTCTTTCACCTAACAGACCAGCCCACACATTTAAGCGAAACTGCACTTGGTTGGGGCGAGGAAATCCCAAGTGTGGATTATCGTAGTCCCACATACGTTGGTTTTGACGGTTGAAAGACCCATCTCTTCCGAATGAACATTCGTCGGACATCAGTAGTTGATCGTGAAACTCCTGGTGTGCGTCAGCCATGAGGCAAAACCAATTGCAGAAGTCGAGTCGGCGCTGTGTATCACCGTCATGCAGTCCTTGGTGAAGTGTCGCTCGATAAGGATGAAAATGGTGTCTTTTGAGTGTTCTCCAAACGTAGTTTCGATCCAACCCTAAGTCAAAGCTGGCAGTCCTGACGCTCGCTCGAGTATAGGCGACGAAGTAGGCAAGTATGGTGTTTTCCATGTCGATGTCCTGGAGACCACGACCGCGAAACTGAGGATTGATATTACCCCAGTTGTCGAAGTCGCGGACCACTCTAAGAACCGTCGTATGACTTGGTCTGCAATTGGGAAATCTTCGTCTAAATAACTGACTTACTAGAGTAGCATTACGACGACCTTCTCCGTAAAATAATTCTAGCATATGAGCGCCCTGATCTCGAGTGTAAAGAGGTATACTGGACAACAATCGGCCAAGCTGAGATAATGTTTTAACTTTGAAATGTAAACGCTTTAAATACTACTCGGACAATTGATATTTCACGTTAAAAAACAACAAAAGAAAAATAAGCGTAATTTTTGGTCTACAAATCTTTGTTTGATGATGTTACACGTAACCACGTCGAAATGGAAGACGCGGTCTTTGTCTATTTTGTCTAATTAGGTGTTGAACGTAATAATTTTCTTTAACAATAACTTTTTGCAGATCTGATTTTTAACTTCATAGCTGAAAGCATAAATTCCCTAAAATAAATGTACATGTGTGTTGTGATTATGTACGATTGTTTACGTTAAAGGCTAGTACTTGTTTTTCCCCCGACCTCCAAACTCAGTGACAAATAGGTCTTTTTCAACCGAATAAAAATTATTTTTACACTTTCGACTATGCCCTACAATTTTTCTATTGAAACATTTTGCGTGACACCTACCGGTGAAAAAATAAATTTTCGAAAACGGCACAAAATCGTTCGATTTTACTGAAATTTAGTAACCAAAGCCTTCCATACCTAACAAATAAACCCTGAAAATTTCAGAACCCTAGCATAAATACAGTTTGAGAAAAATGGCCTGATCGAGCAAATTGAGACACCATGTATATTTGTTAAAAAAATTAAATATGATTTTTTGCATTATTTAATTAAAAAAACGGTTTTCAAAAAAACTAAAATATCTTTAATTAAATGTAGCCGCCAAATGGCGCCATCTATAAAAAACATCATAAATCATAACATGTAGGACAACCACTTCTCGTTAATTTGGTGTATTGCACATGACAATCCGTTAAATAGCGGTTGAGATATAAGCAATTTAATGATCTCTATCGCCGCCATTTTAAAAAAGGCCGCCATCTTGGATAGCTGGGCGATAGAACCCCACACCACCGATTTTTGCATATCTAAAGCACCCCTGTTTATGAAAATAACATTAAAAATTAGCCACTTTTTTGGTTATCGAAAGACCTATTTTGGGTGTCTGGCTCATGGACTATAAACAATGCTAAACTTGTATAGTAAAAATAAATATACAATTAGTTATTATATTGTTTAATAATCATTTTATTCTATACAAAACAATAAATGGAATGGAATGGAATGTTTTATTAACGTGTACAACAACAGTTATAAATTTAAAGAACAAGGTTGTACACCGAAGGTGTGATATAGTTTTTTGTTTGTTTTAACATAGGTTCGTAGCATTAAATGGCAATTTTACAATGTTTTCATTTTAAAGGTTTTAAAAAAGTTTGAGATGGAAGGTGTAAAAGAGTTATATAAACAAGATCATAAATTAACATTTCATACAATATTAATATTTAAAGAATTTTTGAAATTTGCACGAATTAAATAATTGGTGTTCGAAAATAAGTTACAATTGTTTTGCAAAGGTAATATAGGAGACAAAACTCAAATTGTTTACCTTAGTTATTATACAGGGTCATATTTAAACAATGATTATAAGCAATATTTACATTTTAACGAAAAAAATTTGAAAATTAACATGAAAAAATATCAAGTGTCCGAAAATAAATTGCATGTATTTTGCATTCGCAACATACGAGATAACAGTTTAGTTTTTACAAAAGTATTTTTTTGCCGCGTGTTTTGAATTGGCACGTGAAATAAGAGGGAGTTAGTTAAATCGGAGCATTGTGATTGTACCATGGTTTTTTAAGAAATATCAGTTCACGCTTACGTGAAAAACGTTTAATAGTATCCATGCCCAAGATGTCTAGCAAATATTAGTATATGTACGGCTCTTTTCGGAGGAAATGTGTGTGGGCAAGCTAGATGAATTTCCGTTGAATATTCTCGATTTCTTTTAACAAATATTCGGCACAACCTCCCCAGGACAGCATGTCGTAGGTTAGTTTTGTCCTAACTAAGGCAAAATAAAGTGTTTTGAAGCAGGTGATCGAATTTAAAGCCTTAGAAAGTTTTAAGACACCGAATAATAAAGTACGAATGATGCATTCCGAATCTTCTATACTTTGGTCCGGAAGATATTCTCATAAAAGAAAAGATACGCTACATAATTCCTAGATTCGATTTAAGACACCCAATAACAAGCGTCGAGATCTTCCGACGACGTTAGTTACTTTCTCTCGGAAGTACAGCCCTTCATCGATAAGGATGCCTAGATCTTTTAATGTTGACGTTCTCGGTATTATTTCGCCATTTAACAAGTATGGATAATAGACCTTATTAACCTTTCTAGTTAATGTTATGGCCAGGCTCTTATTTTCGTTAATAAGTAAATTGTTTCAAGCGCACCACTTAGCGATGTTGTAATCACTAACGCTCGTGACAAGGCTATAAGCTTTCGCGAACTGCTTCAGTTTGGACGACTTCACACAGTTGGGCAAGTCATTGGCGTATACATTGTACAGAAGCGGTCCTAGTGAACTTCCCTGGGGAATTCCACGGGTTGTTGCGTATGAAAAGTTGGTCAGGGTACCGTTGCATCTCATGAAACTGCTCCTATCTCTGAGGTAATCTGCAATCCAAGTCAAAACGTTTCCGGTCAGGCCATACAATTTGAGCTTAGTTATAAGCAGAGGGTGCGACACCCAGTCGAACGCCTTTGATAAAACAATCGATAACACATCAACTTGACCTTGCTTCAACACAGCCGGCATAACTTCATTCAAGAAGGATATGTGGTATTTGAAGTATTTAAACATAAAAATTATAAACATTAGAAACAAAATATTCGTTAAATAAAAAAATAATAAATTAACAAATTAAATTAACAATCGATAAAGGAAATTTAAAGGCTGAAAATATAAAAAAAATTCAAACTAATATAAGGATATAATTAAAAAATAATTATAATTACATCAATCCGCAGAAGATAATTTTCCGCTTTACTACAACACGATGTATCGGTTTTGAAATTTAGGCTAGAATTTATAAATATTTATTCATCTGTTTCAATAAACTTTAAAAAATACATACTTCAAAAATTCTTTAATTTTATCTTGCTGCTGCATCATTGCGCGGACAAAAACACTATCAAGATAGATGGCGCTACGGGTTCTAGGAAGTGGGCTTCTCCCACTTCCAGCTCTTTATAAATAAGTTTTGTTTGGCAGTACGCGGGAGATTCCGATGAATAAAGAACACATCTAAACAATTCTCTCTCAAATCATTTTATACCTAGACTAAGGGCTAGAGTAAGATTATCGCTAGATTTAAAAGTATGTACAGTTAAACCTAATTAGATTGATACATAGTGTCAGAAGTTTTTGTACCTAAGGCGCATTAGATAGTTTAGTTAGCGCGACGATTTCAACGTAAACCAAGGATAGACGGTAGGCCTGGACCTTTGATTTACATTGGAAACGCCAACCAAGCGTGGCAGTCTTTCATTCAACGTTTTGAAATTTTTAAAGAAGCTTCGGCTGGTGAAAAAGACAGAACAGACAAAAAGAAAGTAGCTCTACTTCTTAACGTGGCAGGTGATGCAGATTTAGATGTTTTTAACACCTTCGTATTTGACTCAATAGAATAGTAGCACTCCGTAGCTTTGGCCATGGCCGCCATTGTGGGCGCGAATTTTTTATGGATAGGAAGAAGCATGGGTGACGTTGTGTGACGTAGCACTGGCATTACTTTATTACGCCTAAAACGTATGCAAATGGTGTGGCAAAATTTGAAGCGTACTGCACGCCGAAGAAAAACGATAATTATGAGCGGTGGATTTTTCGGAATCTAGAGAAAGAATGCACCATCGATGATTTTCTTGTTTTGTTTCAGAAAAAGGTAAAATAATGTAATTTTTATGAAATTCAAGATACTATGATAAGAGACCAAATTGTAGCGAGGGTCGATCCTCAAATAAGAAAAAAAACTATTAGCGGAGGAGGAGCTAATGCTAGAAAGGGCTATTTCGCTTTGTCGTGCCACTGAAAGATTAGCAATACAGGTAAAAACGTGGTCGGAAAAAACTGACGGAAAAGGAGACAACGGGGAAAGCGGCGCATTAGTCGAAGCAGTTTCCCACGGTCGCAAAAACAAGTCGACGCGCTCGATGAAAAAAAATAGCCAGTCAGGTAGTCAAGACTCGGATAAGCACAGACAGACAATTGAACCAAAGAATGGTATCATAAACAATTGTTTTAGGTGTTTGGGAACGCACCCTTATGAAAAATGTCCAGCGTATGGTAAAATTTGCGATTCGTGCAAAGGAAAAGACCATTTTGCGAAAGCGTGCAAAACAAAGAAAAAGGTCAACTCCCTCAAAGTTGCAAACGCAAGTGAGGACGATGAAAATGTTATTATCGAAGTGGTTATGGTGCATGACGATAAATCAAAGCCAGTAGATTGGATCGTCCAAACTACTATCCCCAATCAAGAAGTGGCGCTTAAAATTGATTCAAGTGCTCAAACTATTTGCATACCACTGGACATATTTCGAAAATTCAAACCTATGTGAAAGTTGCTTCCAAGAAGTACACTTACGGCATACGGAGGGGCAACAATACCGTCTCACGGAAAAATATCTCTAACGTTTACTACTGTGTCAAAGCAACTGACTACTAATTTTGTGTTGACAAACGAGGTAGAAAAACCATTACCGGGTCTTTATCGCGGTGGAGTGTCGGTAATCAAACCGGTGGAAGTAGTTAACGAAATGCAAAGTCCTTCGGACGCCGATGAAGATTTCAAGACCAAAATACTGTTGAAATATCCAAAGATCTTCAACGGTATAGGTTGTCTAGATATTGAATGAAACATCAAGTTAATAGAAGAGTCTAGACCAGTAATAATTCCACCAAGACGAATACTATACAGCCTTCGGGGTCCTCCAAAAGAAGAATTAGATCGACTTAACAGATTGAATATCATCAGGCAGGTTGATGAGGCCGCTTGTAATCGTGGAAAAACCAAACATTTAGTTAAAACGTTTAGAAACAACATTCTGAATAGTGGTTCCAACAAAAATACAAGATGTTTACGTAAAAATTAAAAAAACATAACATGCAGCATGTTATAGAATTGTTTCAGAAAGACACTACTTCCCTAATACGACTAGCACCAAAGCTGACTTACAGCCACATCTATCCATCACCAAGTGACTTGATGAGGGTTAAATTTGCCACTCAAATACTAAGCTCCACAGGGGCAGCAGCGATGGAAAGTCTCTTGGATGATAAAGCGTCTGAAACTGTTAAATTAATTAGGTTGATGGATGATTTTTTGACATGGCCAACACGATAAATTTAAATGAAGGTAAACGAACTAATAAAAGAACATTATAACTATATCAATGTGTTGATGATTGGAGATTCAAGGTATTTTTTTTAAATAATTTTGCAAATGGTGACTAACAATATAAAATACATTTCAGTGGCTGGAAGATGTGTTTTTAAAGTATTTTGATGAATGGGAGGAAGAAGTGAAGAATTTGCAATTGCCAGATGACATTAATGAAACTCTGACGATTCCCAGTAGAGCAACGCTGGATGGACTTAGAATGACTGGTAATTAGTTTTAATAGTTGTTTGAGATGCCTAATAATTGATTTAATCAATATTGTAGTTTATTCACTGATTGAAGCAACTAAATTCTTGATAAACAAGGGAGCGAAATTTGTTTTCTCTGCAAATTTTAATCAAGACCCTATAGAAATACACATTGGAAAATTACGAGCGTCCCAAGGTTGTGCAGACCACCCTACATTATCACAAGTTGAGCATGGAGATAAGAATATTAAAACTATAAACTCTTTAGCATTACGTCATACTAGAAGTGCAGTAACTGTTAAAATTAATAAGGGAATTGAAAACAGAATTAAAGCAAAAAAGGATACTTATGTAAATAATTTAAAAAGTTAGTGTTATTTAAAATTTAAGAAATTCAGAAGTAAATAAAAATGTTTTATTTTGAAAATTTTATCATATAAATGAATTATCACATAAGTTATTCAAAAATAGGTTTTTTTTCTGTTTTTGGGTGGATTTTTGGATTTTTTGCTTATCGTAGACTCTTTCTTAAGCTATTGGAAGCTAGGGATTTTTTTAAAGATTGCACTTTAATCTTTAACTTGTTGCACAAACCCTTCAAGTATAAATTTGAAAAGGTCCTCACGCAAATGTGAAACTGCTTTTATACCTTATCAAAGGGTTCACCCCAAAGTTTTTGCCGCATTTCAATTAATGTAGCGTTGTTAATCACAGCACTCTCAATTATTTTGTACCTGTTGGTGTTTTCTTTTAAAACGTTATTTTCATTGAAAAATGGCTTGCTGACTTTTTCAAGTTCTTTAAAAAACATGAAGCAGTTTTCTTTTAGATAAAAAAGACTGCCATTTTAAATTTTTTGGTCCAATCATGGTATGCTTCAATAGCTTCACATTTCTTTTCTAGGCTATTGTCTTGAAACGTTTCATTTCCAAACTTTTTAATCAATTTGTGTACTATGTAACCGCTAATATGGTGAAGTGAGTTAATTGTATTTTGATCTTCAACCGATTCTAAAATAGTATTTGACTTGTCACATTTTTTAACATTTTCTGCTTCAATACATTTAACAAATAGCTCATAAAAAAATTTAAAGGTGAATATTCGAATAAATTCGTCCTGTTCTTCTTCTGATAGGTCTTGATACCCCTAAAATTAACTTAAATATAAATATATATAATTAAAATTTCTGTATGAATTGTTTTCTTACCTTTAGGTGTGATAAATATGACTTCATATGGGTTATGAACACTTCATCACTCATTAATTTGTGCCTATTGGCTGTAAAATTGAGCTTATCTAAAGACTAATTTTTTGTATTCATTAATATCGTAAGGGACTTTTTAGTTTCATCACTAAGTAAAATGTCTGGGCAGGATTCATTTAGTTCCTTTATACACTTCTACACAAATACAATACATTATAGTTTTTATCATTTTTCTAAAATTATCAAAGCTTACCCTTAGACCCTCAGAACGCCCAACCTGTGATATTGAAGTCATTTTTTTAAAGTTATTTTAATAATAATTATCCTCGAATCGTCTTTTAACAATTTTCAATTGTTGAGAACATCTTTATTATAAAAGAAACAATTACTATAAGTTTTTACTTATATAGTGCAAGTTAATGAACTGAATTAAAAAAGTATAATTTTCCAACGTTTTGAAATTTTCAAATAGTTTTGATGTTTGATGTTTGATGTTTGGTGTTCTTTTGCAGTAGGTATGATCCTGAATAATTCTATATTTATCCATAACCAAATATAATAAATAAATATTAAATAAATAATAAATAAACAAATAAGCCACAAACGCGATTTGAATAGCGCGCAATAATTTGTGATTTCTAGATGTCGCTAGTCTACTTGCCAATTGTGAAAATGAAGACCGTTCCCCCCCCCCCCCTGGCGGATATGAAGCAATATGCATCCGCTTTGCGATACATCGGTCCTCCATTCTTAACCTCCTTGATATCACTGTTTTCCTGCACAGAGTAAAAAACCGCTTTGTAGAAATACAACGTAGGAATTTTATACATTAAAGGTTTATGAAACTTTAAATTTCAAAACAAGTACTTTACAGAAATGACAAACTTTTAAAGATAGAAAAATGAGTACATAGAACATTAAAATAGTTTAGAAATTTCATAATAAATTTTAACCGTTTTAGAAGAAAGCTTGTAATATTTGTGCGAGAGCACCCATTTTGCAAAAAGCGCCATAGGTTGTATGAATTTTTTTGGATAATTCAAATCGAGTGAATAATAAAATGCAATCAAAATGCAATCAAAATGCCTAAAATGCTATATAGATCGAAATGTTCTTTTGGCAAAAATATTTTTTGCTCAAGTCCTACAATAGCAGCTTCATTAACCATGTCTTCTTTAAAAACAACTAAAACCAATGGGGGACCCGAAATGGCATCATTAACACTATCTCCAAAACTGTCACCCTACAAGAAATTTTTTTTAGATATATTTCAAAACGTCTTTTTTAGTATTTACTTCAACAGGTCGGATAATTGCAACGTTTTTGGGAGTTCCAATTTTCCTTTCTAAGACTCGCCAGGCTTCAAATTCCCTTTTCTTACCCTACAAACATAGTATTTTTCAAAATTGCATAAGAAAATGGTATAATGAAAAAAATAGACCATTTCTCTTAACTCTGCTTGAAAATGTTTTACAATAATCTTTACAAATTTTTGTGCATTCTCAAAAATTTTAGATAGAGTGGTGTGCCAACTGTCAAACGAAATTCATAAAGCCACTGAAAAAAGTTAATTGAAATTATGTTAATACAGAAAGTAATTTTGGTCTATCAATGTAGGTCGCTTTAAAATATTTTAACTTATTACTTCAAAAATATAAATAAAAGTGTAGCTTACTGCTTTGGCACTTTCAAAGCAAGGATACTTTTCCAAAAGTTAGAGTAAACCTTCACTTCCTGCATTTTCAATCAAATCACTCCTGTTGGAATAGGTTTCGTTTAATAGTGCCTTTATTTGTCCCCAATCTTGCTTCGGTTTGCACCATTCTTTCTTCAGCTTTAGAGTTACAGCAATTTCTTTATCTTCATCAAGCTTAGGGCTTTTAAAGTTTGACCTGCCAATCCTTATTAAAAACGTGTATCACTTAAAATCCAAAGCCATGTTGTAACGAATTAACATTCCTTGTGGTTTGGTTTTTCCTTCAGCAACTGATGATGCAGAATCACTTGTGGTAAGAGAAACAAAGCAAGAAGCATGATTTATTAATTGAAAGTTATCTGATGAAACGTTTTATTGGATCGACTGTCACATTTGCCATCCTACAAAAACCTTTGGGATCTTGGTTGGAACTTTTTCTTTTCCCTCTTTCTTTCCTTATACGAAGGCTTAAGCTCTTGGTTAATTTCCGCTAAAACAGCCAAAAAATATAAAGATATAAATCGAACCATAAAATTTAACTAAGCTATAATTAAAGTCATATCCAGTAGCATATATTGAAATTTAGTAAAACTGTGGTATTTCAAATATTTAGGTCAACATTTCGGTGACTTTGCATGAGTTTTTTTTAGTGTTACTCATCACCTGTAGAATTTCATTTAACTAAATAGTCTATGGTATAAATACGTACCCATTCGGTGCTTCCAGCCATTTTAAGACATGGGTACTTGAGAATTAAAGACTGTCCTACAAGTGCATATGTTTTTTTTTATTGAAAACCGAGTCATAATTAACATAGTGCATGGCACATTCTGAAATAAAAATATTCCAATATCCCTTTGACACAAGAGATCCGTTATCTAAAGCACTCTGAACAAGCGAAGAAAACTGAGGGAGTGGCAATTTTAAATTCTGAAAAAAAAGTCGTCAATACATATAAGATCATTCAAATAAGTCAAAAACCATACCTCTACGTTAATTCCTATATTATCATTGTTATCAGTAGAAGTATCCATATTAACTTTTTCCAATAATAGAGAAAATTCATTAATTAAATCCAATTTAGTAAAAAAATATTCTACTAAATATTGTAGGCTATATTTTTCTACAATACTAACTAAACAGGTTGTACATATAAATTTCGTCAAAAAAAATTAAATTCCGGGGTTACATTTTAAAATAAAGCTTAAAAAAAATACTTTATCATTAATCAGTGTGCAAGAAATCTTAACTTATGGGCCATGGGGAATTATTTAAACTTAATAAATAACAAAAATAATTGTTAGAAAAACATTTTTGAAAGGTGAATAAATTGTTACTTCTATACTGCAGCTAAAACTAATATCATACAGATTCCACTGGTTAATTAAAAGTCAGAAAAATAAGATTCTGGTTTGTTAGGTCAAGAACTGCCACTAGGTGCTATTTATCAACTATTCAAAGTACGAAACAGCCAAATTATCTAATACCAGCTCTACAAGTGGTTTACGTAGTCGAGAAAAATATAATTGTGGTTGAAAATGGTCAAATTCTAAATTAATTTTGAATGTTACATCCACCAGTTTATATCAAACGGTATTCAGTGTAGAACAAAATTAAATCTTAAGTTTAATTCAGATATTTAAAATCGTAACCGTATCTCTCGATCTCAATGAACAACAGATGTTGCTACCGATCGGAAGCGATATTACTTGTCTTCGTTATTTTCAATTAAATATTTTAACCTTCACTATGCAACAGTGCCTTTTCTCGTTTTAATAATAATCATTTCATCGACCAAAAAAACTAAACAATAAATTTTATTTATATTCTTTACAAAACTTTTATCGTTAATAATTTTGAATTTTCTTTTTTTATATTTTGCTTTTAATACTTTATTATCGACGACACTTTACTGTTTTTATAATTTTAGGACGGAAAAACTTAAACACTTACCTGTATTTGAAATTATATAATATCTTAAGACTAAACTAAGTATTCAGACGCTCAGTTTAAACTGCCAATGTTTATCAACATTTTTACTCTTGTTCAATGTTCGTTCATTTTGAACTGGCAATGTTTTTAACACTTTTTACTATTGTTCATCGTTCGTGTTTTAATTGTTTTAAATATCAAAGTTCTATTAAAACAATTGTGTTGTCTGTAAACCACGTATTTTATTAACTAAATGACGGGGTTTTTTAAAATGCAGGGCTCCCACCAAAATCTGAAAAAAAAATATCGAAATAGGGGATTTTTCAGGCTAGAAATAGGTTGAAATAGGAACCAAATATTTTAAAGTAGGAACCAAATAAACAAAAATAAGATCTTTATTCTTTTAAAAGCAGCAAATGTTTTTAAAACTGACTTAGTTTTAATTTTTTTTAATGTTTTATCACAAAAATTACTTAGTTTTAATTTCTAAAAAACTTTTATCGATCACAAAAATAACTATAATTTTTTGTAATAATTCTATCACATTTAATCGGGTTTTTTTCGCTTTTCTACGAAATATTTTAAGCCGATGGTACTTTTCACCAAATGTATTAGAAATAGGGTGATTTAGTGACCAAATCCCGATTTTATGGTGGTTTAGGGACCTCGAAAAAAAGTAGGGGCTTTTAGGCATTTTAGGGACCTGGTGGGAGCCCTGAAAATGTTTTCGGAAAAAGTTTTTACATTTATAACCAATTTATCTCCCCCACAAATATCTACATTATAAAACTCTAAGCCCCTTTCGTCGCATCTACATTATAAAACTCTAAGCCCTTTTCGTCGCATTTTTTTCTGACTCTCATTCGCGACTCTAACGTGGCATCGCCGCAGTTACACGTAGGTACACACCGAAGGTATGCCTAGCGCTTCGCCTTAATACTAGGTCATTGAGCATATTTCAGAAATCGGGTCTAACGTGACATCGCCGAAGGTAATTTCTCTGTGTAAAACCCGCGGTCGTTGCGCTTCGCGTTAATACTCAGTCAAGTATACATTTGGTCATTAAGTTTGTTTTTGGAATTTCGGATCGGATTTCGGACTGGCTCGAATTTCGCACTGTAAATCGGAACTCAAGCGTATTTTAATTTGTTCGTCATGAGAGTAAATCAGCCATTGGATACAGGGGGTTTCAAGGAGTACAGGTGGGTGTTTCGACGCCTGCGAGTTAGAGTTATTTTTGCGGGGAAAAGAGTACCACGGTAACTATCACATGGGAAAAGGGGAGGGGAGTACCACGGTAATTATCGCATGGCACGAAGGGGAGGGGGTCCCGCGGTTATTTTCACATGGGAAAAGGGTGGAGGGGACACCACGATAGTTATCACATTTGAAAAGGGGGGAGGGGGTACCACGGTAATTATCGCATGCGAAAAGGGGGGAGGGGTACCAAGGTAATTATTGCATGCGAAAAGGGGGGAGGGGTACCAAGGTAATTATTGCATGCGAAAAGGGGGGAGGGGTACCACGGTAATTATCGCATGCGAAAAGGGGGGAGGGGTACCAAGGTAATTATTGCATGCGAAAAGGGGGGAGGGGTACCACGGTAATTATCACACTTGAAAAGGGGGGAGGGGGTACCACGGTAATTATCGCATGGCACGTAGGGGGAGGGGTCCCGCGGTTATTTTCACATGGGAAAAGGGCGGAGGGGACACCATGGTAGTTATCACATTTGAAAAGGGGGGAGGGGGTACCAAGGTAATTATTGCATGGAAAAGGGGGGAGGGGTACCAAGGTAATTATTGCATGCGAAAAGGGGGGAGGAGTACCACGGTAGTTATCACATGGGAAAAGGGGGAGGGAGTACCAAGGTAATTATCGCATGCGAAAATGGGGGAGGGGTACCACGGTAGTTATTACATGGGAAAAGGGGGGAGGGGTACCACGGTAATTATCACATTTGAAAAGGGGGGAGGGGTACCATGGTTATTATCACATTTGGGAAGGGGGAGGGGGTACCAAGGTAATTATCGCATGGGAAAAGGGGGAGGGTTACACGGTAATTATCACATTTGAAAAGGGGGGGAGGGGTACCAAGGTAATTATCGCATGGGAAAAGGGGCGGAAGGGCCTTACTGGGGTGGTTCTACTAAGGGGAAAAGAGTACCATGGAATTTATCCCCTAGGAAAAAGGGGGAGGAGGCCTTACTGGGGGGGAGGTTCGTCTATGGGATTAAGGGTACCACGGAAATTATCGCGTGGGAAAAAAGGTCGCGGGTCTTACTGCGGTGGTTCGACTATGGGGTAAAGGGTGTCACGGTAATTCCCGCATGGGAAAAAGGGGGGGCGGCCTTCCTGCGGTGGTTCAAATATGGGGAAAAGGGTGCCTTGAAACACACCACTAGCTGAGGGCTCGCTTGTAAGGCGGGCTTCTCAGCTAGTTTACTTATAAATTAGAAAGGTAGAAGGTCAATATGATAAAACTAGGAGAGCGCTGTCAACAGCGCGATCTACAAGAAAGTAAGTTAACCGATAATTTCTTATATAGAGTGAAATAATAAGGAAAGGTTATGACTTTATTCATTTGCAATTACTTTACCTGACAATAGCTCCTTTGTTTTGGAAATCGTGCTAAACCATAAAGCTTTATTCTTTAGAAAAATTAATGCTATTGAGAAGCAAATTAAAAAAGAAAAAGCATTACACCTTAACAATGGTGTATCTATTTCAACTTAGGGATAATGGCTTTGTTGAGATGATTGTCAGTGTTTTTCTCATTCCACCTAATGGCTGGACGGAAGCTCCTCCCTTCCGTGTCAATCAATTGACAGTGGAATTTCATAGGCTCTTTTACCTGATAATTAAAAATATAATACAAAGAGAAACCACTTTGAATATTATTGAAAGCGTGACTAAAACTTTGACACAATTTTTGTAAAGCATATGAGTAAAAGCCAAATCTGGGCTTTTTCCAATAATATATGGTCATTTTTCATAATTGCAATTTTATTTATTTTAATGTGTGCTATAATATTAACGTTTTCTTTGGACTTTAAACTAAAATTGTAATTATCTTTGGAACCAAGGTATTGATGTTATTCTAACGAGGAGACTACCGATTTTGTAACATGCAATTTCACCCAGGGAAAAATTGCAATGGGCATTAGTTTTGCCATGGCACCCGGAAATGTTTTTGACAACACAGTATGTATATTTTCTCATTGAAAATAACATGGGAATCTACCCCCTGTGAAAAATTTCAAAAAAAAATTTTAAATTTCAAAACCAAAAAAATAGATCAAAATTGACAAATGAAATTAATTTTATTATATTTTGATGAATTTTGGTAAATTTGATCAAAATATGTAAAAATTTATCAATTGTTATTTTCAATGGAACAATATACAGACTGTGTTGTCAAAAACATTTTCGGTTGCCATGGCAAAACTAATGCCCATTGCAACTTTTCCCTTGGTGAAATTTCATGTTACCATAAGGTCTACATACCCACCTTGTTTCAACAAAATCGGTGATTATCACCTCGGGTAGTCTCCTCGTAAGTGGTTGCCTAGAAATAAAGAAAACAACGGGTTTTATTATCGAGAAAAAATCCCATACGACGGAATTATACACAGGTGAGCCGTCTTCCGTATTCCTAATTATCCCCCATTGGAGTGGCCGTATTATATATCTTATCCTTGATTATGCTTATATTTGGTCGTAGAGGAATAGCTTTAGCTACTGTACCCATCTTGTTTCGATATCTTCCTTTAATATTTAAAAAAATATATTTGAACAATTCAAGTAAATCACATTCTTGTAAACCATTAACAAACTAAAATATATCAAACCCACTTTTCTTTACAAACTCTTTACTCTCCTTTTTAATCACAACCCCTTTCTTAATGAAGGAAAGAGGAAACGATAACCTAAATTATCTTATTTCTCAGTGAAGTTGAGCCTTCTTTAAAATCGTTAACTATAATAAATATCTCGGCTTTGAAATATATATGTTTGTTGTCGTTCTAAAGTAATAAACAATCTCTCGTATCTTTCTTTCTAGCATTAAGGCCTTTTTAAAGTCTAATGTTCTGGTTTATTAATATGAAAAAGGAAAGAATTAAATTAGCATATTTTATAAAATCAATGGTATTTAGTCTAACCAGTTTTGAAGTGCTATCCACTTTATTTGAAATTAAAGATTGAGAAACTATTTTAAAAATTATTATCATACATGAAAAGCAACAGAAGACGATTCTTCTACCGCCTTCAAAACAATAACGTTATAAGTAGGAACTCATTGTTATTATATTTTCGTGGGCCATCAATAATCAATCATTTAAAATAAAAAACCTTGTGAAACTTAGCAACCCTAGCAACCCTAGCGAAGTTGATATGCTTGGGACGTTTTTTTTAAATATGTATTTTACTATTTCTAGGGATGAGTGGGTGTAGCGGAGTGTTTAGGTTCGCCATGCTATTCAAAAGCCCGCACGTAATGTTATTTCTTATTGATGGACAATCGAGGTTTAAGCCAATGTTTATCACACTGGTGAGGGAATTTGTCTAATGTAACATGTTTAGGGCGAAAAAGCTTTAGAAATCCATTTTCTGTTTATATTTCAAAACAAAGTATTATCAATTTTAAGTAATTTTTTCACTAAAGTAAGCTTTATTTTTAATTTTCAAAACATTTTACATTTCAATAGGCTTTAGGCCTCAAGCTCGCAAAGGATATTAATCGCTTTCTTTACCTAGAAGTACGGTACTATGCATGAAAATTACACAAAGCGTTATTTATTGTTTGCGGCATTATGCAAGTACTACGTATTTTTGTCAATAATTTAATGGGGGAAACGTGGTTTCCAGCCCCCTTTAAAACCACAGGCAGTTTTAAGAAAATAAGAATCCTTATGGTTTGTATGTTATATATAATAAGTAATTGGTTTATGGTTAGTATCTCATTTTTAATAAATATGTTCCTTAAGGTTAGTAAGTTATTTATAATTATTAGGTTTCTTAGGGTTAGTAAGTTTTTTATGATTTTTAAGTTTCTTAAGAATAGCATTTAATTTAATAAGGTAATTAAGATTAGTATGCTATTAATGATTTTTTAATTATTTATAGATGTTATGTTACTTATGATTAGTATCTAACATATGAATAGTATCTTACTTATGCTAAGTAGTAACTTATAAGCAATATATTGATTATGATTTATTGTTACATATGAGTATTTTGTTACTTATGTAAATACTTACTTATAAGTATCTTAAGATAAGTAGTTACATAGGAGTATTTTGTTACTTATGTAAATACTTACTTATAAGATAAGTAGTTACTTAAGAGAAGTAGTTACGTAAGACAAGTAGTTACGTAAGACAAGTAGTTTCGTAAGACAAGTAGGTACGTAAGACAAGTAGTTACGTAAGACAAGTAGTTACGTAACACAAGTAGTTACGAACGAAAAGTAGTTTCGTACGACAAGTAGTTTCTTATAACAAGTAGTTACGTAAGATAAGTAATTATTTAAGATTAGTTCCCAGGTAGCAACAGCACATGTAGATTTGGTGGATACTAGGTTATTATAGTGAAACAGACGTGTGGATAAATATTCCACGTCGTCCACACATGTTTCTGGGGTTTTTTTGTAAACCAAATGAAGTCCGTGCACAAATACTCGTGGCCTACACGTGTTGATTTCGGTTACCACCTACGTAAAGAAATTCGTGCACAAATACTCGTGGTCTACACGTGTAGGTTTCGGTTATCGTCCACGTAACAAAATTCGTGCTCAAATACTCATGGTCTACACGTGTAGGTTTCGGTTACCGTACGCGTAACGAAATTCGTGCACAAAAACTCGTGGCCTACACGTGTTGCTTTCGGTTACCATACACGTAACGAAATTCGTGCTCAAATACTCGTGGTCTACACGTGTAGGTTTCAGTTACCGTACACGTAACGAAATTCGTGCACAAATACACGTGGCCTACACGTGTTGGTTTCGGTAACCGTATACGTAACGAAATTCGTGCTCAAATACTCGTGGTCTCCACGTGTAGGTTTCGGTTACCGTACACGAAATGAAATTCGTGCACAAATACTCGTGGCCTACACGTGTTGGTTTCGGTTACCATACATGTAACGAAATTCGTGCTCAAATACTCGTGGTCTACACGTGTAGGTTTCGGTTACCGTACACGTAACGAAATTCGTGCACAAATACACGTGGCCTACACGTGTTGGTTTCGGTTACCGTACACGTAACGAAATTCGTGCATAATAACTCGTGGCCTACACGTGTTGGTTTCGGTTACCGTACACGTAACGAAATTCGTGCACAAATACTCGTGGCCTACACGTGTTGGTTTTGGTTACCGTACACGTAACGAAATTCGTGCATAAATACTCGTGGCCTACACGTGTTGGTTTCGGTTACCGTACACGTAACGAAATTCGTGCATAAATACTCGTGGTTTACACGTGTAGGTTTTGGTTACCGTACACGTAACGAATTTCGTGTACAAATACTCGTGGCCTGCACGTGTTGGTTTCGGTTACCGTACACTTAACGAAATTCGTGCATAAATACTCGTGGTCTACACGTGTAGGTTTCGGTTACCGTACATACTCGTGGCCTACACGTGTTGGTTTTGGTTACCGTACATACTAGTAGCCTACACGTGTTGGTTTCGTTTACCGTACATGTAACTAAATTCGTGCAAAAATACTCGTGGCCTACACGTGTTGGTTTTGGTTACCGTACATACTCGTGGCCTACACGTGTTGGTTTTGGTTACCGTACATACTCGTAGCCTACACGTGTTGGTTTCGTTTACCGTACATGTAACTAAATTCGTGCATAAATACTTGTGGTCTACACGTGTTGGTTTCGGTTACCGTACACGTTACGAAATTCGTGCACAAATACTCGTGGCCTACACGTGTTGGTTTCGGTTATCGTACACGTTACGAAATTCGTGCACAAATACTCGTGGCCTACACGTGTTGGTTTCGGTTATCGTACACGTAACGAAATTCGTGCACAAATACTCGTGGCCTACACGTGTTGGTTTCGGTTACCGTACACGTAACGAAATTCGTGCATAATAACTCGTGGCCTACACGTGTTGGTTTCGGTTACCGTACACGTAACGAAATTCGTGCACAAATACTCGTGGCCTACACGTGTTGGTTTCGGTTACCGTACACGTAATGAAATTCGTGCATAAATACTCGTGGCCTACACGTGTTGGTTTCGGTTACCGTACACGTAACGAAATTCGTGCATAATAACTCGTGGCTTACACGTGTAGGTTTCGGTTACCGTACACGTAACGAAATTCGTGCTCAAATACTCGTGGTCTACACGTGTAGGTTTCGGTTACCGTACACGTAAAGAAATTCGTGCACAAATACTCGTGGCCTACACGTGTTGGTTTCGGTTACCGTACACGTAACGAAATTCGTGCAAAAATACTCGTGGCCTACACGTGTTGATTTCGGTTACTGTACACGTAACGAAATTCGTGCACAAATACTCGTGGCCTACACGTGTTGGTTTCGGTTATCGTCCACGTAACGAAGTTCGTCCACAAATACTCGTGGCCTACACGTGTTGATTTCGGTTACCGTACACGTAACGAAATTCGTGCACAAATAATCGTGGTCTACACGTGTAGGTTTCGGTTACCGTACACGTAACGAAATTCGTGCACAAATACTCGAGGCCTACACGTGTTGGTTTCGGTTACCATACACGTAACGAAATTCGTGCATAAATACTCATGGTCTACACGTGTTGGTTTCGGTTACCGTACACGTAACGAAATTCGTGCATAATAACTCGTGGCCTACACGTGTTGGTTTCGGTTATAGTCCACGTAACGAAGTTCGTCCACAAATACTCGTGGCCTACACGTGTTGATTTCGGTTACCGTACACGTAACGAAATTCGTGCACAAATAATCGTGGTCTACACGTGTAGGTTTCGGTTACCGTACACGTAACGAAATTCGTGCACAAATACTCGAGGCCTACACGTGTTGATTTCGGTTACCGTACACGTAACGAAATTCGTGCATAAATACTCATGGCCTACACGTGTTGGTTTCGGTTACCGTACACGTAACGAAATTCGTGCATAATAACTCGTGGCCTACACGTGTTGGTTTCGGTTACCGTACACGTAACGAAATTCGTGCACAAATACTCGTGGTCTACACGTGTAGGTTTCGGTTATCGTCCACGTAACAAAATTCGTGCTCAAATACTCATGGTCTACACGTGTAGGTTTCGGTTACCGTACGCGTAACGAAATTCGTGCACAAAAACTCGTGGCCTACACGTGTTGCTTTCGGTTACCATACACGTAACGAAATTCGTGCTCAAATACTCGTGGTCTACACGTGTAGGTTTCAGTTACCGTACACGTAACGAAATTCGTGCATAAATACTCATGGTCTACACGTGTAGGTTTCGGTTAACGTACACGTAAAGATATTCAAATACTAGTGGTATGCACGGGTTTTTCTGGTTTAAAATAAAACACCAATGCCACATAGTATTTCACGTTTGCAAAATGGTCTACAGGAGGGTGTGTTTGCATAGTGTACCGCACAAAATATAATTAATAAGGCACTTAATTATTTATGTACATGGTAAATGATCATAGGCGAAGATGTTATGAAATGTAATTTTCTAACCTAATGTTTTGTTTTTCATTCAGGCTGTTAAATAGGAGTTAATGAGGGTTTTGTTATATTTATGTCAGTGTTAAGTATCTGGTTTTTTAAGGCCCTTACCCAGGTAACAAAGCCACGTGTAAATTTCATGGATATTTGGTAAATGTAATGGAATACACGTGTTCACAATATACGCATGTGTTCTACACGTGTTCCTTTGGTTTGCCGAACACGAAATGAAATTAGTGTAATATTACACGTGTTCACAATATATGCATGTGTTCTACACGTTTTTCGTTAAGATCGACTTTCATTAGGTCGACTAACCCAAAGAAAACCTGCTCATAAGGTTGACTGTCGACCTTATGGACACTATGGGCATGTTGTCAGAATTTATAGCCCGGTGTACCGGTAAAGAGAACCACACCACCGGAGGCCTATCATCAGAATGCCCTACGCCAGCGTCCACAAGCCCGGACAGGTGACAAAACCAGCATGGGTAGCAGAACCCCACTACTGATGGTCGCACCCTCGACGCAAGCCGCTCAACCCAGCAGAAGGTGCAACAATGGGACGACCAGCCCGCCACTTCGCACACAGCAGTGGGATAGAGAACGGATGCTCTAGCAACTCCGGCCGACACCCCACCTACAAAGGCAGGGAGCCAAGCCCTTTGGAGAGAGCTCCTAAAGGGGAACGGCGGGCACACAGCAGCCCGCATAACCCGGCACAGCTGGCACCGGAGATCCCGGTGGGAGCCCAAAAGGCCGGGAGATGGGTCCGCCGTGCCCTCATACGGAGGCCCGCAGCCCCACAGCAGGCTACTCAATCCGCCGAGGCGGCCAGTTTGCCCGGCCCCTCTCCATTAGCCTGGGCCGAAGCCCAGTATCCAGCCCACACCTGACCGAAGTCGGAGGTCGGAGATAGGACCCTTTGGACGGAGCTAACATCTCCCAGTGCGCCACCGCCCTTACGGGTTACAAGAGCCGGACCCCGACTCCCCGGTGAAGCCACCAGTTATTGCACACTCCGACCCCTTGAGGGCCGGATACTATGGGCAGTCCATAAGGTCGGCTCTCCTACCCTAACCATACATTTAAGATCGACTTTCATAAGGTCGACCTTTGACGTTCATAAGATCGACTGCTCAAAAGGTCGACTTTTTGAAGTCAAATCAATGTCTACTGATAGTTGAGCCATAGAAAATAGAAGGGCTTATTTGCCTTTGACAACTGTACTAGATAAGGCTTATATTTAATATAGTCGATCTAATAAACCACCATGTTGTTCATAAGAACGACTGCTCCTAAGGTCGAATCTCATTTCCTTCTTAAGATACTGTAAATAGAGTAATAATTCTGCAATAGAGTTTTCTGAGATTCTACTGTTGCAAACACGAAATTTATTTGCCTTGTTATTAGATAATTTTTAGTTTTCATCGAAATGTGTGTATGTTTTTAAATTGGTAATTAACTTTTTATTTAAACCAAAAGAGTGTGTTTACCAAAATTTTTAAACTTGAGTTAAATTATTCGGAAAGCATCCAAATTATATATTTGCTTTCAACCAGACGGCGACACGGCATCGGTTTCGTTTGCAATAAACAGTATATGTTTTTTAACTAGTTTATGTTAAACCAGCATTAATAATGCCAGTTTAAATGGTTTTATTTAAATAGTTTGAGACTTAAGTTAATTAGAAAGGTTCAAGATTAAGACTTGGATTAAACTTTCAACTTGAACAACTTCCACTAACGGTAAGAAAAAATTTTAAATTCCATTTCTATTAGACTTTATTGTTACTTAATACTTATAAAAAGCTGATAAGTTTGATGATTATATGATTAATGATTATTAAGAAAGACCAGAAATACATGAACCGAAATTATCAGCGAACAAATTTTTCTCGGGCGGCAATTTCCCCGTGCGACAGGAGAGGGTTAAATATTGAGGCCTTGTTAATTTTCCGCCTCCCGCAACTACATAGAAAATTTCGAATGCACCACGGGTAACTAGACCGCCATCTAGTGAGGCTAAGAGAAATTATTTCATCGAAGAAAATCTTGAGAAACGTGGTCTGCAGACCTAGGCTTAGCCGTGTTTGGTTTTTGATAGAGGTCAGTGGAACTGTGGAACGCGGTAGCTGCAGCTAAGAGTAGATAAATTAAAACTTTTTAAACTATTCTTACCAGACCATTTGCTATTCAGTTTTATATTTCAAATAAAACAAGTACAATTATTTTAACAAATTAATACAAATATTTATTGTTTATAATTCTTAACGTAGTCAAGTTAGTCTACTTTTTATTAGTCGTTAACTGGGCTTTATTAATTAATAACAACTGATTACGATGATATTTGTTTGAGCGACACATGATGCACTTGTAATTTTTCCCCAGCAACATATTTTATTTGTTTGTTTTTCGAGAAAGTTTCGCTCGGCCGTCGCCAGGTAGCGTATTCAAACCTTCGCACGGAGGTGGGGAGGTTCTCTTTTCGAGGAGGGGAAGATGACGCGTGGCCACTAAGGTGGGGGGAAATGGGGAACTTGCCTCCCGTGTTAGAGGAATAGGACGCTGATAATTTCGGTTCATGTATTTCTGGAAAGACTCATTGAGTACTTGACTTATTGTTGAAATATAAATGAAATGGAGGTTAAGTTATTTTACTAATTTAAACTTAAACTTGTTGTAGACCTCAGACATTGTCCAGTGACCAAAACCTATTGACATTGAACATTTAAACAATGACTGATGACCGTAATGAGATGCATTTTTAGAATAGTCAGGACCGCGACGGAATACCAATGGCTTCCAATTTTCAAATATCTATATAAAAATAAATTGTCCCTTAATTTTTGGCTTAATTTCAATAATTAAATAATATGCATATTTGTTTTGAAAATTATTAGACACTTTGAGAACCAAATAAACAAATTATTTGATATAGTATTAAATATTTGGATGCTATACAGTATTTGATAAAATATTTTAAACCAAATACTATTTGACAAAATTATTTGACTTTTCAAATATTTGATATGGTCCCTATAAAAAAGGTATTTGCACATCCCTATTTAAAGGAGATTTGTTTATATCGATAACCGAAAATCAAATGATTGAGTAAAATGCAAAAGATAATTTATTTCATACAAGCCAAATTTAGATATTAATTAAAAAATATTAAATATAAAGTCTATATATTTACATTGACTAGTTATGAAAACAATTTTAAAATGGTTTTTGGAATGAACATAATATTGAAAACGTTATAATAGCGCGAGATTTTTTAAAAACAATATTTAAAAAACAATTATTCATATTTAAAAATTATTTGTCTATAAAAAAAAATTCATCTTAAAAAATAAAAGACCTTTTCATAATACTGGAACATTAATTGTTTGAGACGGATTCATCTGAAACATTTGACATTAATTACCGAAAATTTCCGATATGCAAGAAAAATGCGTTAAATTTGATAACCAACCTTAGGTAAAAACAATTTGAAATTCTTCCATGATTTGACCGCAGACTGGACAACGAAGAGATAGAGGTCTTCTCGTCGCGCAGCTTGATCCGCAAGTTCCTCGGCGCATTCTTGACAACAGCAGAAATGACGGCATGGCATGGCCATGCGACTTCGTGGGACGGCCCAACAAACGATGCAGGTCAAAACTTGAACTTCTTGAACGGGAGCATAATTCAAAGGTGGGAGGATCGTGCCGGAAAATATTGTCCATAATCGTCTGCGGGAATTTGAAAATCTTCTTCGTCGTCGTTGTCCTGGATGTTTGCGGTTTGGGCGTCTGCGGCGAGAGCTGGTCCAGCTAGAATCTGAGCGGGAACAGGAACCGGAACCGGAACCTGCGCTGGAAGAGCGAAGAAAATATTTGGCGCTGCGTCATCTAGAAATAATTCAAACAATATTTGTTATCGGCCAAATACATCTAAGTATATCTGCGTACCATTTTCTCGAGGTACGTCTGGGTCAGGAATCATAAAATGTTGCCCAGGCTCTATCCTGTGTTGGACTTTATCAATAAAATCTCCGATAGTTAAATTTCCATTACCTTCAGAAAATCTCATAATTGCTCTAAAAAACAAAATAACAATTGAATTAGCGAGAAAGAAATTACTTAAAAATATAGATGAAAGCAACTAACTTGTTGTTATGGAGATATTTTTTGTTACGCCCACAACGAATGACTTCGTCCTGTTCTACCCCCAAAGGATAGTCCCTTTGTTCCGTATTTTCTACCATTCTCAGTTTGTCTAAAAAGAACTTTAATAATTATAAAAAGATAAAAAAAGGGTAATAAAAAGCTTCTCTACCTACCAAGGTACAGGTAAATATTTGGATGTTTGGTTGGCCGACTTCGATTAAACTGAGAGTTAAACGACTACGTCGTTGTTCATTCTTTTGGTGCGACAGAGACTCTCTGGGCACCAACTACGTCCAACCAATATTGCTGAATATAATCAGCTTAAGCGTTCAAACTTCCAGTTTCGACATTTGAATTTTAAAAAACGAAAAAAGATGTAAAATATTTAAACTATATTAAATTTACTAACCTGGAGCAATGAAAGTTCAGCAATTTTACCCCTTATGTGAGCACAGGGGCGTAGGAACGTTCTAGAAGTTGGAGGGGGCAAAGAGAACGAAAAGGGGTCTAAAGAATGGTTTTGAATTTTTAATGGAGTGTAGCTTCTCCGAGTGCATGTGTACTTTTTACTTCTATGTGAATTGGTGGGAAAAGACTGAAATTTAAACACAGTTGTGGTTCTATAAGCTTTATATGCGTTTAAAATGAGCATTTGAGCCTTTTGAAGATTTCAACAGACCAAAAATTTGGAGGGGGCAATAACATTAGTTGCCCCTCCCAGCAAAATTCTAGGGAGGGGCATTGCCCCCCCTGCTTCCCCTGGTTCCTACGCCCCTGTGTGAGCAAGCCCATGGGACATGTCGTCGCTTTAAGAAGTGGCAATATCATCATGAGTTTCATGATACCGTAAGCATCTTGACGATCCTGATCTCTTTCTTCATACATTGCCAAGAGTGCTGGTCTCTTCTGCATTTTGCGGTAAATTGCCTATTTGTACCAAAACAGAAATGATCAGACGACGATTTAATTTATAACTAAAACTATGAATTTATTTAAATTCATGCTAAAATACACACTGCAACGCGCCCGGAAAGCCTTATGAATTCTAAAGGTTGGCGGTTATCAAAGATCGTTACTTATTAGCGAAAAATTTAAATATATAATCTTTATCTTCGGCGGTATGGCGAATAAGAACGAAAAATCGGAATATTTTACAATCATCTTCAACAAATATATCGTCATAAGTTATAGCTAGAAATAAATGATTCAAATACCTGCGCAAAATGGAACCAGCATCCAGACATCCGAGCTTGTGGGAAATTATTGGAAAAGCTCTCTTGGAGTCCCATCTCGAAATACGTCATAATTTCCTCCAGCTGCAGTTGTGGAAATTCCCGACAAATCCGGTTGAACAGTTCATCATAGGCAGCTTTGGTTTTCCTGGCGAGAAGGGCAAAGACAAATGGTAACGCATATTCGCCGGCTTGAAAGTGAACGGTAACCAGTTACTTGAAAATAGCTGGCACAGACAACGTTCCGTCAACGAAAATGGACTTCATGGCGTTCACCTTCGTAGTCATGAAGTGCGAAACGAAGACGAGACTATTAGAATCTGGAAGAAAAACTCTGAAAAAAGGATTATTTCATGTGTCCACGCTGAAACGAAAGCCAGGTTCGATAGCCAGAGCGTCACAGTGGGGTATTTAGGTCTAAAAGTTGGCCAAAATTATTTAAGTCGTTTTATAATTAAAAAATGCATTGAATATGTATTTAATGAACTCATTTGGTAATCAAACTGGTATTTTTTAAAAAACACAATTTATGGTTTTTGGTTTGAAAAAAAAATCAATTTATATTCGTTTTGAAATATCCGTAATGTAGAGTTACATATGATAAAGTTGAAATTCAGCATAAGTGTTGGATATTCCGGGTGCTGCGCGGCCCCTTGGACCAGCCTTAGGCTTCACCGCAATGCACACGTGTTTTGTGTGTTCGAGCGATATGGTCTACTCGCAGGGGCAAACGCGCTGCACTGTTGACTCTGGAAAAATAAGAGTCAAAATACTGTTTGGCAGTGCTAGAGAAAAATATTAAAAAAAAAATCAAAGGCGCAAAAAAGCGCAGTTGATTATCATTTAGCTGCAAACTAGAAGCCCTACTTATCATATTGGTAAAACAAAATAAGATTGGAAGCCTTTGGAAGTTTAACATTTTCAAGTGGATATTCGTGAAATATAGCAAAAAAACAAACAAAACAAAACCTAACTTGTGCACTAACATAAGTGCACATTGAAAAGTTCTAGAAACCCCAAAAATACATGAAAATGAAGTTTTTAACTTGTTCGACAGCTTCCATAATGAAACAGTTGAAAAATATTTGTCGAAGCGAAAAACCCAAAAACCAAGGTTGAAAGCTTTTTTTTTTTAAATCCGAGAGGTACAAGTTTTAAAAATCTTGCTTCATGAAATTTCGTCTGCTACTAGCAGACTCAAGTTCGTGTTTGAAAAAAGATAACTGTGTCAAGTGGTAGTCTCGTATATCAACTACTTGAGGGAAAAACAACTATTCGATTTGGACAATTTTTAAAATTTTGAATTTTGACCAGAAATTTTGACGAAATACTCCAGTGTGGCGTCGGCTAGCTCGCGGACTGTGCCTGGAACTGGAAGGAAACTCTGAGCCCTGGCTCTAGATATTGTGGATCTCACGCTGTAGAAAGCCGTATCCCGGACATCGAAACGCAGACGGGCTTCGTCGAAAAGCTCCTTGAGCCCTCGGTTGTTGTTGGCGGCTGCATCTTTTCTGCATCGTTCTCTGAACTCAATATCCCTGATAGCCTTGACTGGAGGTGCATGATTGTGATCTACGTTTTTACCGAGGGGCTGATCACTCCGCGTAATCGGTGTACAGAGCCGTACCTTTGACTGTACTAATGGGATTACGCGTAATCTTTGAAGTCCCTGCCTTTGGCAGTGCTAATCTAAGCGTAATCCGGTGTACAGACTTTCTAAGAGTGGTTAGCCCCTCGGTTTTTACCTCCTCCAGCGACCAGTGCGTCGCTACCGCTTCGCAAAACTTTCCTGTAAGGACACTTTACTCTCCCTCTCTTTTACATAAAGAAATTCATTTTGCAAATAAACAACGGTATTTGATCCTAAACCAGACAAGATTCTCATGGTGGAAGTATCTAAAATAAATTTACTACGAAATATAAATTAGTTTACTTTTATTTACCAATGAAGTTCGGAAAACCAATTGAATTCCAACTAATTAAGCTGAAAAGGGAATCGTTAAAATATATTTGACAAAAACGTTACCACGCCGAGCTTTCCAAAACCAAGCTCGTTATTTCGTCGATTCATGAAGCTGAAAGGATATTCAACAAAAAAGCTATACAACTAAGCTTAATTAGACCGAGAGCCAAAACCCGCAAAACCTGTGGAAAAACCATATCTGGAAAATAATTAGGAAATATAGTGATAATTAACGGAACGTCGCAGAGCGCAAGTTTTCAACGGAATTTTTCACAGGTTATTATTTATTTTATTATTTATTTATTTATTTATTAATTTTTTTGTAAAATACGTTAAAACAATTGGTTTTACCACCAAGTTCCAAAACGAGAGTCTTCTCTAACGAAGTCGAGTATTGGAAATCAGTAGAACTGAAAAGATATTAAAAATAATGTATATATATATATTAAACAAGTTAGTGTCGCCACCAAAATCGTTGAATGCCAAAAGGGTGGTTTTTAAAAAACAACAATTCAATATGAAAATATTATATTTTGACCGTTGCACAGTCTAGCTTTTCGAGAGGAATTCTCCGAGAGAATAATTTGGGTCACTCTAAATTTTGGTTTGAACCTTAACTCTGTGTCCGAGTGATATGACGTCAAGCTCGAAATTCACTCCCATTGGAGGGAACGAAAAAGATGACCGCTGCATATAGCCGTTACCCTTCTGAAGTGACTGGCTTCAGGAAGAAAATAGTTTAAGCTTCTCTTTAAGGTAGATCTCAAAAACGGTTTTCCCGACCTCCCTTCCCAACAAAGACTATATACGTTTCGTTTGTACGCCAGTCTATGTAGCGAAGGGTGTATATAGTCTTTGCTTCCCAATTATCCCGCTTGGATTTGACATTTGGAAATTTCTCCGTGCTTCGGGAGAATGGAGACATCCCTTCAAAGTATACCGCGCTAAAAGCCCGCAAACGTACGGGAGAGTTCCTAAGAAAAAGTCGTAGAAAAATCGGGCTAGGGTGCGCGGTTGATGGTTAAAGTCGATGTTATCGGAACGATATTTCCAAGAAACCGAGTACCTCAAATTTGTTTTAAAATTTAAGAAAGTGGGAAAAAGCGCAAATATTGAATTAAAAACAAATACACACATTTTTTTAATTTTCATAGAAATAACTATATTTAACACATTCTGCACAAAACTAAGATAATACGAAAAACCTTTATTAAACACAAATATTTCGAAAAACAACGCAATTAAATCTATTGAAGGAAAAACTCATTGTTCATTTCAGAGGGAGGATTAGCGTGAGAAGAATAAATTTTTATTTGAATTAATATCGTGATATAGTAATTCTTCACTTTGCACTTCCTATCATAGAAATCAGGCGTGAGTTATTTAAATCACGCTAATTTAAATCATGGTTTTATTAATCATCAAACGTAATTGTTACTCGATATTAATGGATTTTGACCAAATTTGTTTTTTTTTGGTTTATTTACCCTAAATACCAAGCCTCCTGGAGTTAAGCGGACTAATATTACAAAAAAAATTATGATTTTTTGAAATTTCGTGCATTTTGAAGAAATTTTGCGTACTAAATACACATTTTTTTTCAATAACGTGATTCGTAAAGGAAACCTTAGCTAAAAGAGTGTGTTGAATCAGAATTTGGTGTCGATTTTACTCAAGCGGCTCTAGTTTATAATATAATAATTATATTTTATTTATTATATTATATAATTTTGGAAGTTTTTTTATTTAATTACTCTAAATTAATAAGCTCCCTAATGAGTTTCTACACATGGTGGTTTATTAGATCGACAGTCGATCTTATGGCATGTTCATAAGATCGACTATATTAAATATAAGTCTTACCTAGTACAGTTGTCAAAGGCTAATAAGCAATTCTATTTTCTATGGCTTAACTATCAGGTGACATTGATTTGACTTCAAAAAGTCGACCTAGTGAGCAGTCGATCTTATGAACATCAGCAGTCGATCCCATGAGACTTTCCCATTCGATTGGTTGGAAATTGGACGGTATTGGTCTTTTTCATGCGGTATGTGTCACAACGTCAACAGGAAGTCTACGAGTCGTCCACTACCAGATGTCGGATATAGCTTTTCTACGGTATCTTCATAAAGGGCGAGTGTTGAAATAAAATGAGCGTTAAAGATGCGGCAAACGAGAAAAATACAAATACCCTCTGTTTATATTTCTTTCATTAAAATTTGCTTCGTATTATATTTAACTGATAAACTTGTTCTGTAAATAGGGTTAAATTCAATTGTGCACTGTTTTAGTACGTCTAACTCGCTGTTGTAACTACTTGACAAAATACGCGAAAAAGTAGATAAGTCCATAATTAAAAGGGATAATACAGCCAAATCCCAAACAAATTTGAAGAAATTCAAAAACTTACTAATAACTCGTACCGATAGGTCTTCGAGCAACGCGAAACTCGGATCAAATAGATCTTCGAGCAATAAACCAAACTAAAAATAAACAAAATAGCCAGAAATTCCAACGGTAGACCGGTTTCGTTCTATTTGGAACTCATCAGTACCGTGCGGGAAATCTGGCTGGCGACTATCAAATCGAAAAGAGAAACTAAGCCTAAACATTAAAAATTTCAAAACGCGTTGCATTTAGCAACGGAAAGCCGAAAAGGGGGGAGTGTGGTGGAGAATAGTATATACGATAAGCTAAGTTAGAAGAAACCACCCATGGACCGTGAGAAGGATGACAAAATACGCGAAAAAGTAGATACTTTTTCGCGTATTTTGTCATCCTTCTCACGGTCCATGGGTGGTTTCTTCTAACTTAACTTATCGTTGTAACTACTTAATCTATATTATTCTGAATAAATTAAAATCAGTTGTTTCGTCTCAATTATTTTAATTAAAATTAAAATTTTATACCGGGCGGGATTGAACCGGGATTACGTTTTTAGTAAATAACTCGGATTTACTAGCTATTCCCGTTAGCAGGAACCAAATGCTTAGGCAGCTTCTGATTATTTATTGCTTTTGCTTCTACGATTTAAACGATGATATATTGCACCTGATTACATTTACCTGTCTCCTAAGTATTATGTCTTGTCTTGACACGCAGCCTCTATTTCAAACAATCATTTTGTAATCACCTAGCAATGACGCTTTTTAATCCGTCGAAACGATGGTAGCGTTTTTAATAAAACAACATTTAACAGTACATAAGTGTTTTGATTTCTATTTCTGATTCACTCAATTAAGTGTTGGCATGGCATCATACCTTAGAACCAACGAGTTAACTACAGTCGGCAAAAATAGATTTTAAAGACTGATGTCGGTATTACCAACACAATAATTGAATACTAATCAGCACTCGTAAAACAAAATCAGTAAATACTACTTATCGGAACTGACCGTTGGAAAGCCCGTATGCTCTGTAACCGCTTAATCAACTGCCGTTAAGGTGTAAGAAAATTGGTCACAAATTTTAATAAACGAAGGTTCTTATAGGCGACTCTAAAAGGTAAACATAAACAGCGTGGACAAGGAGTCAGCACATTAAGCTTTCTTGAAAGGAAACTGAAAAAACCAACCGTTCTAGAACCATTTTATGTACCAACGGCACAGAATACAAAATTTGGACAGAAGGTTAATTCAGGAAAACTGATACGACCGTTAGCCAACTTTCAAACCCTTAACCGACTACTAACCGACTGTACTGTTCTACATGGGAGGTCTTAAATCAGCTTGTGGCATTAAAAAGTCAAACCGTGCCATATAGTAATGAGTACGAAGTTGCCAAATTAAAATAATGTAAAAAGCGGAGTTATACTCTTTTAGCCCACTTTTGCACAAGCTGTGTTTGAGACCCTATTTATTACCAACTAGCGTTTCTTTACCACAAAAACACGCCAGCAAATTTTATCAAAATCGATTGAGAGTGACGGATATCGTGATAGGAAATGGCGCTAATAATATTTTCTATTACGCAAATTTACGGTATTGATAATGTAAACTACATAAATATCACATTAACTAATAATATTATTTTCCATTATGCGTTTGCACCGCGCATTAAATTAAGTAGAAAGTATCATTAGTAGCAAAATAAATATGGTTTTTGGTTAGTACATGCCTTTTTTTGTGTTTAGCCATTTTAATGAGAAGGAAACGATCTCCTTCAAAGTTAATATGTACTGAATAAGCTTTTCGTTGATTTTCACTCGCATCTCATTGCCCACCATCATACTAATGGCTCCATAACTGTATTACGTGGAGAGATGGCTTCTTTTAAGCTTTATTCGAAAAACAACTCGACTATGCGCAATGTGTATCAAGTAAGACGTCTAAATAAATCTATTACGGGTTGATAGTGCTTATTTATTTTAATTAATTATTTGGATTGATTCTTATTTAAGAATCAATAAAAATAATTAATTAAAAAAATTTAAATTTAAATAGAGCGACGTTTCTTTACGGCTTTCTCAGACAAGTTGACTATCTTACCTAACAACGTGCAGCCGATATCAATCTATGAGCCCTCGAAGTTTTTCAAATCCATTTATTATCGGGTTAATTTACCATTTGAATAAGCCGTAACAACCGAGAGAAAATTCAAGGGGAAAAACTAAACTGTGTTAGTTAATAAAAGGTACTTCGGTCGTAAAGCCTTCAAGGCGAAATACATATTAATTTTATAGTTGCTTACAAGGCCTGTCGGTTCAACTAGCGGATTCATTTTAATTAAGTTTAGTTGATATTTTTTAATGTTCTACCTCTTTTGGTCGCTTTTATAAAACGGGTGGAGCTAAGCAAAGTAGTGTAACCTACTAAGTCACAAGTCCACAGGTGCGAGCCAGAGTTTCATGGGTGTTCTGAGTCTTACAATTCTACCTTTAATTTTATTTTATTTTATTTAAAATATATATATATATGTTTAGCATTCGTAAGGCGTAAGGACTTGATACGCCATCGCGGAACAGCGCTGACGATAAAACTGCGTTCGAGTTTTCGTTCAATAGAAGTAAAATCACAGGTAATTGTATCTCAAGAAATATTAAACATTCTTTTATTTTTAACTACAACCTTATAGTGCGAGCCTTTGAAATAATTTTTACAGACTTTCTTGATAACGAAGATAAATATTATATACGACCATCTTAAATTTTCAAAAAGAAACTCTGAAAATGCTCTAATCTTTTTTAAACCTTTTCAAAGGCAGGGATTTAACCAACTTTAACATTAAATATCTTTTGTACATAATTAGTGATAAGAGTTTTGAGATTTTCAGGAGTTGTGACTGAAAATGTCTTTTAAAAAATTGTATATGAAATACAACAACACCCAAGATTTGTCTAGAGTCTATAATTTAGTATAAAAAAGTTAAAGTAATACAAATTGGAAAATAAAATATTATAAAACTCATGCTTTTTACGATAGTTATTAACAGATTTTATGATTAAGCTGCTCTCTCTATGAACATTTCATGTTCCATTTGATTATTACTTACTCGTTATTTAGTTTTTCTTGATTTTTGCAAATTTTGAAGGCACGATAAACAAAAGTTTGAAAAAGGCAATCTTTTGGAGAGCGTGGATGCGCTGATTTGAAGTGAGGGATAGTTCATACTGATAATGGTTTCCTATACACTGAAATTTGACATCAATTTGAGTTTCCAAAAACGGTAGACAAGTTATATTATTAGTGGCAAATTCAACAGTAAATTGTATGTTTTTGTTAACGCTATTTAAGTCACTAAAAACTTTTTCAAAGGAAATTTCACAGTTTCGTTTTCTTACTATAAAAGTATCATCGACATATCTTATCCAAATACGAAGGTCAATATGTAAAGTTGACCAAAACTGATTTTAAAATAGTCCATATAAATTTAAGCTAGTATGGGTGATAAAGTGAAACCCATTGCGAGACCAGCAACCTGTTGATAAAGATGTCCATCAAGGCAATAAATTGCGTTTAAATAACATTTTTGTAATCTCACTTCAAGGGCTTTAAGAGCTTCAGTAATAGGGATGCTGGTAAAGCGGGACGCGAAATTTCAAGACAATAATATGTCATTCTCATTAAATTGAAAATTCTTAATTAAATCTACGAAGTCAATATAATTTTTTAAGCTATATTTATGTTCATCCAATAATTCTTTTAACAATAAATTTGGACGTAGGGTTACATGATAAAATTTTATTATCAACAATGGGCCGAAATTTTAGTTGTTTTTATGAGTCTTAGGGAGAGCGTAAAGTCGTGGTAAAATGAACAAGTTGGCAAACCAAAATATACCTCTCCTCGAAAGCATTGTCCCTAGTGGTATTAATTTCTCGACACGACCCCAAAGATATCTTCGCAATTTAGAGTTATTTACGAAAAACGTATTCTCGGTTCAAACCCTGCCTGGTAAAAATTTTAATTTTAATTTAAATAATTGAGACGAAACAATCGAGTTTAATTTATTCAGAATATTATAAATTAAGTAGTTACAACAGCGAGTTAGACTTACTAAAACAATGCACAATTGAATTTAACACTTTTTACAGTACATGTTTATCAGTTGAATATAATACTAAGCAAATTTTAATGAAAGAAATATCTACAGATGGTAATTGTATTTTTCTCGCTTACGAAATACTTGCCGCATCTTTAACGCTCATTTTATTTCAACACTCGTAGACTTCCAGTTGACGTTGTGACGGTGGTTCTGTGGTAGAACGTCCGCCTGTCAAGCAGGAGGTCTCTGGTTCAAATCCCGCCCCATGCGATCGCAAATTGATACTCAGACGAATACCGTGCACAACTGGTGGAAACCCTGCCATTGGACGTTGAGAGGTAGCATTACACTCAGCACTCGGTCCGTCCCAAAGTCATTAAGAAGAAGTTGGAGAGAAAACGCCCATAAAAACACAACAGACTCAACATGCACAACCATCAGAACACAAACACAACAAATTCAACACTCACAACCTACGCATAAACATTACAAAAACGTAATACACCAAACCGTCACGACGGTGAGCGAAAAAACACCATCCAAACCAAACCGCAAATGAATCCGTTAACGCTCACCGTCACACGGTGGTTTTGCCAACCCTTCGAGAAACTGCGAATGCAGAGATCTCGAGCAACTGCGTACGCAGTGATTACACTTTGCACCGAAAATGCGAACGCGTTCGCAGGCCTGACAGACAGACCCACAGACAGACACGGTGGTTGTATAACCCCTCCTAGGGGACTTTGTCCCCTCGGAGAGGTAATAAAAATGTAGGACATAGATGTGTAAGTTCCGTATCATTCAGAGTTCTAGTATTTTTTAAACTTGTTTAAATTGATTGTGTTTTTTATTAATTCGGTTTATTTTAAGAAATTTCTAGCTAGAATCCTGGAGCATGTTTTAACGTTTTTTTATCGAGGGTTACAATATTACCACCCTTGTCAGCACGACATATTCTAATATTTTTATGTTGAAATTAATCATATAAAATGATTTACTTGGAGCTCGGTCCATCCACTGCCCAAATAAAACATTTGCTCTCTACTTTCTCCACATAATGGAGTTTGTCACTAACTAAGCCCAACCCAACTCTTATCGGTAAGTAAGAGAGCCCATTGCCATTATAAGCTAGGCTAATACCCAAGGCACCACCTTAGGCCCAAGTCATCTAGCGATTTATTATGCCTTTAAACAGGTGGCCGGGTTACAATGCGTAGGAGGGTGGTGGCAAGCCCATCTTGCCACGCGAGCCAACAGGTCCCTACACAAACTATTACCGTTGACCTCTACAAGTTTTTATGGGAAGGGGAAACGAAGAACTCGGGGGAAATTCCCTTTAACCAGTGGGGAGATAACTTGCAAACTCAACGCAGGAGGAGTATTTCCGAGTTTTCACCCAGTGCCACAAGCTAAAATTATATTAAAACGCCAGAATCAATACATTTATAGTCAATTTATTTATATATAAATAACGGTGATAAGCGAATTAATCGCTAGGAAGGTTGTTCGCGACTTGAGAGTCGCTCGAGTGTTGCGAATCCATTTTAAGGAGACTATATAATTCATTTTTGTCTCTGCTTATGGGAAAATTGGTGAGCTGAGGTGTAGCGTTGCCGGTCACTATCCGAAATTTCTTCTTGGTATCTAAATATCACGGGTAATATGTGACGCCGGGCGATCTACGATCATTGTTACTGACTGTAAAAGACGGCAAGGTTTGTCGGTGGATGACGAATTATGCTTAAAATATCGTTAGCATTTTATTACCTTAAACGGCAAATCTCCAGCCACTTAGAGAGTATATTTCTAGAGTAAACAAAATTGTAATTTTATTAATTTTTGTTTCCAGAGACACTAAATGTAAAATGTGTTTTACGCTAAGCCACAATGACTCTGCTTTCCCTTTCAATTTAAAATTTATTATGCACAGAGTAAGAAACATTTCCTTGTAATATATTATAAATAAGTGCATTGTCTTCCATCCCATCATATTCTATGATAACGAAATTAAATATTGACTTGATGAATTTGCACAAGTTATTGTTTCTGTTCTGAAAGAGAATAAGGAAGGCAATGTTAAATAAGTTTCATTATTACAAAAACATTGATTAATATTGCATTTTTTAAATTTGTGTTGATTTAGACAATGCAACACAGCGTGAGAAATCTTAAGTCCTTACGATGGGAAGAGCCACTTGTAAGTTCTAATATGTTCGTGCTCAAAAACCTGCGATCGTGCTTTACAAAGTAAGAAACTTTAACCGTTAATATTTTTCGAAGTTTTCAATATTTTATAAAGAACTCTTTTTTCAACAATTAAAATTTAAAATCGGCGATTATCTTTTTCTATTGACGCCTCTGTAAGTTTTCATTTTAAAGTGTAAAATAATGAATTTCAGTACCTTTACAATGTTGCTCCTGCTAGAGTCGTAAAGATCAGTTTTTTTCCCAGTGCAACATGTTATGGACGTTGCCAAAATTAATATTTTCCCAATAAAAGTATATCGTTCATAAATAAACTCAACGAAAATAGTTTCATAATTTAAAAAGAGCTTTTGTGAGCGATTCTTTTAATTATTTCTTGTAAACTGATATTATTTTTCAGATATGTTTTCATTCATTTAAACTATGTTATTAATTTTTAGTTTCAGTAAAAGCTATGTACCACCAGATAAATTTTTAAATGAATTCTTCAGACGAACAGGCCAAAACTTCGAACAGAACGAGGAAGCATTTTTGCTGAATTTGGTGAACAATTGGGTAAACTTTGTTAATCTAAGAAAATTTAATGTGTTTAAGAAGTAGATGAATTAAATTTTAAGCATTAACGAGTCGGGTGTTGGAGTTGTAAGCTTTTTAAATCAGATTTTTTCATAAAAATTTTATTTTTAAGTTTATATACTAAAAACTTTATAAAAATAATTTCAATTTGACACGTAATTTTCGAATATACGACAGTGAAATCCACATTCTTCAAAGATTTGAATTAAAAAAGTTTTCATACATCAAGCCAATTCTTCATCTACATTAGCTACATATGAAATAGCGAGTGAAGTAGTGACGATGTCTGGACACTCCTATTTACTTATGTTAATTTCGGCGATTTCATAAACAAAACCTTTGACTATGATTTTGACAAGGGCTACGATATTCAATCCTGCGTGCCTCGCTCACTGCTCTATGATTACTGCGACTTCGATTGAAACATTTCTCCGATAAATTGGAATTTTAACCACTAGAGATATTGTTCTTTACTATATTCAATGTTAAAGTCTAGTCAGTTCATTTATTAGTGTATCACTCTTATAACCTGGTATTTGTAGTTATTTGGAAACTTCTGCACTGTTGTTGGAAACCTAGAATATTGATTTCGGAAATTCTATGTACTGTTTCTAAGTGCGATTTTCACTTAAGCTTCCGAATGGGCAGTTTTCTTTCATTTTGTTAATAATTACTAGTAGACTATTAATTTGGTGCAACATATCTACAAATTTTTCACACGGCTGCAATACTTGGCTCGTTAGCTTCAATAAATGTTTTTAAAAATAAGAATGAGAAGAAAGAACAAAATTTCATAAAGATAATTTATAATAATGAGCGTTATTTTTTAAAGTCTGTAGATACCGCATTTCTCGGCACCGAAATTTTACCAATAACGCTAACCAATATACATTACACTACACCCGTGACAAAATATTACTACCAAGTCTTAAGTGTCGTCGATGAAAGAGACGTTCACCAGGAAGAAGTTCTCTCAATAACTTCGTTTGAACCAGCAGTTTGGATTGGATTCATCGTCACTATATCATTGTGCGCTTTCTTTCTTTTCATATTTAAACAGGCAACAATTGGAGTTGAAAAGTCTCTCTTGGATTTGACATTCCGATTCTTATGGCTCTTCCTTCAAGGAGAAGGTAAGGTTAATCAGGGTGACGCGTTTCTCCTTTGGGGTCATTCCAGGACAGATTTTCTCACTTGTTCACCCGACCGGCCGACCATCGCCAAATTTCGTGAAAACTTGTATTTATGGTTATTTTGGCCGTAGAAGTCGATTCGAAAATTTTCGGGAAGATTGATTGAGTGGTTGCTGAGATACAGTGTAGTCACATTTTTTAAAATGACCTTGAACCCTACCATTAACCATTTTTTATCTCAGCTTCTACTTAATCCAAATATTTGACACCGGGCTCATTTTAAAGGAATTGAAGAGTGCAATGTAAATAAGCACTTAGGTTCATGCTATATATAAGATTAAATACAATAAATAAAGTTTTAAATAGTTGACCTTTGACCCTGAAAATAGCTCATTTTTAATTTTCAAAATTTAATTTTTTTCCGCGTTTTAGTTGCAGTTAAAAAACTGCGAGGGTAAGATTTTTTTTTTTGAGAAAAAAAATTATTTTGTATACCCCTCCTTAAAAAATATATAGAAATTTAAGATTAGAATATCATACACGACCTTATGGTTTTTGATCTAACATTTCTCGGCTTCCCATTAGTCAAATTAGATTTGGTCAAAGTTGATTAGACTTAAAATTAAACGTAGAACACATTTCTAATTGGAACCATTTTTCTAATCCTAATGGTTCTCGAGATAAAATATGAATGACCTTGAAGACCCGGTTCAAGGTCATTGAAATTTTCATTGACATTTGTCCCTCTGCACCCTTTTTGTAACCTGCAAATTTAAAATTCTTACTTAAAACACATTTTTAGTAATTGGCTCTGTATCGATTCAGTTAACACCCTGTATATATTTTTTTAAATTTCTATATATATTTTTTAAGGAGGGGTAAACAAAATATTTTTTTCTCGAAAACAAAAAATATTACCCTCGCAGTTTTTTGACTGCAACTAAAGCGCGTATAGGGAATGCGGGAAAAAATTAAAGGTCAACTATTTAAAACTTGATTTATTGTATTTTATCTTATATATAGCATGAACCTAAGTGTTTATTTACATTGCGCTCTTCAATTCCTTTAAAATGAGCCCGGTTTCAAATATTTTGGTTAAGTAGAAGCTGAGATAAAGATAAAAAATGGCTGATGGTAGGGTTCAAGGTCATTTTCAAAAAAGTGACTACACTGTATCTCAGCAACCGCTCAATCAATCTTCCCGAAAATTTCAGTATCGACTTCTACGGCCAAAAAAACCATAAATACAAGTTTTCACGAATTTGGCGATGGTCGGGTGAACAATTGGGAAAATCTGTCCTGGAATGACCCTTTGACCAGTCGGTGCTTCCCCGTATCACAAGGATATATTGCAAATTAAGAAAATACATTTAGCCCGTAGTATCAGTGCCTACACTCTGCGCGTCATGCCCCTCAGTCGTCCATTGGCCATTGCTTCCTGGTACCAATAGCCATAGTTGGATTTCATAAAATATTAGGGCTGTACAAGTACTCGAACATCACCAATTACTTGGCAATAAGTAATTGGAAAATACTCGTCCATTATCGAGTACCATAAAATGACATAGTCGTGTAATCGATTACTCGAATATGCTGCTCTATGTTCAAAGAGGAGTTTTGGCCACTTTTTGGAGTGGAAATAATAGAGGATAACCTACCAGACGTACAAACAACAAAGTGTCCCTTCACGAGTTCGGATGTCAGACGGCGTTAGAACTCAGGAGTCTTAACTTCCTAAGCAATATACGAACAGATGGTACATTAATAATTAAATCAGTATATTGTATTGTTATTTAATATTAATTACTATAATTAGGCTAGTAGGCTAGAATACTAGTCTTCTATATTCCACTAGTCACTGTATTGTTACTAAAGTTGTGGCAACTGTGGTTCATTTAAATTAAAATAATATTTTTCAGCGTTAAAAGTTAGATTATACTCATTTTAAATTTAATTTCCTTATTACTTGAATAAAACCAGCTCCTTATCAAGTACAAGCCGAGGAGCCCGCCTTACAGGCGGGCCCTCAGCTAGTTGTGTGTTTCGAGGCGCTCCACTCCAGTACGCCCCCCTCCAACCCCTTTTTCCCATGGGATAATTTCCTTGGCACCCTTTACCCAATAGTCGAACCACCGCAGTAAGGCCGTTCCTCCCTTTTTTCCCATGTGATAATTACCAGGGCACCCCCTCCCCATTTTTCCAATTGATAATTACCGTTCCTCCCCTTTTCCCATGTTGTAATTACCGTGGTACCCACCTCCCCCATTTCCCATGTGATAATTACCGTGGTGCTCTTTTACCCATAGTAAAACCACCGCAGTAAGGCCCTTCCTCCCCCTTTTCCCCATGTGATAATTACCGTGGTACCCCCTCTTCGCTTTTCCCATTTGATAATTACCGTGGTACCCTTTCCCCCTTTTCTCCATGCGAGAATTTCCGTAGTACTCCCATCCCCCTGTCCAACGCGAGAATTTCCGTGGCACCCCATAGTCGAACCAGCGCTGTAAGGCCCTTCCTTCCCTTTTTTTCCCATGTGAAAATTACCGGGGTACCCCATCCCCATTTTCCCCATGTGATAATTACCGTGGTACCCCCTCTCCGCTTTTTACATGTGATAATTTTCGTAGTATTCCCCTCCCCCTGTCCAACGCGAGAATTTCCGTGGTACCCTTTTTCCCGCAAAAATAACTCAACATCGCAGCCGTTCCAAACCTCTATGTACCCTTTTAAACGCCCTGTATCCAATGGCTGATGCATAAAGACCACGGGACTTTCAAATCGGAACGAACCCGAAACCCCCCCCCCCCATCCGTTTCCGAACACACAGGCCTTCTTATACTTCCCCCGCACGATCTCCCCCCCCCCCTCCGAAATTCGCGGCTGCTAGAGAGAAAATTTTCGGGTGTATTGCGTGTTGGGACACACACGGTCCAACTCTCAGGGGCGACACATTTTGAGCATTTTTAGAAACTTACATTTGCGTCACTTTAGAAAATTAGTAATAAAAAATTTAAAAACCAAATCGGAAATCGAAGCCGACTCGATGCAAAAACGCAAATCGTAGCGTACGCAAAAAAATGCCCGTAACGCGCGCGCGAAAAGCGCCAGAAAATCGAGAAATAATTCGCCAAAATCGGTTGAAGAACCTACCTACCTACCTACCTACCACCCAACCAACAGCTTTTTATTATATAGATACTCGATAACCCGATTCATTAAAAATATTACTCGAGGTTTTTTCTGAATTACTTAAGTCGAATAAGATAAAATTTCACCTTAATCAAGTACTCGATTACTCGACTCGACTTCAATATAACAAAAAATTTCGTACTCGATACCCGACTCGATTGCCTTAAACCACTACTCGCAGAGCCCTACAAAGCATGTATTACACGATCGTGTTAACACCACAGTTTGGTCCTGGGTGCCAGACAACATTATGAAGGTTTCTCATTCGTGACAGTGGAATGAACAGGATTCATTAAATTTATATCCGGAAATACATCTTATTGTGAAAACTGTGAGTGCGTTTTATTTACTGGCGTACTAGTAGGTTTCATGCACTGTGGAACCAAAGAAATTATTACACATCTAAGTACAAAATAAACCCAATTATCGTTCTTTTAAGATAAAATATTTACGGTTACTGGTTAATAAAATTTATATCTTTCAAAAAAATACTTGTTTGTTACTTTATCAAGAATATGTTTATTAAAAGTTCAAAAATAACCATATTGGTCTATTCAAGCAAAATATTTTCGCGTTTCTGACCTTTCTAGTTCTCAGGGGTGCCGAAGAAATATATAATTTACTAAATGTTAGAGATACATATCCACGCTTATAAGTTTAAAAATGTTAAGCTCCACTAATTTTCGACTTTTATTTTTGTTGTAATTTATGTATTGAAATATTTAACTTTCAAAATTGATACCGTTGGATATGCACTAATTGGGGAAACAATTTAAGCTTCTATAAGGCATGAGGCGTGGATGCCAGAGACTCGAATCTTGCAGAGTAAGAATAAATGGACTTTACTTAAACCCTTTATGGTCTTTTCATTTTGGTCAGAAAACCAGTCAGATTAGAAATAAATCAGTAAATGTTTCATTTTTATTTTAGGCCTTAATAAATCTCTTATTGGTTTATTTAAATACTCAAAAGGGCTTAGCATTGAACCCGAAAAGTGCTTACTGAGTACTCACAAGTTAATTATTACTTAAAAAAATAATTTCCTTTTAAGATATCCAAAAGGATTTAACAAGTTTCGAGCAAACGATATTTTGCTGTGTTATGGTAAATGAAATCGTACCTAGGATATTCAATATCCGGGGGATGTTTTAAATATTAAACATAACATGTGTTTTACTTTTCTTATAGAAGATATGTGAAGTATTTAATTTTCAGACGGTTAAAATCCCAAAGCTACGATCAAATACTAAAGCTTTTCCTGTCTGATTTGGATATGTCGCGTAAATATATATTAACTAGTAAACCATCTATGTTCACCTATGTATTAATGAAAGAATCGAACTGCTGTAGATGGCTCTTCATTGTTTAGTGTAAAGGTTAATTACATTTATGATTCATGATAAGCTGATTGATACCACTCACGTCGTCAGTTTCAAAAGCTGAGAAAGAAAACGGCTTCTATTGTTGCAAGACGAAAGTGCTAACCACTTTAATTTGTTCTTAAGGAATAGTTATAAACGGCTCATTGAAGCCGAAAACAGAGATTCCATTTTCTCGTGTGCGAATTTTGACCCCCAGATATCTGAACTTTCTCGAGGAGTGACAGCTTGGACAGCTTGACCGACGGCTCAGACTGTTTTTGAATTGTACAATATCCAGAATTGCCCAAGCAGTCACGCAATTTGTCAGAGCTGTCAGTTACACTGTCACTCGTTAAAACATTGAGTACAGGATTAGAGGGGTAGGAATTCGCCGTGATCTCGGTCTTTAAGTAAAACATGTCAACAGGAAAATTTCAAATTTTAAACGGAAACGTCCAAATTTAGGAAAATTAAGCTCTTATCAAAACAAAATTGAGATTTTTGAACATCCTCGAAAAACCTGAATTAAATATTCAACTTTTCTCTTTACGTCGATAATGGATTTGAACAAGCTTTTTCGAAATACTATTTGTACATTTATAAATGTTAATAAAACGTAAAATATAAAATTAATACCAAATTCTTTGGTGAAAATATTTTTAGTGTTTTTATATTTTTAAATATTTTCGAACCGCGTTAACCATTTTCATTATCGACAGATTTCTTGACCAAAATAAGATCCAAGTCTTTCAAGTGCGTACTCGTATGTTGGCTCCTATTTGCATCTGTGTTTTCTCGAGCGTATTCCGGAAACTTCAAAAGCGAACTTTTACTGCCGAAGAAATCTTTTATAAACACCTTTGAAGATGTGAAACGCAGATATCCAATGTACCTCCTTATGCCTTCAACTTCATTCTGCATTCAAGTAAGTTATTTTTTCAAGTATCATTCAGAGTCAATATTCCATCGAGGAAAAAACGACCTCTTGCTGTTGCATTCACCTCTTTCAAAGTAGCTGAAAGAAACTGATATCAATGAAACCTTTAATTCAAATAATAATTTTAGATTTGAGTTTTCCGTGTGTTTAAAAAGTTTCTCAAAATTGTAATCAAACAAATTTATTTCGGGTCATTTCTTTTTGAGCTAGATTGCATTTCCATTACTACCATTGTTTATTTTGTGTCGATAATAATCATTACTTATCCAGGAAAAAAACATTTGTTCAGAACTCGGCCACCAAAAGTACATCAAACAATATCATAGAGACGTTCTCGATACATTCGTTGAAAAAGGAAAACATTGCCTCTTACTTGCGGATCAGAAATCAAAGGAGACTCTATTGACAATTTGTAAGAAGATTGAAATGATGAAATCAAGGAAGAAAGTTTATCTGGGTGACAAGAAGTACGGCAGTGGTTACATGCATTTGAGCTACAGTAGGCGAATCCCAAATAAAATTCTTGAGGAAATTGATTACTTGTAAGCGCATTTATATTTTTTCTAATTTAATCATATCTTATAATAAAATAATAGTAAAAGAGACGGGATACTACATGACTAAAATTTTTAAAATTTTAGTCATGTAGTATCCCGTCTCTTTTATTATTATTTTATTATATTAAATAAGCCATGACTGGGAAAATTAAAATTTACTATTTATCAGATCTTATTGAGAAATATTTTGTTAATCAAGAATCCGTCACGTACATCAGAATAATTTTAGAAATCCAGAAAGACTAATTGGTATTTAATTCAAAGATCATATATCCTTGCATATTAAGTTGTTACAATCAATAAAAACGTAAAAATTCGCTGGTTTACGAGAGTTCAAAAATCTTAAATTTAAAGGCCTTCATCTAAAAGGAAATATTGAAAGTTCGCTTAAGCAGATGTTGTTTCAATTTTCAGGGTGGCTCGATTTGTGGAAACGGGCCAAACAATGTCAAGTTCAGAGACAAAATGGTTTAATATGAAGGAATGTCTTTACAATAAAAACGATGTAGTTGAATATCAGCCTCTGACCGTATCATTTATGAAGATCGTGTTTTGGTTTTTCGGTTGGGGTATGCTTTCCTCCATTTCGATTGGTATCATTGAAATTATCCAATCATGTACTCTGCTCAACAGATGAAAATTCGATAAAAAGAATGTTTGTTAAATTACCAAAACGTTTAAATTATATATGTATCTAACTGATCTATTTTACAGCGTTTTATAAACTTTAGTTTGTTATGGATCTCAATTTTCAGATTATTATCAAATTGGAATTAAATATTATGTATCGCTTAAATATAACTGCTATATGTATTCAATCAATAAACATAAAAAGCTTGACGGGAAACTAATACGAGAAAAATAAATGCTTTAAATTGAAATATGTATCTTGTAAAAAGATGCGAGTGAGTTCGGGAAATTCTTATTTCACTATAGGTCAGGCTTAGACTCTGACCAAATTCTACCATCGGCGTTTATAATTCTTTTAAGATGCACATAACTGACTACACGGTATATTTTTATTAAGGTAAAAAATTTACTTACTTATGGATTTGTTAAGTTTTTTTTAAGGTTTTGTTTCTGTACATGATGCTCCAGGTCTCGCAACATATAACGAGTTCGCATCCTAGCTTAATCCTTCCTTGGTGAGCTGACCACAATGCTTATCATTGAAATTGATTAGCGCGGAAAACAATTGAGCTCAAAATATCGCTCTGGCCTTTATAATACGGTTGAATTATCATTAGAGTCAGCTGCCCCTGGGGTTTTAGTGTGTTAATATATAAAATGCACTACACAGAAAAATAGTTTGTTACATAAATAAAACTTTACAATTTAAATTTTCGTAACTTTTTTTCTCGTTATTGAGTTAAACGGTTATCAGAAGTTTCAAAACATTTTAAACATGGTTGGAGAGTTGTTTTGGAGTCAATGTTCCCCTTTGCAATTTAAAAAAAGCTAATTCTTTAGTAATAGTAAATTACAAAACAGGCGATTTCGCCAAAAAAGCAAAATTATTACGGAGTTTTGGCACTTCTTTCCGAGTCTCTCAATTTGTTTAAAGACAACACGCTGCAGATTTTATACGAGACAAAAACCAGACGCCCCGATTCCCTTGAAGTGATTTTGAAAATTTTTCCTACAGCCACCCGATAGGTCACCGCTAGTCTGGTTTTTTTTTTGTTTTTTTTTTTTTATTTTTCAGCAAGTTGAAGTAAACGATTAGCCAATTTTTACATATTTTATATAGTCATTCTTTAGTTCACTAAAAATGTCACCAAAATTAAAAATAGGGGGGCTACTTAAAGTCTACCAGCACTGTCGCCCATTTTCTCGGTGCATCTCCTTATAGCACCTTCTATATAAATTAATTCCGTTTTTAAAAGTGCGCGTGACTTAATTTATAGCATCACTGAGGTCACAGATGCTAGTTAATTTGGCGGGCTCGTATGTAAATAAGATTTATTTCATGTCGCTAATGTATTCATTTAGACTACAGCAGCGCCAACCGTGAAATAATTATTCCCTGGTTGAAATGTTTCTTTCATACAGATGGGGTAAAGATAGTTTAATCCACTGGTATTTAAAACCATGATACGGTAATCAGAGCCCTCTATTTCTTAATGTTTAGTATGTTTTCACCGTACAACGCGATATAACTGGTCCTGGAAATTTGGCTTTTTAATTTTTAGGGTGTAGCCAAACGTAGCCATACGTAATCGTGACCTAGCCAATTGGGCGGTTTGAGTAAAATATATTTTGTTTGGCTTCTTCTACGTCACACATTCAAGATCTCGTGTTTTCAGGACAATTGAAAGCGGAAGTTTGTCTGCTAAAATTCATAGTTTCTATTCGGAATAACTAAAATAATTAATATTTTAATATGAAATTTTGACAGTGTTGACAACTATACATAATCTAATAAAATATTAAATTTTAATTTTTGGGTGCAGGTAGACTTTAAGTTATACACTTGAAAAATGCAATGTTATAAAGGCGTCTGAGGGTCTTTAAGTGGTGTGGTTGGGTGTACAGTCCCCCTTTAAGGAATAAAAAAGTTCTAAAAAGAGTGTCTTGAAGGAGGGAAAGAGCTTAAAAGCGTAGCAGTAAAGTGTTATAATATTTGTATAAGAATAAATGATCGTATATTTCTCCAATAACAAGTAAATAAAATCAGCAATTGTGCCGATAAGATATAATTTAATCAAAAATATAGGTGAAATAAAATTGAAATTTTGATGACGTTCGATCATATAGATAGCCGATCCATAAAAAGTGTATTTAAGAAATTGAATGAGCTCCATTTGAAGAACACAAAAGGCGTATTTGAAGAATACAAAAGGGTATTTTTAAAGGCACCATAGGAGTATTTGGGAGACACAAAAGTGGTATCTGAAAGACTACCAAAAGGGGTATTTGAAGGGCACGCAAGGGGTATTTGAAAGACACCAAAGGAACATTTGTAAGGAATAAAAGGGTTCTTTGAAAGAAACAAAAAGGTTAATTGAGAATACAAAAGGCTTATTTGAATAATACTAAAGGGGTATTTGAAAGACACACAAGGGATATTTGAAAGACAGAAAACGGGTATTTGAAAGACATAAAAGTTGTATTTGAAAGACATCCAAGGGCATTTGAAAGACACCCAAGGGGTAGTTGAAAGACACGAAGGGGTTCTTTAAAAGACACAAAAGGGTTCTTTTAAAGACAGAAAAGGTGTGTTTGAAAGACATCCAAGGGCATTTGAAGAACACAAAAGGCGTAATTGAAAGACAAGAAAGGCTATTTGAAAGACCACGAAGGGGTATTTGAAAGACATCCTAGAGGCATTTGAAAGACAAAAAGGGGGTATTTGAAAGACATCCTAGAGGCATTTGAAAGGCACCCAAGGGGTATTTGAAAGACACCAAAGGGGGTATTTGAAAGACGTTGAAAGGGCATATGCAAGACACCCAAGGGGTATTTGAAGGACACCCAAGGGTTATTTGAAAGACAGAAAATGTGTTTTTGAAAGAAACAAGAGGGTTCTTTGAAAGACAAAAAAGAGTTCTTTGAAAGACACAAAAGGGTTCTTTGAAAGACACAAAAGGGGTATTTGAAAGATATCCAAGGGGGCATTTGAAAGATATCCAAGGGGCATTTGAAAGGCACCCAAGGAGTATTTGAAAGACAAAAAATTTGTATTTGAAAGACACCAAAGGGGCATTTGAAAGACACAAAGGGGTTCTTTGAAAGAGACAAAAGGGGTATTTAAAAGGCATCGAAAGGGCATTTGAAAGGCACCCAAGGGGTATTTGAAAGACACCAAAGGGACACTTGAAAGACACAAAAGGGGCATTCGAAAAGCACCCAAGGGGTTTTTGAAAGACACCATGACGTATTTGAAAGACACAAAAGTGGTATATGAAAGGCACCCAAGGGGTATTTGAAGGACAACAAAGGGGTTTTGAAAGACACCAAAGGCGTATTTGAAAGACACAAAAGGGGTATATGAAAAGACACCCAAGGGGTACTTGAAAGGCACCGAAGGGGAATTTGAAAGACACCAAAGGGTAATTTGAAGAACACAAAAGATGTATTTGAAACACTTCCAAGGTGCATTAGGAAGGCACTCAAGGAGTATTTGGAAAAAAAGGGTTTTTGGAAAGACACAAAAGGGATATTTGAATGACACCCAAGGGGTATTTGAAAGACACCTAAGGGGTTTTTGAAAGACACCAAAGGCGTATTTGAAAGACACAAAAGTGGTATATGAAAAGGCACCCAAGGGGATTTTGAAAGACACCAAAGGGTTATTTGAATGACACCCAAGGGTTCTTTGAAAGACACAAAAGGGGTATTTGAAAGACACGAAAGGCGTATTCTAAAAGCACCCAAGGGGTATTTGAAAGACACCAAAGGGGTATTTAAAAGACACCCAAGGGTTATTTGAAAGACAAAAAAATGTGTTTTTGAAAGAAACAAGGGCGTTCTTTGAAAGACAAAAAAGGGGTATTTGAAAGACATCCAAGGGGCATTTGAAAGGCACCCAAGGAGTATTTGAAAGACACCAAAGGAGCATTTGAAAGACACAAAGGGGTTCTTTGAAAGAGACAAAAGGGGTATTTAAAGACAACCAAAGGGCATTTGAAAGGCACCCAAGGGGTATTTGAAAGACACCAAAGGGACATTTGAAAGACACAAAAAGGGCATTCGAAAAGCACCCAAGGGGTTTTTGAAAGACACCAAAGGCGTATTTGAAAGACACAAAAGTGGTATATGAAAAGGCACCCAAGGGGATTTTGAAAGACACCAAAGGGTTATTTGAATGACCCCCAAGGGTTCTTTGAAAGACACAAAAGGGGTATTTGAAAGACACGAAAGGCGTATTCTAAAAGCACCCAAGGGGTATTTGAAAAACACCAAAGGGGTATTTAAAAGACACCCAAGGGTTATTTGAAAGACAAAAAAATGTGTTTTTGAAAGAAACAAGGGCGTTCTTTGAAAGACAAAAAAGGGGTATTTGAAAGACATCCAAGGGGCATTTGAAAGGCACCCAAGGAGTATTTGAAAGACACCAAAGGAGCATTTGAAAGACACAAAGGGGTTCTTTGAAAGAGACAAAAGGGGTATTTAAAGACAACCAAAGGGCATTTGAAAGGCACCCAAGGGGTATTTGAAAGACACCAAAGGGACATTTGAAAGACACAAAAGGGGCATTCGAAAAGCACCCAAGGGGTTTTTGAAAGACACCAAAGGCGTATTTGTAAGACACAAAAGTGGTATATGAAAGGCACCCAAGGGGTATTTGAAGGACACCCAAGGGTTATTTGAAAAACAATTTGTTTTTGAAAGAAACAAAAGGGTTCTTTGAAAGACAAAAAATTGTTCTTTGAAAGACACAAAAGGGTTCCTTGAAAGACACAAAAGGGTTCCTTGAAAGACACAAAAGGGGTTTTTTGAAGGACACCCAAGGGGTATTTGAATGACACGAAAGCCGTATTCGAAAAGCACCCAAGGGGAATTTGAAAAACACCAAAGGGGTTTTGAAAGACACAAAAGGGGTTTTTGAAACACTTCCAAGGGGCAATAGGAAGGCACTCATTTAATTATTCAATTATTAATTATTAATTTTTAATAATAATCCCTTATCACTCAAGGAGTATTTGAAAGAAAAAAGGGTTTTTGGAAAGACACAAAAGGGATATTTGAATGACACCCAAGTGGTATGTCAAACACTTACAAGGGGTATTTGATAGACACCTAAGGGGTTTTTGAAGGAAACCAAATGCGTATTTGAAAGACACAAAAGTGGTATATGAAAAGACACCCAAGGGGAATTTGAAAGATACCAAAGGGTTATTTGAAGAAGACAAAATGTGTATTTGTAAGACGCAAAATGTGTATTTGTAAGACACAAAATGGGTCTTTGAAGGACACAAAATGGGTCTTTGAAAGACACAAAAAGGGTATTTGAAAGACACAAAAGGGGTATTTGAAACACTTCCAAAGGGCATTAGAAAGGCACTCAAGGAGTATTTGAAAGAAAAAAGGGTTTTTGGAAAGACACAAAAGGGATTTTTGAAAGGCACAAAAGACGTATTTGAAAGACACAAAAGGTAGCATGTGGGTGATAACACTACTTAGATCGAAAATTATTCAAAATTGATATATATTCTTTTTAGCTGGTGGACGTGTGGTTCAAGTTGTCTTTATTAAGAAAACATAACAGGTGACGATAAACAGGGCTGTAAAATATTTGGAATGTGTTAGTTTAAAATGATAAGAAATGAATATAAAGAGAATGGAATATCGGATAGAGCGTGATTTCGAATGATTTGTAAACGCGTTAAGTGAGGTTTTGAAGAAATTAAGAGTCAGTTGAGTTTTGAATTTTAGAGAGAGAGTTGACGTGTAAAGAATTAAGTACACAAATGAAAGAGTTATAAGCAGTTTAGCTTGTGTTACCCACTTATTTAACATTGGTGGCAGAAGTGGGATTCCTCGTTTATTCGTGAGTTTAAAAATACGACTTTTCCCCCCGTTAAAAATGCCACGTCGAGTCGAACGTAAACGCTGCCCCCGAAAAGTACAATGGTGAAGGAGATTTTGCAGTATGGATGAAGTATTTTGAAGTATGTGCAGCGGCGAACGAATGGGATGACGCTAGGAAATACAGAGCTTTACCTACGTTCTTATACGGTCGAGCGTTTAATATCTACGACAATTTAACACCGCAACAGAAGATTATGTACGCCTTATTGGTTCATACTTTGATGGATGCCTTTTTACAACCTGAACGACAAAGACTACAAGTAATGGGATTCCGAGCAAGATTCCAGCAACTGACCGAGCATTTAGATGATTTCTGTCAGGACCTTCGAAGACTCGTTGAGAGAGCCATGTCTGGATTGAACCCTAACGCGTATGAAATTTTGGTTTTCGAACAGTCTCTATACGGTCTGCAATCTGACCTACAAGATGGGGTACACCAAGCAAACCCTACTGATCTCGCTGAGGCGTTGTCGGTGGCAAAATGTCTGCAGGCTTTTCAAGAAGTGAAGCGAAATGATCCACGTCGACCGGAGACGCTTTAGGGTATAATTGAAAACTTACCGGATGACCCGTCTACGTCTTCGACAAACAGAGATTTCAACTCCTTGCAAGCTACCGTTTCTCAACTTGCCAGTGAAGTCGCCGCCTTGCGCCTTGAACGATATCATCAACCGGCGAACGCTCTTCACGATTTGTATCGTCCGAACAACCCACCTCAATACAGTTCCGCAAGTTACTACGGCAATCCATACTACCCCACTCGTTATAACGCGTCTCGTAACGCTGCACCTGGGTACTATTTTTCGCGTTGTGGATCCCGGAGGAACCGAAGTTCCCGACCCTACCAGCAACGTTACGCTGTACCAAATTACGGCCGGTCTCAGCAGGAAAGTTTGAATTCAAGACCCACATGTTTTTATTGTCAAGAGAAAGGTAACCTCCGAAGAGATTGTTACTACCGCTGGCGAATGGAGGATACCGATAGCGTAAATACTCGAGACCCAATTGAGCATCGTCAAGGAGCTTCAAGTGTTCTCGATCGCAATCAAGAAAATACCGAATCAAAACGTCCAAACCAGGCAATGCAGGTAATGCTGGAATTACCTATTACTCGATGGTGGAAGTCAACGGAACGCCAGTTTCTAGTCTTATAGACAGTGGGTCTTCTATTGGCATCATCAGGGCCTCTTTGGCTTCTGACCTTGGATTAAATTCAGAGCTTAGTACCGACCGACGAAAGTGAAGCTAAAATCTATTCAGTAACGGGATAAGTAATAAAGGTTTTGGGCAGTGTTACAATAGAGTACGGTTTCGGAAATATTAAACAGTCGTGGCCCGTCTACATCGCCGAAGGTCTTGTAAATAATTGCGTTATTGGATGTGACCTGCTCGACTTTTTGGAACTCAAGCTCGATTTTGAGAGAAAGGTACTGCAAATCAGAGATGTTGCGCTTCCATTGATTAAAACTTTGCATTCGGCTGATACGGTTATATGTAGAATAGCGTTAGCTGAGGAAATGGAAATTCCCGCAAATCATTAAATCGTGGTTAAAGGGACGATAGACAAGGACAACCCCAACTTTCAATTACGCAACTTTGGAACATCGTGCGGTGTGATTGAACCCATTGAAAGTTTCCGTCAAGTGAATACCTTGGACCTAGGTAGGAGTCTTGTCAATACGTCCACGGACTCATTATTCTTCATATTAATGAATACCGGCTCGGCGCCAACCAAAATATACAAAGACTGTGTAATTGGAACTTTACACGAAGTGCGAGAGGTTCAAGCTGCGTTGCCGCTGCCCACCCGAGAAATACAAACAACTACCTTTAATTTCGACAATTTAAATCTGGAAAATACTTGTTTACAGCCGCAAGAAACAGAGGACCTACTGAAATTACTCTGTCGTTACGACAATATTTTTTCGAAAAACGAATATGACCTAGGATTTGTGACACACGTCCAACATAAAATCAATACGGGGGGAGCTCAACCTATCAAAAAGCGACAGTATCGCGTTCCAGATTCGCAGAAGGAGATTGTTAACAATCAACTAAATTTAAAGTTGGAAAACGGAATATTATCACCGAGTTTCAGTCCTTGGGCTGCACCTGTAATATTAGACAAGAAAAAAGACAATTCATGGCGATTTTGCATCGATTTCCGTTCTTTAAACGACATGACGAAAAAAGACCCTTTACCTCGAATAAGTGAAACACTGGATTCTCTCTTGGGAGCTACGATTTTTACTACTTTGGATCTGGCGCCCGGATATTCGCAGATTGGAATGGTACCGAGAGATAAGGAAAAAACGGCATTTGTTACAACGAAATGTTTATTTGAGTTTAATAAAATACCCTTTGGACTCTCGAACGCCCTCAGCACGTCTCAAAGACTTATGGAGTGTATTCTACGTGGGCTTCAATGGGAGATTTGTTTGATATATTTGGATGACGTCATAGTGTTCTCGTTTAATTTTGCTGGACATTTGGAACGATTAGAAAAAGGTTTTCCTTCGTTTCGAGTCCAACGGTATAAAACTTAAACCAAGCAAGTGCTTTTTCTGCAAGACCGAAGTCGAATATTTGGGACATATCGTCTCTGGTTCAGGAATAAAACCTAACTTGAAAAATACATCGAAGGTTGCTGATTGGTTTACTCCACGATCAACCAAAGATGTACAGTCGTTTCTCGGTCTCTCGTCGTACTACCGAAAGTTTGTCAGAAATTTCGCTTACATCGCTGCACCACTTAACGATTTATTGAAACCGAAAAATGGATTTAAATGGACAACGGAATGCCAGGAAGCGTTTGACATTTTAAAACAAAGATTAATATCACCACCGATCTTAGCGTACCCAGATTTCCAAACTGAGTTTCGAGTTGAAACCGACGCCTCCTGTCGCGGAATTGGTGGAATACTGTCGCAAATTCAACACGAATAAGATTGAGTCATGGGGAATACCTTTGATGATGATCACAGATCAGGGTATTAACTTTGGTTCTGAAATGTTTAAAAAAAATTGTGAAAACCTGGGCATCCAAAGAAACCGAACGTCGCCTTATCATCCTCAGTCTGAACCGAACTTTGGAGGAAAAAATAACCATGTACATCGCCAAGGAACACAATGACTGGGAAGATTGGCTACCTTATATGTTGATGTCTCTAAGAGCGAGCACTCACAGTTCGACGGGAGTCACCCCGGATAATTTGGCGATTGGCCGAGAAGCGAAGCTTCCACCAGAACTCTTTCTTGAAGTAGAAATGAATAGACCACAATCACCGGCCACGTATTTGAAAAGTATGGAAGAGGAAATGACTCCTGTTAATGACTTTGTCGCTAGTTGAATTAATAAGAAACAAAACGATCAGAAGAAACAATATGACACTCGCGTCAATTTCACTGCCTATCAACCCGGAGATCGAGTTTGGCTTTACAATCCATACAGTTAAAGAAATCATCAGGATCGTGAGAGATTCCGATGACAAGATTAGCGTTGTCCATCACAACAGATTGAAGAAATGCTACGTTTAAAAGATGATTCGAGGAAAAATACAACTAACGATTTTGAAAATGGACTTAAAAATCGTATTAAAGGAAGAAAACTTTTCACAAAACTTAAGAAATGCATCGGTATTTGTTTTTGTGTGTTTTGAAATATATAAAAAAAAACAAACACGAGGACGTGTTTATTTCTGTTTAATACACTCTAAGAAATTACCGTAACCGAACGGTTATTACACAGTTAAATTTACAGTAATACGATTGTTTCAAATTGTGCCGTTAAAAAAACTGTCAAATTAATGTTGTGCTATTTACCAGTAATCTGATATTAAAAATTACGGTGAAATGAATCTTGGGTTTCTTTACCGTTAATTTAATGGTCAAATTAATTTTGCGCTATTTAACAGTAATTTGATGTTTAAAATTACGGTAAAATAAAAGTTGGATTTTTGTACTAATAAAAAACGGTAAAATTTTTGTTATGCCATTTAACAGAAATCTGACATTTATAATTACGGTGAAATTAATGTTAAATGCTACTTAAAGGTAATCTGATACACTGTTAAAAAAAATTGTTCTAATTCGAACAAATCGCCGTTCAGAAGGTTGTCCCTGTAACAGAACGCCATTTTGTTCTAATATGAACAAAAAATATTCGTTCGATAAAGAACGATGGTTGATGGTTCAATATTGAACTTAGATGTTCTATATTGAACAAACCTTCTTTGTTCAAATTAGAACGCTTTGTCGTTCGTCGTGGATGATTTTCTCGTTGGAATGCTTTATCATTATCCAATACAGAGGGAACATAAAGTTATTGCTTTCAAAATTATAGCTCATGTCTCCTGCCGGCGGTTCATCATGCTAAATAAATTAAAGTAACCTAACCTAATTGCCCACCGAAAAGGAAAAACCAGGCATATAACTGGATTATTTGAATTTAGTTCCAACCTTAACTACAATTATCTTATTAAGCGTATAATATCTACCATGAAAGAGATATGCGAAATATAAAAATGACCTTTACATAGCGCAATTGATATTACATTCTATTCTCAGCCGAAAAGCCGAGAACTGGTAACAAATGCTCTTTGAATTTATTTCTATGCTGAAAACGTCAAACCAAATTGCAGTATATTACGAAATATTTTCTGTAAATTTTATTTCTGGAATTTGGGCAATTACATTTCCGAACGAATTTCGTCTACCTTGCCAATCAAATAAAAATATACTTAAAAAAAAACGGTGCGTGTCGTATAAATTCGGACCTTTCACAACCATTTTTCGTTTTCCACTTCGTTAGGACACGGAGGTTATTTATATCGTTATTGGTGTGAAGTTTCTTTTCAATGGGTGGGGTACTTTCTGAGAAACAGCGTTACAGACCTAACGCCATTTGAGTCACTTTTGAAGGAGCTAGGCTCCAACAATGAAATTGAATCTTCGGTAAATTTCCAAACACACTGTACATACAACTACAAAAACAACTTCATTACAACATGTTCTAACTCACCCTGTAAATAAATTACTACGAGTAATAGTTTAATCAACCAGTACACTAACTTAAAACAACATAATAATGTACGAAACAACTACCTATAACAAAGCGCACTCTAAACCACTCATTTATTACTTTATGGATGTTATACTTGTTTGTTACTTTTGGCCATACGACATTTTCCGCAAAATAGTGTCACACTTATTTGTTACTTTTGGTCATACATTGGAAGTGTTACGCTTATATGTACATGTACATGAAACCAATACAAAGAAATCCATATAGGATTGTGTGTAAAACCTGTTCTAAGGGGAACGAATCTATTCTATTGTGTAGTTTACAAGCCTTCCTCCAGAGGGCGAAAGAGCATTCGTTCTTATTTGAACGAAATAAAATATCTTGAACACACCGTTCTCTGTTACATACCTTTAGAACGCTATCGTTCATTTTTGAACAGACTGTTCTAAGTTGAACGTCTTCTGAACGAATTTTTTTAACATTGTATTTAAAATTACGGTGAAATGAAACTTGCATTTTTAACGTAAAATTAACGGCCAAATTAATGTTATGCTACTTAACGGTAATGTGACATTTAAAATTGCAGTAAAATTAAACTGGATTTTTTTACCATTAAATTAACGGTCGAAGTAATGTTGTATTACCGTACTTAATGATAATCGGATATTTTTAGGTATGATGAAATCAAAATTGGATTTTTTACCATTAAATTAACGGCCAAATTAATGTTATGCTACTTAACGGTAATGTGACTTTTAAAATTGCAGTAAAATTAAACTGGATATTTTTACCGTTAAATTAACGGTCGAAGTAATGTTGTGTTGCGTCTCACGAGTCGAATCTATGAAGTATCTTGGCGTATTAATCGATGAAAGACTTTCATTTGGTCCACATACCGTCCATCTCTCCAAGAAACTGAACCAACGACTGTGGTGCATTCGTACTCTTAAGCCCGCCCTTGACATTAAACTTTTAAACACAGTTTTTAAAGCCCTTGTGCAGCCTCTATTTGACTACGGGGACTTATTCTACAATGTCGCTCCAAACTATTGTTTAAAACCACTTCAGATTTTGCATAACAGAGCCGCAAAAACCGTCATTGGAGCCAAAAGTCGATCCTCGTCTACTGTCGCCCGTTCAACTATTAAGTGGCTCACCATTAAGCAACGCTACGTCTTGCACATACTCGTCTTTATGTACAAAATCTACTACAATCAAGTCCCGGAGTATGTGGCTCGACGATTTACGCGTGTTTCGTCGGTACATAATTATAGAACTATGAACAGTGCGTCATCATTCTACTTGGAAAAATTACCTCCCGCGTTTGCCAAAGTTAGCCCAAGATGTCGTGGAATAATTCTATGGAACTCTCTTCCGTCTAAACTAATCTCCAGCAACCCCTCTCTTTCAAAGTTCAAAAATCTTATTCGTGACTTCATTTTAACATTTGACTAACTTATCTTTTATTGTTATGTCTATTGCTATTTGTATCTTAAAATTTTATGTACACTGGACCCAACTGGAAATCAGTATAGTCATACTGAGTTGGATATCCATAATAAAGCCTTATTATTTATTTATTTATTTATTTATTTACTTAATGATAATCGGATATTTTTAGGTATGATGAAATCAAAATTGGATTTTTTACAATTAAATTAACGGCCAAATTAATGTTATGCTACTTAACGGTATTCTGAAATTTAAAATTACACTGAAACTAAATTGCACCGTTAAATTAACAGTGAAAATAAAGTTTCTTTACTTAAATGGAAAATCATTTGGAACCCTTTTTCGTGTGTAGTGCCGGAAGTTTTAAATTTTTCATGCTCAACTTAATAGTTATGGCTGCATTCTTTTCAATTTTTTTTAAATTTCGCAGTCTTTTAGGAAACCTCAACGTAACTCTATAGTCCGTGTTGTTAGTCAAAAAAATATTTCACTTCCGATTACCAGTACCAAATTTTGCACAGTGCATAAATACCCCCTAAGGTTCCAACATCCGCCGGGAGTTAATCTCTCAGTGGTGGCTGACCCCCTGATGACGTCATCAGAATTTTGTGTCTGTATATAGCAATTACCGTTAGTTCTATCGAAAATATGCATACCGATGTTGTAGAGTATATTATTTCCTTCAAATTGATATACGATAAACTAACGTCGGATAACATGTAAATGAGATACGAGCGTTTAAAAATACGAAGGTTACGTCATCAGGTGGGGGTCAGCAACCACTGAGAGATTGTCTCCCGGCGGTTTTTGGAACCTTAGGGCCTTGCTTAGGGGGTATATATTCACTATGCAAAATTTGGTACTGGTAACCGGAAGTGAAATATTTTGATAAAAACTGAAGCTAACGCCACGGACTACTAGTTGACTCTTTTCAAGGATGCTATATTTTATCAAATGGAATCCTTTAATATAAAAAGAATACATAATTTTGAATCAGAAAAAAGTTAATAAATCGATCTAAAGCAGCCATAGAAATCTCATAATCTGGCACACTGCTCGTGAAGAAAACCAATTAACGTAAACAGTGTGGTTTTTTTTGGCTGAGTGGGCTAAAGTGATTTTTATGTGAAAATTATTAATTTTGTGGGATTTTTTTTTAAGGATTTTGACCTTTTTTTTTAGAATAACCACTATTTCGAAAAATTGTCTAGTTTATCTATTGCATATGATCTACAGATTTTTGTATTTTGTAAATAATTTTAATAATATTTGTTATTTTTCGGCTGACTTTTGGGAGATAGCGCGGCTATAATCGTTTTGGGGGTTTGGTATGGTTGAAAATTTTGTAACTCCAGCGTAAAGCAGAGTTTCTAGACAGTATTATCGTGCATCATGCATGACGATATTTTCAAGCTGGTTTCGAGGCGTACTACAATTTCAACTGTGTAGTACCATAAGTAACACAATAACAATAGGTATGACCATTAACGAGATTTACAACGGGACAATCAAGATTTTTATCAGCACAAAGCCCCCTAGTGTTTAAAACACCTAAGCCGAAATATCTGGTTTCGGATAGATCGGGGGAATATTAGGCCAAGCACTATATTTGAACTACGCCTATCATTTTCGAATTTAGCGGGAAACCGACTAAACTACTAACCAAAGATACGTTACGTGGTGGCATACCTAGACCCTTTGACGCCCGGGGCGGATCATGAATCCCGATGGAGGCTTCTCCCGCTAGTTTTGTAGCTTAAAAAATCTACCTATGTTACGATAAAAGATATGGCAAAAAAACGGTGATACTGTCTCATCTACAATGGACGCTTCAATAAAATATACTCGGTTTTTACTCCCCTCTCCCAATTCATCTGGGAAGGAGCTATTTCCGGTCAGTTGGTTGAACGGTTAGAATGGCTAGCCAAAATCATATTTAAGACGATTGGAGACGCGTTTTTGCCCTCACGAGATTTTTGCGTCAGATAAGAAACGCGTCGGCTCACGTGTATAAGGAACATACTAATGTAATTTTCGATAATATATTTTAAGGTAAAATATATAATGTTACTAAAACTAAGTATAAGAAGATAATATTACTATTATTATCATCCTCTTATGGTATAAATAATTAAAATTATATGTAATATTTTTATAATACACCTATCTTCATTTACTTTTGGGGAAGATGGAATGTAAGGGGTAGTTTCATTTAGGACAAAATTTTTACGATAGTTCCTACGTGAGATGGCCCATAAGTGAAAATCTCGTTTCGCTCTTCTCGAAGAAATCGTCTGCTTTTTTTTTCAAAGATGGCGAGAAATGTTAGTGGGTTAATTTTTCCTATTACAGGATATGTTTCTTCTTTCAAAGATCTACCAAATATTTCTCATATAGATATAAAAAACTATTACAAGTCAAAAAATGATACAGAGAACCATTTTAAAAAAAGGTTTTCGATTTTTCATCGAGGAGTACATTGAAAGGAAAACCTTGCTTTCATTTACCAATAGGTAAGCCTTGTCATTAACCTTAAATATGTAACCAATGTTGAAGGTCTTTACTTACATTAATAAAAATATTATTTATCTGTATTAAAGATAACGTGTTCTACGTTAAAGGAAAATGTTTTAGGAGTCAGTTAAGCACCATACACCGTTGTTGCAGCTCTAAATTTACAAGAAGGAATCGTTTTAGATTCATATTGTGAATGTGTTGCGGGTTTAGGTGGTACGTGTAATCATCTCATGGCTCTGTTGAGGCTTTTAGAATTTATAAAAAGTGAAGAACGAAACGGAATAGAAAACACTACCGTGTCTAAAACTTCGGTAAAGCAGACCTGGAATAGAAGAAGAGGTGATAAAATCCAGCCTTTTAAACTACTTGACGTGAATTTTCAATCACCGAAGGAGAACCGAGAGATCAAAGACATGAAGTGTAAACTTTACGAAAGTAGGAAAAAAACTAGGGGCAAGGATGATTTAGAAAATGCTGTGTCAAAACTTGCAATTCATTTTGAGTTTTTCGCCAATACATCTCAAGCCAATGTGGATTGGAAGGAAACAAAATTTGGTTGTGCTCCAAAAGGCTCGCCCTTATTTTATCATCTACAGACGGTTAATGGAGAAGTAATTCATAACCTAAAAGTGTACAAGCCTCAGCTTTCAAATTCACAGTATGAAGACATAGCTTAAGTAGTTATACCCGGACATTTTGTGACCACCACCCTACAAACAAACTTTTTCCCATTGCCAGAGAAGGAATCATCAATTGTTGAGGTAATTAATTATTTCAGATTTGGGGTCATTCACAAATTACATAACATGATAATGGGGTAGAGGGTATTATATTTAGGTCTTAGTTTTAAATTATTTTCATTTAGGCACAATTTAGAGATTGAATTTTTTTATTTAAAATAGGCACTGCAACTTTCACAAGAAAAAGGTGTACTAATGGAAAAAGTTACAAGAACCCAATCAAAATGAGAAGAGTGGCTAGCTGCGAGAAAATTCCGTTTAACTTCGTCATCATTCGGACCTGTTTGTGTTAACAAACGGAATGGTCGTTGGACGGAGAAAGGATTAAGAAATATTATATTTCCTTCTGACATTGGTAACCTTAGAGCGGTTAAGTATGGTACCAAAATGGAACCCATTGCGAGAGAGTCGTATTTCAATCATATGCATGATTTAGGTCACAATATTCAAGTACGGGAATGTGGAATACTAATAACTCCGGGAAGGGTTTGATTAGGATCATCCCCTGATGGTCTAGTTTATGACCCGAATGAGGATCCACCATTTGGTGTACTTGAAATTAAAAGCACGTACACACTAAAAGATTTAATTCCCTCCGAGGCAATTAGAGATAAAAGAGAGAAGGGTTACCCCTGGGGGATTGAGATAATGAATCTGATATCTTATCTCAATCCCCCAGCGGTAACAACAAGATTTTCTCTCTCTCTCTGCTCTCCCCCCTTTCATTCCCCCAATCCCCCAATTGTAATCGCAAGATTTTCTCTCTGCTTCCCTCCGAGTTATCACAATCCCCCAGATATCTTATCACAATCCCCCAGCGGTAACAACAAGATTTTATCTCTCTCTCTGCTCTCCCCCCTTTCATCCCCCCCAATCCCCCAATGGTAATCGCAAGATTTTCTCTCTGCTTCCCTCCGAGTTATCACAATCCCCCAGATATCTTATCACAATCCCCCAGCGGTACCAACAAGATTTTCTCTCTCTCTCTGCTCTCCCCCCTTTCATTCCCCCAATCCCCCAATTGTAATCGCAAGATTTTATCTCTGCTTCCCTCCGAGTTATCACAATCCCCCAGATATCTTATCACAATCCCCCAGCGGTAACAACAAGATTTTATCTCTCTCTGCTCTCCCCCCTTTCATCCCCCCCAATCCCCCAATGGTAATCGCAAGATTTTCTCTCTGCTTCCCTCCGAGTTATCACAATCCCCCAGATATCTTATCACAATCCCCCAGCGGTACCAACAAGATTTTCTCTCTCTCTCTGCTCTCCCCCCTTTCATTCCCCCAATCCCCCAATTGTAATCGCAAGATTTTCTCTCTGCTTCCCTCCGAGTTATCACAATCCCCCCAGATATCTTATCACAATCCCCCAACGGTAACAACAAGATTTTATCTCTCTCTCTCTGCTTTCCTCCTTTCCTCCCCCAATCCCCCAACGGCCCCACCGCGTTTACCATAATTTCCACTATCGCTTCCGAACCCCATAATTTCTAATCTCTAGGCAATAAAAACAAGTTATTTACATTTAATTTTTTATTTTAGAACTTTGTTTTACATGTTAGTAGGTACTATCAGATATTCCATTAGATGGTTATCTTGTACATTACACAATTTAAACAAATTAAAGTAGTTGAGTTTACAGGCATTTAAAGGGGTGAAACGATCTCCTGCAACTTAATTTAATTTACGTATTTGTAGTGTTTAGCAGCAGTATCGTCTGACATACGAGGGACAGTCACAAACGTCTTCTTCTTCTTCAGGTACAGGTGAGATGCATTTGTCAGAGACCGTAGTTACTTTTGGCGTCGGGGGCAGTGGCGTAGCTGATGGTCCGCAGGGCCCGCGGTGCGGGGGGGCCTCGAGCTTCAGGGGGCCTCGAGCTTCGGGGGGGGGGGGCGCTAACCATAAAAAGAATTAAAAAGGGGTGCCTCATAGAGATTTTTGCGGGGGGGCCTCTGAGTTCTCAGCTACGCCACTGGTCGGGGAATGTCCCATTCTAGCGAGATGTACTTTTTTTCCGATGGTGAATTATCCCTCGACGGACAGTTTGGAAAGCATCTGGCGTGTTCAAGTTCTGGTACGTCTCCTGATTTCCAGTGTTCTAAGATTCCATGGCATTTGTAACATCGTACTTCATCGCCCCGCTGAATATAGTAGAATCCAGCCTTCGCTAGTTGTTCCTTAGTGACGTGTGGATTTCTCCAGTGGTGAAACGTTTCAAGTCGATACGCTTCGATGTCCATACTGTAAACTGATAGTTTCTATAAGCTATTGCAGACATTCTTAAGCCTAATTGGTTAAGCCTAAATTTCAATAAATTATGTTTTTCTATTCAATTTAAACAAAGCATAATTAACCTCTACAGTAAAATAATAAAGTCACTTACTTTTACGGAAATCCTTAAGCCTTTGCCTGTAAATAGAGTCGAGAGGTCAGCGTACGGAGCGCAAAAATCTACGTGTCTCTTCTCGAGGGGGTCCAGGAACTAAAAGAACGCTGAGTCGTATATCTAGAGATCAAATAACACTCGAAACTACAAGTAAATCCTGATTTCTCCTTGGCTGAAACAAATTGACGTCACGGGAGATTGTAAAGCATAACCAAAAATAGAGGTTACTGCTCATCGGTTAGAGGACAGCACCAAGCCTGACGCATCAAGTATCATAAACCCGAAAACAATAAACAAAACCAAAAAAAAAACCAAAGTACCTATTGTTAAAAATAGCCCAAAGGACTTCGTTAACACGTGTGAAAAATTTACAATTTCAAGCATTTGCGAGGGTACGAAAAGTTCTTATCGACTGAATTTCAACTTGTGCAATCGAAAACAGACTATTGGCGCCACCCCAACCCCATTCTTGCTATCACGATGGGCCGTCTATAACGCGACCTAGAGGACATTACCTAGCCATAACGCATCAAGTATTCTCCAAATACGCGGAAAACTAAAATAGTTAATTTGTGTTCAATGCTTCACATTGGCCCAAATAATTTATTGATATTCAATTAGTATAGACCAAAATGAAAGTTTGTTTTCATGTGTCCTACTCTATCTCGGGGTAGAACAGCCAGTGAAATCTCCTGATAATACCAGTGAAAATTGAAAAATCCCATTCCCGATAACTTTTAATTTATATGTTTGCGGATAATAATTAATACACCATTAAATTCAGCGTAAAAAATGCTACCTATAAATCGAATAAAAATCGAAAAATAATAGGGGGGGCTATTTTTCACATTGGCCAAATAGGAAAGTCACTTACTTTTACGGAAATCCTTAAGCCTTTGCCTGTAAATAGAGTCGAGAGGTCAGCGTACGGAGCGTAAAAATCTACGTGTCTCTTCTCGAGGGGGTCCAGGAACTAAAAGAACGCTGAGTCGTATATCTAGAGATCAAATAACACTCGAAACTACAAGTAAATCCTGATTTCTCCTTGGCTGAAACAAATTGACGTCACGGGAGATTGTAAAGCATAACCAAAAATAGAGGTTACTGCTCATCGGTTAGCGATAAAAAATTCGTCACGTGTTAAATTAGGCAAATTAGAATAGCTGAAAATACATTGCGCTTACTTCGCCCTAATTTACTTCTGATACAACTTTGATAAAAATTAATCCTGTTTCGGGGCTCCCACGGGAGGAAATCTTAATGTTCCACCCTAGTCCTAAATTTACCTAATGTGTAATCAGCTAGTTTGTCTTACTCACTTCTTCTATATGATAATTATTTCATTAATTTGCCTAAAACAAAATAATAAAATTAATTTTTAACCCTAATTCAGATTCCTATCGGGTAGGCCTAAATTAAGCATACTTAGTATAATATGCCTTAAAGTTCAAATACTGACTAATACAATAAACATTAATGAAAAATACTTACTTTGTATGTACAATGAACGCTCCAGAAGATTAAAAATGTACAGAAAAACATGGAGCAAGAAAAGAAAAGAATTTCTACTCTAACCGTCCCGATTGTATAGCGTCAAATAATTCAAAGTTCAGTGGGAAACATGGCTCCACGTAACAACTCTTAAAGATCTAGTCCAACAATGGAGAACGAAGACTGTTACATAATTTTCTCTCAGAGATTCAGAAAAAATTAACATTTACCTATATACAATGATCAAAGGGATTACGTTATATTTGACGCGACCGATTCCTTAAAACGATATGTTAAGTCTTTTCTTCCATGGTGGAGGTAGGATTGAGGTGGGACTGAGCTTATGATTTTGACGGGAGATTTTTCCGAGTACCGACGCGTTTTCCGCGATATTTTCCGCATATGAGCGCGTTTTCCGCATACGGTAGGTGTACAGATAAATAAAAGAACTCAATCCTCATGGTATTACACTCAGCTAAAAAAATTAGTTGCATTATGTTTTTATATTTCTTTCTTAATTACAGTGATGTTTAAAAGCAAACCTCAAATCTAGAAAACGGAGAATTTGTATGAGAGCCTTATATTCCGCTAATATTTAATCTTCTTTTAATTAAACCACCATTTAACAAATAAATATATTTCATCATAATCATTTTTTAATTTCAAGTTTAAGATAATGTTTTCAAAGCTATAATATTTTCCATTGATAGCCCAACCATTCGACGTTCAATCTTAATGATTGAGATTTAATGAAAACACGTTTTAGAATGTCACTTAGAAAATGGTCCTACCTTAATAAAATAAAAAAAATGGTCCTACCATAATAAAATTTTTTGAGTTCGGTCCCATTTGCTCAAAAAGTTTCTTAATATTGACGCGCGTAGCTAAATGCACATCGATGTAGCGTTTACTTTGGTTAACATCAATTTTTATAAGATACCAATTTTGATAGTTTTCAACTATAATTTCAAGTGCTCGAAAGGTAAATTGGAAATCTGGTTTTCCCTCAACTGTTTCCTTAAGTACCGAAAATCTAAGTACCTGCTTCGTCACGTCCATGTCTACTGGTGTTGCTTCTCCCATGATGCTGCTGCTACTGTTACTTTCACTCGATAGAAGGGAAAGAATGAATAAATTTAATGAGGATTCGCGGCTTTTTATACTAAAAAAACCTAAATCACTTGAGAGGACAATCGGTCCCTTGAAAACTTTCCAATTAAATTAACAGCTCCAATGTCTTCGTCAAATGATGGAATCACTGTTTAAGTAGTTTTCTTTTTTAAATATGAAAGTGGATTTCTTTTTAAAGAATATTAAGTATTTTAAATAGCTTCAAAAGATAATCTCATATTAATTCAAGGAGATAAACACATTGACATAATCAAAGATAATAAAAACTTTCATGGGAGCACACCGCGCTCTGCTCAGACCCACCCGAGGTAACTTTTATCTCAGCGTGAGAGAACTATATCACGTGGTGGAGGTGTGGTGGAAGTGTATGTTAAATGTGCATAGAGTTTTGCTGGGTGAGAGTTCTAAATCAGGAATGGTTGAGAGTGAAATTTCGATAGAGCTAGGTGATAGTTCGAGACTATAGAGAAAAGTTTATAAGATAAGAACTTGATTTCGCGCGTGTATTTACTATGAGATAATACCGGTATATAAGACGCGTCGGGAGAGACAAAAACATCATTCCGTTAGCTTTTATAAATTATTCTTTAAAGAAAGCAAAGTGAAGTAAGTAAGATTCGCAACTATAAAGTTGCATTGTATATTTTGTAATAAAAGTTGTTCTTTCCCCTAGAAGATGCCGTGCATTATCGATGGGAACTTTCTTCGTGCGAACGGCGAGTACGCTGTAAAAGAGGTGGCGTTTTTCATAACGGAAACAGGAGAAAATGGAGTCTTCCACTTCAAAGCTCCGTTCCCATACGGAGACTTAACTATCAACGATAAACGTACAAATTCGTGGATTTCCCGTAATATTTGCCGTCTACTGTGGAACGAAGGGGAAGATGACTTATCAGGTGTATTCTCGCTCATTTCCGTTAAGTCGACGAAGTTTTACGCCAAGGGCTCAGAAAAAAGTGTAATTTTTTCCAAACTCTTAAATCGCAATGTGGGAAACTTGGAAGATAATGGATGTTCGAAATATAGTTATCTCAATAAATTAGATTTTAAATTTAATTGTAAATATCACACTGGAAATAAGAATTGCGCCTTGTATAAGTCGCTGCAATTAGCGCAGTTTTTCAATGAAAGTAGTAAAACCGAATAAAAATTGTTTATTCCATTTTAAATATTTTTTTAATTAAACACATTTTGATTGGCATACTATCAATTTATACCGCTAGAACCGAAACCTCCACATCCTCTTTCAGTTTCATCTAACAGCTGTCAATTAAAGAAATCACGTATAAGTCTTTTTTATGTTGATATTAAATTGAATAAAACTTACATTACATTCTACAGCTGATGGGTATATAATACATTCACAAATCAGTTGTGCTATCTTATCCCCCCTCTTAATTCTATATTTGGAATTTCCATGGTTGATGAGAATGACACAAACGTTCCCAGTATAGTCTCGATCAATTACACCCGCAAGTACATCGATGCCATAATGTAGCGCAAGACCGGAACAAGGTGCTTTAAATTATTATAATGATAATATTAGAAGCGTGAACTAAAAATCTTAACTAAATAGTAATGTAGCGCAAGACCGGAACGAGGTGCTTTAAATTATTATAATGATAATATTAGAAGCGTGATCTAAAAATCTTAACTAAATAGGAAGATAAATGCTAACCTATGCGACCGTACGTCCCCTGCGGTACTTTAATAGACAAATCCGTCTTCACCATAGTCCTATCCCCAACGCCTATCACATAATCATAAGCGGATCTCAAACCCATACCGGCCGACTGTGTAGAAGCGCTTGAAGGTGTAAACGCAAATTCAGTTAACTTAACGAAATTAACTTCCATTATAACGAAATTAACTTCCATTATAACGAAATTAACTTCTATTATAAAAATGAGAGAAAGAATAACTCGTTTTTTTAACGTGAAATCCTCATATACAGGTTTGGAGGAAAACTCAAGTGTTTTCCATTAACAATTGTATATTTTACGAGCTTAATAAAATGGTTCTGATTAATATGAGATTATCTTTTGAAGCTATTTAAAATACTTAATATTCTTTAAAAAGAGATCCACTTAAACCGCGATTCCACCATTCGACGAAGACATTGGAGCTGTTAATTTAATTGGAAAGTTTTCAAGGGACCGATTGTCCTCTCAAGTGATTTAGGTTTTTTTAGTATAAAAAGCCGCGAATCCTCATTAAATTTATTCATTCTTTCCCTTCTATCGAGTGAAAGTAACAGTAGCAGCAGCATCATGGGAGAAGTAACACCAGTAGACATGGACGTGACGAATCAGGTACTTAGATTTTCGGTACTTAAGGAAACAGTTGAGGGAAAACCAGATTTCCGATTTACCTTTCGAGCACTTGAAATTATAGTTGAAAACTATCAAAATTGTTTTCTAATAAAAATTGATGTTAACCAAAGTAAACGCTACATCGATGTGCATTTAGCTACGCGCTTCAATATTAAGAAACTTTTTGAGCAAATGGGACCGAACTCAAAAATTTTTATTATGGTAGGACCATTTTTTTTTATTTTATTAAGGTAGGACCATTTTTTTTTTCTATTTTATTAAGGTAGGATCATTTTCTAAGTGACATTCTAAAACGTGTTTTCATTAAATCTCAATCATTCAGATTGAACGTCGAATGGTTGGGCTATCAATGGAGGAGGCGAATCAGATGGAGACGGTTCTAGCCGTTTTTAATGGAGAAGGTACGAGCTCTTCGCATACCACCTCCGCTGCACCCGACGATGAGTTTGAGGACTATATTTCCCCAGCCTTAATTTCAGTAATCAACGAAATAAATTCACCCTCCCCACCAGGAAAGGATGGAAAAAAGAGACGCTCGGAAGATTTGCAAAACGACTCTAAAAATTTAAAAAACAAATATTGTAAATAAAAATCTTGAAAATATTATAGCTTTGAAAACATTATCTTAAACTTGAAATTAAAAAATGATTATGATGAAATACATTTATTTGTTAAGTGGTGGTTTAATTAAAAGAAGATTAAATATTAGCGGAATATAAGGCTCTCATACAAATTCTCCGTTTTCTAGATTTGAGGTTTGCTTTTAAACATCACTGTAATTAAGAAAGAAATATAAAAACATAATGCAACTAATTTTTTTATCTGAGTGTAATACCTTGAGGATTGAGTTCTTTTATTTACCTGTACACCTACCGTATGCGGAAAACGCGCTCATATGCGGAAAATATCGCGGAAAACGCGTTCGCATGCGGAAAATATCGCGGAAAACGCGTCGGTACTCGGAAAAATCTCCCGTCAAAATCAAAAGCTCAGTCCCACCTCAATCCTACCTCCACCATGGAAGAAAAGACTTAACATATCGTTTTAAGGAATCGGTCGCGTCAAATATAACGTAATCCCTTTGATCATTGTATATAGGTAAATGTTAATTTTTTCTGAATCTCTGAGAGAAAATTATGTAACAGTCTTCGTTCTCCATTGTTGGACTAGATCTTTAAGAGTTGTTACGTGGAGCCATGTTTCCCACTGAACTTTGAATTATTTGACGCTATACAATCGGGACGGTTAGAGTAGAAATTCTTTTCTTTTCTTGCTCCATGTTTTTCTGTACATTTTTAATCTTCTGGAGCGTTCATTGTACATACAAAGTAAGTATTTTTCATTAATGTTTATTGTATTAGTCAGTATTTGAACTTTAAGGCATATTATACTAAGTATGCTTAATTTAGGCCTACCCGATAGGAATCTGAATTAGGGTTAAAAATTAATTTTATTATTTTGTTTTAGGCAAATTAATGAAATAATTATCATATAGAAGAAGTGAGTAAGACAAACTAGCTGATTACACATTAGGTAAATTTAGGACTAGGGTGGAACATTAAGATTTCCTCCCGTGGGAGCCTCGAAACAGGATTAATTTTTATCAAAGTTGTATCAGAAGTAAATTAGGGCGAAGTAAGCGCAATGTATTTTCAGCTATTCTAATTTGCCTAATTTAACACGTGACGAATATTTTATCGCTAACCGATGAGCAGTAACCTCTATTTTTGGTTATGCTTTACAATCTCCCGTGACGTCAATTTGTTTCAGCCAAGGAGAAATCAGGATTTACTTGTAGTTTCGAGTGTTATTTGATCTCTAGATATACGACTCAGCGTTCTTTTAGTTCCTGGACCCCCTCGAGAAGAGACACGTAGATTTTTGCGCTCCGTACGCTGACCTCTCGACTCTATCTACAGGCAAAGGCTTAAGGATTTCCGTAAAAGTAAGTGACTTTCCTATTTGGCCAATGTGAAAAATAGCCCCCCCTATTATTTTTCGATTTTTATTCGATTTATAGGTAGCATTTTTTACGCTGAATTTAATGGTGTATTAATTATTATCCGCAAACATATAAATTAAAAGTTATCGGGAATGGGATTTTTCAATTTTCACTGGTATTATCAGGAGATTTCACTGGCTGTTCTACCCCGAGATAGAGTAGGACACATGAAAACAAACTTTCATTTTGGTCTATACTAATTGAATATCAATAAATTATTTGGGCCAATGTGAAGCATTGAACACAAATTAACTATTTTAGTTTTCCGCGTATTTGGAGAATACTTGATGCGTTATGGCTAGGTAATGTCCTCTAGGTCGCGTTATAGACGGCCCATCGTGATAGCAAGAATGGGGTTGGGGTGGCGCCAATAGTCTGTTTTCGATTGCACAAGTTGAAATTCAGTCGATAAGAACTTTTCGTACCCTCGCAAATGCTTGAAATTGTAAATTTTTCACACGTGTTAACGAAGTCCTTTGGGCTATTTTTAACAATAGGTACTTTGGTTTTTTTTTGGTTTTGTTTATTGTTTTCGGGTTTATGATACTTGATGCGTCAGGCTTGGTGCTGTCCTCTAGGTTGCGTTATAGTTGGCCCATAGCTTTTTTTAGTATGGGGTTGGGGAGGCGCTGCGCGCCCCCAGCGCTCGAGCGAAGTGAGTGCGCGGCGCCGTTAGGCGCCAATACTTAGAGTACATTCGACGTTGTATAAGTCAACATCACACAGAAGTCATAGTATGGTTAAAAAAAAACTAAAATGCGTTGAAATACGAGAAAAATTCCCAACCCTTAAAAGTTAGTACTGTTCTGCATTTCAGCCTTTTCCTTTTTCGTCATCAGTCCTACGTTCTCCAAAACGTATTAAAATCTAGACATTTAAAGAATCGTCCACCTCATCAGTCCTACGTCATCAAATAAACAAACAAATCTCGAAATATGTCGTATTTCCCGTTGTAAAAATTGCTGGCAAGTAACAATTTTACATTGATCATATCTTTTAAAACAATAAATTGCGATTAAAACTTTTTGCATTGTTAAAAAATCCCGTTCTTTGAGGTACATATCATTAACATATTCAGTTCCCTCCCAAATCTTTTATTTGTAAGAGTTAAGTATAGTCTACACTACCACTACAAATTTCATTTTCAGTATTACTCCTTAGTACACAACAAACTTAAAGTTTGATTTCACGTGTCCTGCTCTATCTCGGGAGAAAAAGTATAGAACTCACATTAAACTATTGTCGAAAATGCCTTGAAATTGACGGTTTTCAAAACGCGTTAACTTAACTAATTCTCATTTGCGGTAACTAAAAAAAATACCTTCGTACTCCTTACACACTGGGCTTTCATCTAAGAAAATAAAAAACCAATAAAAGGAGGGGGGGGCTGTTCTTCACTTTTGCCGCTTATAGAAACTATCAGTTTTACAGTATGGACATCGAAGCGTATCGACTTGAAACGTTTCACCACTGGAGAAATCCACACGTCACTAAGGAACAACTAGCGAAGGCTGGATTCTACTATATTCAGCGGGGCGATGAAGTACGATGTTACAAATGCCATGGAATCTTAGAACACTGGAAATCAGGAGACGTACCAGAACTTGAACACGCCAGATGCTTTCCAAACTGTCCGTCGAGGGATAATTCACCATCGGAAAAAAAGTACATCTCGCTAGAATGGGACATCAGATTCATTATCTCAATCCCCCAGGGGTAACCCTTCTCTCTGATAAAAGTTCGTATGTTAGCCTAGTAAATGGTAGCCCACACCTAAAAGAATCTCAGAAGTATATTATCAGCAAGTGATGGGGCAGCTAGGTCTATCAGGATTCAGCTGGTGTGATTTTGTGGTCTACTTTGAAAAAGGTCTGATAATAGAACGTATTAAATTTGATAATAATCTGTGGGAAGAGATGCTTGTGAAAATTGATCACTTTTATTTTGATTTAATGCTTCCTAAACTAGCTGAAGTGTGACTTTTCAGTTTAAAAAAAATTGTGATAATTCCTTTTCCTACTAAATACGTACAAATATACCCAATGTTTACCTTGTGGATTTTAACTAATTTCATATTAATGATCATTAATATGGAACTTAATATTAAATTGTCCAAAGTATTTAACAGGGGTATAAATAGTGATTTGTGTTAAAAATTTCAAAGTAATAAAGCTTTGTGATATTTTTTATAGAAGGAACATGAAGTTTATCCAAGATAAACACGTAACACTAATTGTACTTTCTGACACTCCAAATCGATACGCCAAATCTTTAACAAAAAGTCCTAGTCGCATCCTAATTAAAACTACCAAAAACTGGTCTAAAACATTCAACTTCCCAGGTCTTCCCGCTGGCGATGTAGATTTTACTTTAGTATGCTTGCCTCTCCACCATACTATATTTTCTCCATTTTCACCAGGATTTAAAAATTGGTACAGTGCTTGGTATAATTTGGAATTCTGGTACAGAAATATACATCCGAATCACTATCTTTAATAGTGTTTATAGCAAATTTCTTTTTTTTTAAATTGTATTTGAAGATTTTGGCAATTTATTCTCTCTTCTTCCAGTAGACGTTCAGTTTCTTTTAGTTTGTATTCAAGAACACTGGTACGCCTCTCTTGAAGCTTTAGCTTATCATTAAGATCATTCAATAATTTTTTCAAACTTTCATTTTCTTATTTTAATTCATTTTGTAGCGCTGAAACGGGTGGTTCTTTAGTACCCGCAGTCATTTCTATGTCAGAAACTTCCATTATTTCAATACTGTTATCTTCAGCTTCGGCTGAACATTTACTTCGACTATAAGGTGCTGAATTATTGGTAGACACTTCAGCTGTAGACTCAGTATCTACATTATCCGTATTGATTGAAGGTATAATTTGACTATCACTCCTTTCTTTCGCATACATTTTCTTGGTTTTCAAAAGGTTTCCATTTAAATTTGGATTGAACTACACCATCGAGAAGACGTCGTTTGTTATTAGCTACACCTTTCATAAAGTCAGCTTCGTCAAAATGAAGTGAACAAACAAATATATTAGATATTGAATTGTAGAGATTTTTCTAATCCACAGCTTCCTTTGGGGTTCATTAGATGGAACTCTATGATAGGTCACCTAGAAATGAAAACGAATTTAGAGAACTAGTTCGTAATTTTAATATAATTTTATAATGCATTTAGGTTCTTACTTTATTTCCAAATTTATCTGTGGGTCCTTTCTGCTGACAATACAAAACTCCACAGTACCTCGTGATTAGCCTTAACAACTGTGGCTTAAGCCTTATATCCCAATGTAAATTATATTATATTCTGATATATAAACGAGAAACCGGGTAGTTGAATTACTGTTCAAAATTTCTAAACGTATTGCAAACCAAAAATATTAAATTCATAGAAAATATCATACATTTAAATTTAAGAACAACAGTTAAAACATTTTTTACAAATAGGAGGAAAAACTGCTAGACTTGAAGTAGACAGTGATTTGAATTTAACCTATCGTAAGCTTGAAAATATTTTCCGGAAAATATGGCTCGCACTGCCATCTACACGCGGGACCATTCTTTAAAATATTGTCTTATATGGATACTGCCCCTGGAGTTCACATTACGTGTAGGGAATATGCGGATAGGTGTATACCAGGCAATTTCAAAGCTTATCATGGAGGCAGAGTTAATTTATTTCGTATAAAATTTTCTTTTGGAAAAAGATGAAAACTCTTTCCTTTAGAACTAAACATATTACTTTTTTCAGTACGGTATGCAACAAGTGTTTCCTTTTAACCAGGTAACCTTTTTGGCATGTTAAGGCTTAGCAATATACTGATGTTACGTTCGAGAAAGTATCCAGCTTTCTAATATTTCAACAAGCACTATATAAATAATAACTTATGAGTCCTGGCTGTCGGGAATATTACTTCTTGGTAATTTCTGGGAATATGTTTTATTTAAGCGCCTATTGCAAGAATTGTTCTAGTTATTTTCTGATTTCTATGGTTGTCATACATTTATTAATGAAAAACCAGTTCAACAACAAACATGTCTGGTAGTCCTGCTAAATTATCGTCTGCTACTTCAATTTCCTTCAAAATCAGCAAAATAGGAATAATGTACGTCCAGTGAAAAGTAACTTTTCTTTAAGCTTTTTCGGTAATAAAAAATGAAGATTACTCTTAAAAACACACACCAAAGCCAACGACACGCTAATAAACGGTCCAGAATTCATATTTAGAGCCAATTCTTGTTGCTTAGCGAAGGTGTAAATGTTTTTTAGGGTTTAAACGACTTACGGTCATTAGTACAATAATATGATTTTCGGGACCTGGCAGCACTGCCTCTCGTGTCATTTTTACTCCTCAAACATTGGCAACACTGAATGTGAGGAATTTACACACGTAACACGTTGGCGTTTTCTGTGCTGTGTGGCTATTTCAAATTAAGGTAATCATAATGATTTAAATTTTAAAATACATGTTTTATATTATAATATATTAATTTAACTTAAATTTAGGAAGGCTATACAACTAACAAAGTGTACTCATTTTAGTAGTAACTGGTAGAACAGATATTGTGCACTCCAGTGGACTCGTGGTTCGTTGTAAGTAATTTTAATTAAGGCCTATTATTAGAAAGGTCAGATTTCTTTAGCTCCTCAAAATTAGGCCCCTAAAAGTAAATCCGACAGCAACCTTACTAAAATCTTTCTGCTAGGCTACAGGAGGTAAAATATTTTATAAAAAATTACCAAGGGTTACTACCATTGGTAGTTCTAAACTTCTACACTACATTTTTTGTAGCTGAAATAGTTAATTAAATTATTTTACCTCTTCTTCCTCTTTAATTTCCCTAACAATATTGTATTACATGTAAGTGCATATCATTTAAGAAACTGAACGTCGGTTTCTTTAATTATAAATATAAATATATGAAATTATATTTTTTTTTGTTAAGGTACCTCAGTGGAGGTAGCAATAAATAGATATTGCTTTGTTTTTTTGGGAGTTGAGTTAGTAAAATATTTGATCTGGCAAAGGTACCAGAGTGGAAGTAGCTACTAAGTTAGTTTTAAGTACACCACCCTCGTGTGGTGGATATTAATTATTTTTTGGGAGTTGGGCGAATAAATTATATTTTGTTGGCTAAGGTACCAGAGTGAAGGTAGCAACTATGTTAGTTTTAAGTACACCACACATGCACACTAGTGTGGTTTATATTGCTTTCAGGGCCCTCTTTAGATATTTTGTAGCTTTGGGCTAAGCAATTTGCCGCCCTCTCTTTGTGGTGGCCTCATAGCATTGGACATCAACTGCTGCCTTTCGGCATGCGGTGCCCCTTGGCTGCAGCCCACTTAATCCAATGGATAATGAGGCCACGATTATTTTTTGGGGGGCATTTGGGTAAATAAAATAATTGAGTCTGCTAAGGTACCAGAGTGGAAGTAGCGACTACGTTAGTTTTAAGTATACCACACGGGTGTAGAGGATCGTAAGGGGGGGGGGGGTGACCCCTAAAAATGTTTCGAAATATAGATTCTCCTTAGGTGTAAATAAATTCATTCTTTGTAAAATATTAAATTATTGTATTAAAATGTTTTGGAAATAATGACTAATTTTTACTTCATTACGTTTTATCTAACACTTTGTATTTAATATCATGTTTATTGCCCCTCTCAGTGGAATAGTAAGGTTTATTTACATAAAGGTTCTATAATTTCCAGATCTCTTTCTTATATTTGTTACTCTTAATTACCTTGTCTAGAAGAATGAAAGTGTGTAGTTGTCTTCCTTATCTGTTGGTATATTTCTTACTTTATACATATTTTATATTTGCGCCGAGGGGCAGGTCACTTCCTTGATTAACGACGCACCCCTCAAAAGATTAAATCCGATTTAATCGTGATTATTTTGATTAAATTCAATTTAATCAGATTAAGTTGATTAAGTCGCGTTTCATCATGATTAGAATTTTTAAATCTGATTTAATCATGATTACATGATTAAATCTGTTTAAAATGATTAAATCCTGGTTAAAAAAATTATATCGTGATTAGTATGATTAAATCGTAGTTTACTTTTTATTTTAATGATATATTCTCTATTCGACCGATTATATTGATTAAATCGTGATTAAAATGATTAAATCTAATTAAAATGATAAAATATAATTAAAAAGATTAGATCATGGTTAGAATGATTAAATCTAGTTTAAATGATTAAATCCTGATTAAAAAGCACCCAAAATGGAAGTGACCTGCCCCTCGATTTGCGCTACTTATTGTGCCACAATAAGGTATCTATTCGTGATGATAACAGCGTAGTCTAGTCTCGTAATTTAAAGAATTATGACTAAAAGGGCAAATTTCGAAAAGGAGAGAGATCTGGTAATCATTACAAGCCTTTGTTCAAAATAATATGACAATTGTATTTTCAGAAGAAACTCGTGTTCCTGCAAATTTTGATGGCTATACTAGTTATATTTTTGTTTAATTTAAATGTAAAATTGTTGCATTAAAGGTTTTATTTACAGAAGATATGCAGTTTGATTTGTTTAATACCAAATTGAATATGGATCATATTTTGAATATATAATTATGATGTATTATTACTGTTGATCATGTAAAGCAAATGACACCAAAGTAATTACCCTTTTTGGAAAAGAATAATTTTAATTAACTAAAAATGTCATTTAATAATAATAATAATAATCAGCTAGGCTAATACCCAAGGCACCACCTTAGGCCTAAGTCGTCAAGCGACTTTTGAAGCCTTTAATTCAGGTGGCCGGGTTACAATGCGTAGGAGGGTGGTGGCAAGCCCTGCATGCCACGCGATCGAGCCACCAGCTCCCTACAATAACTATTACCGTTAACCTCAACAAGTTTTTAGGGAAGAAAACCGAAGAACTCGGGGGAAAACCCCTTAAACCAGTGGGGAGAGAACTTGCAAACTCAACGCGGAGGAGTTGTTCCGAGTTTTCACCCAGTGCCACAAGCTGGGATCGAACCCGGCTCCTCTTGCTGCGAGGCGAAAGTGCTAACCACTCTGCCACCCCATTTACAGTTCAGTTGCTTAACATGTCAATGTGTGATTGAAATAAGACGGTTTCATTTAAATTAATCATAGTTCTGTAGCTTTTATACGGTTTGATTAAAAATTGAATTAAGTATTAGCGTGAAATGTACAAATACATTGCAATTAACGGTTTTTATGATTTTAATGTTAAACATTGAAAAATGTAGGTTTGAGAAAAGGGTAATTTACAGTTTGAAAATATCTAATTTTACTGGTCAATGTGCAATTGATGTTACTATAACAGTAATATGAAACCTGTCTTAACCGTTACTTATACTGCAAAATCAATGTAAAATAACTGTTATTTCAACGTACAATGCATAATCACGTCACAGTAACATGCACAGTCATGGCACCGTACAATACACAGTCACGTCACAGTACACCGCACAGTAACCATACAATGCACAGTCACGTCTCCGTATAATGCGTAGCTTAGTAACTGTAAAATTCACAGTTACCGTGCAATGCACGGCCACTTCACCGTACAACGCACAGTAACCGTAAAATGCACAGTTAAGTAACTGTAAAATCTACAGTCACTGTGAAATGCACAGTCACGTCTCCGTGAAGTGCACAGTTATGTAGCTGTAAAATCCACAGTTGCCATACAATGCACAGTCACGTCAACGTGCAACGCACAGCTACGTCTATGTAAAATGCACAGTCACATCACCTTAAAGTGCACAGGCGTGTCACCGTACAATACAGAGTTACGTGAAGAGCACGTTTCTTTTGACACCTTTCTGTCCTGTGGTTAATGATATAATTTATTTTCGTTTGGCAGTTTTTAAAATTTTAACTATCACATGGTTTTACTTCAAACATTGGGACAATTTTAATTTCGCTCTGGCTTTTATAAACTTAAAATGTTAGGATTCATTGTGTAATATTGTACTGCCGCCAGGTCATATCTTACCCAAGTACTGCGATTTGAATTTTCTAAAAAGTCAGTGTTCTCAACTATTTTGAAATATAAGAACTTTTCGTCAGATCGCGTCATCGCGCATAGACTTTAATTTGGAAAATTTCCAAGATTCAACAAAATTGCCAGGTAACTCCTAAATGGCGGCTCCGTTTCATTTCGACAGGGGGCGGTGGCAGTAAGTGTACTCGCGTCTTTTATTCCCTCGACCGCATCTACCTCGGCCTGAACGCTTATTATGACATTGTGTGTGGTCACATTCTTTGTGGTTATTGTGAAAGAAGAAGGTACCGCTCTCCCATTTAACATTAGTCAACCATTACAGATGTAGTGAGCATAGTCAACCGGCAGGCCGTAAATATTGATACCCTCCTCAGAATAGAATCAAATATAATCAGTTTAAGCAGTTCATGTTAATGTGACTTCAAACTGATGCATTGAATGAGCCTTTTCCAATATTTAAATTTGGTTGTCTCTATTGAAGTAAGATCATTTCTAAGCTAGCTAATAAACGATTTAAATGGTTATATTACAAATCTTTATAAGCTGGCTAAAAACAATTTAAATGGATATTTTATAAATTTATTTGCTATTTACACGAATAGCACAAGCTATAATATCCGCCTCCGATTGCTCTTTTGATTTCCGAGATCGATGGTTACTTGGAATTAAAACTTTAGCAGCGTGTCTTCAAATTAGTCTGCATCGCTCTACGAATAAAAATTGTCGAACACAGAAAAATGGAGGCACTTAACGTATTACTACTGAAGTTATAAGAATCTGATTTGGGTTCATTTTCTGGCACCGATTTTTCGTCGTGAATATTTAATTTTTTTTCGAGTTTTTACCTTAACCCTCGTGAAAATTAAGAATATATTTATCACGCAATGACAGATGACTTTTGACTCCGAGGAAGGTTCCGATAAACTCGCGTACGGTTATACACTTTGGCCTCAAATATTTCAAAACACAAATTGAATTGTAATATTAGTGCTTTGTCAGAACAATGGTTTTGGGTATAAGGAAGTTTCCCTTTAAAACTTATTTGAAAAGTAAAGTAGTGTCTACAGTCCGCAAGAGTGTCAATATAACAACGTATCGTAAGAAATTAAAATCTTACAGTAAGATTACATCAAATGATTTCAAATTTGCAATAATAATGTTAAGAATTTGAAACGCAACACTGTTGATTTCTTCCCTATTTTTCGTTTCACCTGCGGGGCCAAAACATAATTTTAAGTGGACAGGAATTTAAGAGGAGTTCCAATATTATTTGTCTAATAGAATGACATTCGTAAGTAAACTAATTGTTAGGCGTACCTAATCGTAAATGACACCGACTATAATGTCCGCAGTAATTGTTATGAGCTCGGCGATTTATTAGAATGATTAAAAACTTAAGTAAATTAAATAAATTAATGTTAAAACCCATTAAATTACGATTCAAAGTTAGTCAATTCAAATTTGAATTTAACGAACGCCAATTTTTACCTATCCGACTGAACAAAGTCCCCTAGGAGGGATATCACAAACACCGTGTCTGTCGGTGGGTGTGTTGGTCTGTCTTGTCTGGGCTGAAAACGCATTCGCATTTTCGGAGCAAAGTGTAATCGCTGCGTCGACAGAAAAACACTTATTTGCCCTATACTCAGATAAATAAAAATAGGTACTACATTAAGAGTATCGCAGAGACTATTGGCTGTAAATGAATTAGCATTTCCGGAATACGTGACATAGACAATGGCGATCAAGACGAAATCTGTGGAGGTCTTTTTGCGTTACTATCCCTCTTTCAAAAAGATGCCAAATTGAAAGCAATAATCCAAACAATACCCGCCAACACTTCTTACCCTTCACCAGGAATACGACATGAAGTGATTCACATAATGTCTTCTATGGTACTTGAGCAAATCAAATCATTGTATAAGGAAAGTGATATAAACTCATTTTGTTTGAAAACTGATGAAACATTAGATACAGTTGGGATTGAAAACTTGTAAATTGTGGTGCGATTTGTGAAATGCGGTATGCCCGTGGAACGCTTTTTGGGTTTTTATAAAATTGTCTAACTTGAAAGCTGTTGATATGACTGACTACATAATGGAAATATTATGTAGATCTGGATTTGCGCCCGCAGAAATTATTTTTCAGTGCTATGACGGGGCCAATGTGATGTCGGGAAATGGCGGTTCAATTCAAAGGGTAATGCAAAATAAAATGAAGAAACCGATACCCTACGTTCACTGCTACAATCACCAACTCCATCTGGTGATAGCGCATGCGTGTAAAAGATTTCCGATATTGACAAATGTTTCACTCTTTATGGCTCTCTCTAAAACTTCTTTAGAAAATTCACAGTTAGTCAGGTCTACGAAGGCGTACGATTAAAGTGACTCTTAGATCAAATTTGGTTGGCTCATTTGGCCACATCTCGCGTCATTGTAGAAAACCTGCCCGACATTATGTCAGTTCTTAAATATTTACCTTCGCCCCTAAAATTCTTTAAGCTACTGGTCTTTTACACAAGTGTGGAAACTTATAATTTGTTGTACTAGCCATCATTATGAAAGAAACGTTAACCATTTTTGAACCGGCAAACCAGACACTTCAAGACAAAGAAATGCATTTGGCGGTTGCTGTACAACAAGTTTAATCGTGCATTAGTATCATGGAAGAAAACAGAAACATCGACTCAGTTTTCGAAAAGCAATATGAATACAAATCTGTAAAAATCTTAATATCACTGAAAAGACAACAAGATCGATTCCAAAACGAAAAAGAGCGCGATTGCCTATAGAGAACTCTATTAGACGTATTTCAAACGAAGTACGACGTCCCTAACGCAGAAGAATCTGAGCTGTTTTCTAGTCGAAATATTGATTATTTAAATGCACTTGACGCCCAGTTTCCATGTTCTTAATCATTTTTGGACCATATTTAACTAGAACCGCCTATTAAACAATCATTGGTGGACGCAACTGTATTTAAAACAGAATCTGCAGTATTGAATAAGTCTATATTTTTAGACCAGAAAATCAATTTAGAAAAGGAAAACAGTATTCAAAACGCACTAGTCACATTATGTCCATATAAAATCATTTTCCCCAGCGTATATAAGGTTTTCGCAGTTGCAGTTTCATTTGTAGCTTCTACCGCTACGTGCGAATCTACGTTTTCTTGTCTTTTGCTCCTCACCGACGCGGTATGTCACATGAAAGAAAGAACCAGTTAACTCTATTGGCATATGAAAAAGATTTGACAAGAGACTTTGATTTAGAATTGTTGTTGATAACTTCAAAAAAGAAAAACCCCATCGTCCCCGTTTATAAATGTAATTTAAAAGTTACTTTTTAAACTTTTAACCGCAAGAGATGTTACCGTACCTGAACAAAACATATAAATTCCAGAAACAAACGAAACCAGATTTTTGTTAATACCCCTTGCAGACGAGGCTTATAAAACCGGGTTTGGACTCCATTTATTTTCTATACTGAAATTTTAAAAATCAAACTACAGGTTTTGCAGTATAACCACCTGTAGCAAATTTTCGAATTTTTGATATTGGAAAGGTACAGCCCCCTCAAGGAAATTTTTCTGGTTACGGGCCTGATTCAACCGGCGACCGACACGCTTCAACTAGGTGTTTGGAATATCAAAAATGAGAGCACCTTTTTGATATTTCAAACACCTAGTTGAAACCTAACTTCACGCATCAGCCTGGTATTTAAATGTTACGCTTGGCCGCCCATGGTTTAGATATTTACATTCCACATTTTATTGAAGAAAATGATGATAGCAAGACCGTATAAAGGTCACTGAGAATGGAGATGTCAGTATTCCACACCAAATAATACGATCTTTTACCAAACGCGGGAATTCTGAGAAAAATTCTTTAAAATAAAGTAAAGAGTGAGCTAGACACCCCTCAAGTTACACCGTAAATAGCGTTTATACGAAAGAGGCGAGCGATCAATACTTTTTTTCTTATACCACCCCCATGAAAACACAACCCAGATTCACACTTGGTGTACGTACTCAGCGCAGTAGCTCAAATATACGACCCTGTTGGGATCTTAAGCCCATACACAATCAGGGCGAAGATGTTGCTTCATTACGAAACCAACGAATTCCGCAAATGGTGCCAAGAGATTCCAAAACTCAAGGACGTCAAACTTCCACGACACTACTTCGGTCTAGAAGACAAGATAGTAGATTTCGAAATCCATTGCTTCTGCAACGCATCAATTAAGGCGTACGCAGCCGTTGTCTACGTTCGATATACTACGTACTTCGAACTTGAAGTGTTACACACTGCTTACACATCTTACGTAAGCCGGGAGATGCGTAGGCCTAGTAAGTATGCACCTTCAGTTTGATCTTTTAAATTTCATTATTTACAACCTTTACAATTTTAAGATTGTAATAAGCCTAAGCCAAAATTAACTTAATAAAAATGGTAATGATACTGTACCATTTTAAGGCGATACCGATATGCAGCATATTGACAATTTTTTATATGGATTTATAACTCCACTGGTTTTCGAAATAGAGTTGTCTTACCATCTTGCGCTGTACTAAAAATTCGTGAAACATTTCCATCCACAAATTTAGTTTTTAACAATTTTATGTGCGAGTATTATAATTTTAATATTAGTTTTTACGTTCTATATTTAACATTTTGTCATAACGTGCTTTTAAATTATCTTTGTTGTATTAGTCATTAACCTATTTTTAACTAAGTAATAAATTAGAAGTAATTTTAAATGAACCTGTTATAAAATTAGTCATTTTTAATTTTCATTTGTGATAAATTAGTCATTTTAAAAGTTATTAACCCCTTAATAAGTATTAAATGTGATAAATGTACGTTATTATAAGTATATTTGTTAAAATTGTACGCAATTATTTTAAAGTCTAGACATTATGCGAAATTATTTATTTCCAGTTAATTTACTAATTATACATAAGGTTTATGTAAACATGGTTCTCTATTACCACTGATTTTTCAAGGTGCTCTTACGTACTAGACATTGGACGCGGTACCAAACGGTTTTAATTTAAGCATGTCTTCGGCAATTTTGTATGTAGGAGCCATTTACATGATCTTGGGAAAATGATATGCAAGAAAAAATCAACGAAAAGCTTATTCAGTTCATATTAACTTTGAAGGAGATCGTTTCCTCCTCGTTTTAACGGCTAAACACAAACAGAACGGCATGTCCAAACCAAAAGTTATATTTGTTTTTGCTTATAAATGACACTTCCTACTAAATTTAATATGATGTGAATATGCAATATGGAAAATAAAATTATACATTAATGTGATATTTGTGTAGTTTACATTATAAATACAGTAAATTTGCGTAATAGAAAATATTATTAGGGGCATTTCGCGTGATATCCGTCACTTATGCCACCATAAAAATCGATTTTGATAAAATTTGCTGCGCGTGTTAATGTGGTAAAGAAACGCTAGTTGGTAATACATAGGATCTCAAACACAGCTTGTACAAAAGTGGGCTTAAAGATTATAACCAGAGATAATTTAGATAGGAAGAGGTAGCTGATTATTATAAAGTACAAAAAGGCATGTCGCCCAAACACGGTCGCGTCGAGATTATCTGGCCAGGTTAACTTCCTGTCACGTGTCAACTCGATTTTCTCCTAGATTCTTAGTGGTTGCTTTTCTTTTGATTTTACGCGAATAACTGCATCACCATTTGATCATTTTCATCCGCATTCCATCGAGCGAGCGAATTTAAATTTTCTCTGAAATATATTCAAATTTGCTTACGAATTGAAAGGTTTATTTTCTAAAGGTAAATTTTCATTGCGTTTAAATATATTTCGACTTTTTCCAATATTAATAACATTATTTAATGGTTGTATCTTAAAGGCGAGTCAAATTTATTTAACTATCCAAGGCTTAAAAAAAACCTCGGGGTCTTGTAGTTCCAAACAAAACTCGACTAATAGACAGGTTAATGGAGCCCACGGAGTCTTTTTCATAAATTTTCCATCAGCTTAAAAGGAAACCGAGAAATGTAAACGGTGGGTTCAGGCATGTGGTCGAGAAGACTTTACTTTATCCGATGTTTCTCTATGAAAATGAAAACGATGAACGTTTGAACCTTAAGGTAAATGAAACCATTTTTCGGATGCTTCAAGAAAATAAATGTCATTTTTAAATTTTAGTGGCTAGGAAAAGACTTCATGAAATATTTAGAAGATTGGGAGAAAGATATTACCAATCGGCATGGAGATTTTGGAAACTGCGACAGGAAATGCTTTTGAGCGCAGCAACAATTAAGGGTCTACGAATGACTGGTACAGCTATAATAAACATTTATTATTTTAGTGATAGTAAGATTCTTTTTTCTCAATTACAGCCGTTAAATTCCTTTTTAGAAAAGGGGCAAAATAAGTGTTGATGCAGCACTTATATCAAGATCCTCTTCAGCAATACTTTGGGAAGCAGTGATGCTCGGGTGGTCGAATCAGTTATCCTTTCGTTGCGTTGTTTGAAGCCAACATGGATAAACTTAAAGCCTGATCAGGACTAGTCATAGAAGTGGTTAATGGCAATACCAGAATTTCCGAAAAAATTGTTACATAATTTTATTTCAATTCAACTCCAAACATCATCACAGTTTTGAAAAATAAAAAATATAATAGTGATTATTTGTGAATCAAAATAATGCGTTCTTTGTAAGGTAGTTTTACAATACAAATTTGATTATGTAAACAAAATTAGACTTAATTAATCTTTACATAACACAAATTGTAAAATTTTATATAACTAGAAATATCACTCAATATTTTCGTTGTAACACTATTCTGATTGTTCACTCAATCATTATGAATAGGAACATTTTTTAGGAATACATATTGTAGTGGGAAATTTCATGATGAAGGTAAAAATTGTTGAAAAAGTTCCAAATCTGGGTATCCATTTAAAAAATTATACATTGAATTATCTTCAATTTAAATTGTGCTTTGAGATGAGCTTGAACTGTTATTTGTTTTAATTTCTGGAATGTGAATGGTGAGAATTTCTTCCTTTGTTGGGGATCCTTTGCTTATTTTGTTTTTCATCAAAGGAGATTCTAGCTTTTCCTTCTGCGATTTTTTCTTTCCAATATTTTCCACTACAGGCTTTTTCTTTGGAGAGATGAGTTTCGTAGACTCTTTGGACGTTTCCATGATACTCTTTCGTAACGATTAATTAGCTTTGAGGGCTTCTTTGGTTTCATACTGATATTGCTCTAATATGTCCCGGACTAAACATTTTCCTCTAGTATTTACAAATACATCCAAAAATAATTTTGGTTCATTTAGCTTCTCGAAAGTATACTGTAGACAATAATATGCAGCTCCTATATAAGTAATATCATAAATAAAAGCATAACCAAATATTTAAAAATAAGAAACAAAATAATTATCTTTTAAGATGAAACACATGGCTGTTCAAGTTTGCTTAGGCCAGAGAGACGAATTTCAAATTTGATGCTTCTAACGTCAATCGTTTAACTGCACCTCTTTAAGGAGGTTACAAAAGCATCATACCGGAAACCGACCTGGCCTGTTATTTCACTGCTACGAATCTACTTTAACCGACTGCTGTGAGTACGCTACAATTGGAATTTGTGGGTAGGGATGAAATAAGGAGATTTATTTAAACATACCAACTGACCAATATCAATTACTAGTATATTCGCTACGACTACTACTACTATATCTAAATTATCTCTAGTGGAACAACTAAATGGAATTGAAATAATGCCCCAAAACCTAACTTGCAAATTAAAAGACCGAAGAACTAACCTAAATCTACCGAGACAAACGCGAAAAACACGAAAAACACGTGGGACGTTAGCGTAGCGTGCATTTTCAGAAAGGATGCATGTCCTAGTCAATGAATTGGGAATAGTACCGCTAGAATGACAATTTTATTCATATTTAAAACATTTTCTGTATCAAAAGTCAAGTCGACATGAAAGGTTGCTATCCGCCAACAAGTGCTAAGAGAAACATATTGTCTGAAATAGAAGCATTCTTTAGCTGTCAACTGAAACTGACATCGAGTGCGAAGAACTTTCGTTATGCTTAAAATCCGCGACTTTGGATTTTGTTTTATTGTCGTTTTCTTCGGAACCAATAGAACGGGTTTCAACTGGAAAACGGTTATGGAAAAGACATGCATCAGATTTATAGCCCGGTGTACCGGTAAGATTGAAACCACACCACCGGAGGTCCGTCATCATAATGCCCTACGCCAGCGTCCGCAAGCCCGGACAGGTGACAAAACCAGCATGGGTAGCAGAACCCTACTACTGACGGTCGCACCCTCGACGCAAGCTACTCAACCCAGCAGAAGGTGCAGCAATGAGTCGACCAGCCCCCACTTCGCACACAGCAGTGGGAATAAGAGCGGATGCTCTGGCAACTCCGGCCGGCACCCTACCTAGGAAGGTAGAGAGCCAAGCCCTTTGGAAAGAGCTCCTAAAGGGGAACGGTGGGCACACGGCAGCCCGCATAACCCGGCACAGCTGGCACCGGATATCCCGGTGGAACTCCAAAAGGCCTGGAGATGGGTCCGCCGTGCCCTCATACGGAGGCCTGCAGCCCCACAGCAGGCTACTCAATCCACCGAGACGGCCAGTTTGCCCGCCCCCTCTCCGTTAGCCTGGGGTTATGTAAAGAAAACAATACTGTGGAAGTAATGACGTGACTCACGTGCTCGAAGTTTGATTGGTTGTAAAGACAAATCTTTGGTTTCTTAAGCGTTGGCCGGGTTCTTCTATTTTTTTAAATTAGACAACATAGTAATTCTTGAACATGCCGGGAGTAGTGGCGTTCTACTGTAATACCAAGCGTCTGGGTAGCAGACTTTGTGGATGGCCATTTGAGGACGACTCCGATCCCCCAGCGGGTGGTCGGAATACTTCCGCCACGGGTGTCCCACCCCTGTCCGCTAGTATCCCCCCGTTGTCGTGGCCTTTGCCCCTGATTAATCGCATAGCGGTTAGTGGGCTGCATTGATCCATCTGATCTATAAAAAATGCTTGCATATGGATCACTTTTCGAACATATGAATTTCCTCTACAAGCGGTTGAAAAATATAGCGAAAGAAATAGGCGCAGAAATTTTTGTCCGGGACTGTACCAGCCAGCGAGGCCGAGAAAGCGAGCCTTGGAGGATTGGGTAGCCTGCTGTGGGGTGGTGGGTCTCCGTATGAGGCGCAGTGGTCCTGTTTCCTGGCTTTTTAGGGCACACCGGGATATCCGGTGCCAGCTGTGCCAGGTACGCCCTTATGAAAACTTTCTATGTTTTTCTATAGAACATTATAAAGTGCTTTAATCTAGTGAAATTCAAATACCGATAAGTACGACTTAAAAGGACGGAGTGATCATTATTTTTTCATTAAAAAGACAATTGGGCAACACTAATTTCAATGTAATAAGTTTTATTTCCACAAATAAAACTTTGAAAAATTTTGTAACGTTTCTCTTCAAGTAAAATTGATTTCAAAAGGAATTTGAAGGCATAATTAGCATAATTATTAATTAAATATCGCTTTTTGACAACTTGAAAGGTGTTTTCAATTAGCCAGTTTTCAAATTCTTGGAATACGCTAAAAAACAAAGATACAGAGACAACATTCAATTTTTAAAATAAATTAATTATGTTAGAAATGTTCGAAGATGCAATTTTTTTTTAAGTTCGAAAATGTTGACAACAAAGTATTCGTTATTATTACAGCTTACACAAATCATTTGCTAAAATGTGTTTTAACTGAACTACCTTTAACATCGTAAAAATATAAATTAAAAAATTATTTTTCAAATTATCTGGCGCCTTTTAAAGAGAGTAGAAATATTAAATGTGTTTTTTTTACAATTTCAATGAATTTTCGAGTTTTCAACAACCTTAATTTTCTTATGGTTTTGTACAAAAACATATTTGTATATCGTTTTCCGTTTAGTATAACCTTCTGAATGTTTAGTCACATTTTTTGGCAGCATATGGGGATGAAACCTCTCAGCATGGCGCTGTGACGTTAGGATAGCGCTCAATCAGAGGGGACGGTAGTCCCCACAGCAAAGTCCGGGAAAGTGACTAGCTTTTCGAGACCAAGCTAGTATTATCCCGAAGCAACTAAGGGACAATTTCAGCCCCTTGTATCTCCTCAACCACTCAGAGTAGCGATACAAGCAATAAACCATTGGAAAGACCAGGCGCATACGACAAACATACAATAAAACTATAAATCTAGGGCGGTTATGCTAATAATGCGACGTAGTTCAAAGATAGCCAAAATGTCAAAAAAAACTTTCTTTTTCTTGCAGACCGCTGTAGAGCAAAAACTACTTATCCGATTTGCATAAAAATTGGTGACCACCTTCCACTTGCTTCCCATTGTGGCGTTCCAAAGGAAAGGTCTCAGTGCATAACCGTCGTCGAGTTGATGAGGAAAACCATTAGCCCCACCACAATATTTTATCAAATTTTTGCGTCCAAACAGAACCTGTTTGTTTCCGTGGTTTCGTGTCTCCGCTATATCTACAAATGTATTATCATCACGATTTAGACCTAAACTATAGAACGCTTCGTCACGTTTCATTTTAAAATAGTATTTACGACTTTTTATTTAATATACCTTCTCAGGCTATTTTTAAGAATAGTACCTTTTGTTTTTTTTTGTTTATTATTATAGGTGTATTATTTGACAAGGATTACAGAAATGCCAAAAGTTTTAAGCGCAATTTATTGTTTAGAAAGATATGATAAATATAAAATTGTTACTTACCCCCAATATTTACCTCTGAAAATACATAATATTTCGAAATTTTTGTACGTATTGGGTGAGGTAGGACTGATGACGAATTAGATTTAACGGCAAGAAATTTAAAAAAATAAGTGCTAAGTGAAATGTGTTTTTTTACGGCGAATTCAATTCGCTAGATACTAGGTACGTTTTCACTGGATATGATGTCCGTATGTGGAGTTAATAGAAGGAGAAAGTGTTAAGTGAAATGTGTTTTTTACGGCGAATTCAATTCGCTAGATACTAGGTACGTTTTCACTGGATATGATGTCCGTATGTGGAGTTAATAGAAGGAGGGAAAACTCCTTCGTGTGGGATCTATTCATCCTCTAGGTTGCGTTATAGATGGCACAGCTTGATTAGCAAGAATGGGGCTGGGGTGGCGCCACGCGCCCGCAGCGCTCGAGCGAACTGAGTGCGCGGCGCCGTAAGGCGCCAATACGAGTCCAGTTTAACTTTTAGTTAGGAACTGTGCCCAAAGAATAATTCCCATTTTTCACATTTTCTAATTTTATCCTTCATCAGTGCTACTTTACCCAAAAGCTTTGTACCATTAAAAAGCCCATTTTTTCAAGATTGCAATTTTTTGGCTTCTTTATTTTCTTTGTAAAAACATGTTTCCGCAAAATAATTTTATTTTTTTAGATTCCTTGACCACTAATTAACAATTAGAAAAAAATTAATAAAAAAAAACAAATTGAATTCGCCGTAAAAAAAAACATTTCACTTAAAACTTTTTTTTAATTTAGTAGTATCTTGCCGTTAAATCTAATTCTTCGCCGGGAGTAGTGGCTCACTCCTGTAATCCCAGGCGTCCGTGAGGCAGAGTTTGTGGATGGCCGTGTGAGGGCGACCACTAATCCCCCAACGGGTGGTTGTCATACTTTCGCCACGGGTGTCCCAACCTTATCCCTAAGTATCCCCCCGTTGGCGTGGCCGTAACACTATCTCGCACCTGATTAATCAAATGGACGAGCGGACTGAATTGTCCCACCCGTTACAATCGCTCATAACGAGCTTCTAAAAAAAAATATATGTATATATATATATAATTCTTCATCAGTCCTACCTTACCCAATACGTACAAAAATGTCGAAATATTATGTATTTTCCGAGATAAATATTGGCGGTAACATGAAGGAACTTCATGGCGGTGAGTAACAATTTTATATTTATCATATCTTTCTAAATAATAAATTGCGCTTAAAACTTTTGGCATTTCTGTAATCCTTGACAAATAATACACCTAAAGACAATAAACCAAAACCAAAAAAAAACAAAAGGTGCTATTCTTAAAAATTCCCCATTCTCATATAATAAGAAAAGCTTGCCATAACTCCCACTATATTTATTTAGCTGAATAATTTGAATATTCAATATTATTATTGAAATAACAAGACGTGCAAGGTAAGAAATTGTAAAATGGTTAGTGTACTTTTAGAATCTAAAATCATACACGTTTGTTAAGGAGGGGGGTAGCTTAAACTCTCTATTGTCCCAAAATTATTTAATTTGGGATGTGGAAGTTTTAGGATCAGATTTCCAAACCGCAAAGAAAATTCACTCGCGTTGTCTAATTCTTTTCTAGAAGTGGCAATTCAGTAGGAGAGGTCTAGGTCCCAATTTCCCAAAGTGTCGGGATGATTGTTTGTAGTTTCTTATGATTAAAATAGATCTTGCAAATCATAAAAAAGGCCGCGCAAGGTCTATCGTAAATGATATCAAGTAGCGTGATATGCTAGCTTTTCTTTACCAAGAGTTATGATCAGGCCCATATAGAACTAGTCCATATTTCTTTTTTAAGACTTTGCCCATGGTTTGTTTTCACTACGTTCATTAGGACATAGATCCTTGTGGAAATCCGCAAGTGCGTCTTCATGTTCAATAAATGAATTTCCCTGATTTTTCCCAGACCTTAATTAGATCAGCGGTTCCCAAAAGGTGTTCCGCGGAACCCTAGGGTTCCGTGGAAGGATCACAGGGGCTCCGAGAATTCGCAACGCGGCCATCTTTGTTTGTGTCAAGAGTCTTTTAAGATAAGTAAAAAAATTAGTTGGGGTTCCACCAGAATTAGGTGGATAATTTAGGGTTCCATAGAAAAATAAAATTGGGAACCGCTGCTTTAGATACCTTTTTCAAATTCCCTGACTTAATGAGGTTATTCAAGTCGTGTACGAACCCTGTTCTGGGAAACCAAATCCTTGTACACCTTTTTATTCCGTATAACTTAAATGGTGCAGTTTACAATTTTGCCAAAACTAATTGTACCGTTAATTTCCAAGATTGTTGTAAATAAGGACGACGAATTTCAAGATGATGTAATTTTTTAAAATATAGACTCTGCCACATTAAAGCAGAGATGCAGCGGAGATGTAACGGAGATCTAGCAGGGATGTAGCCGAGATGAGGGAGTTTACTTTATTCGTGAATATCACGGAGTATGGATTGCACGGCGAAGACCGGTTGAAAATCCAGGTGGATCCCCTGTTTTCGACTTATTACTTTTGCGTGGGGTCACATTAAAACAGTCATTTATCAGACACCGGTCACGGACCTTGAAGATCTGGCAAGGATAATTGTGGGCTGCTGCTGAAATATAATACCAGAATTATTAATGCTTGGTCTCCAATAGCGCGCGTTATAATGGATTTTTCTTAACGTGTGATAAACGTTTGTATGTCTCAAAGTTGAGTGATGCACAGGTAAACGCGCTAGTGGAAACCAAGGCATAGTCAAGAAATGAAAAATTTGTTTTATTACTGCTTACAAATTAATGGATTGAAATTTGAATATTTATTCTATTACTTGAAATCCAAAGTAACAAATTTATAGATTTTATTTATTTATGTTTTATGAAAATGAAATCAAATGTTAAATAAAAAAGCTTATCCCCAATTAACAAATCATTCGTTCAAAATTTTAATTAAATCTTTATGGTGCGTAATAAATTAGTTTATTTACAATGCTAGGTTTCTTTCCAAAAAATAATTTCTTTACGTACATTATAAACACTGGTCAATAAAATAAAAATATTGTTGGTTCGCAATTTTCAAGTTTTTCATACCGCCAAACCTAATGAGCGAATGACATAATTAATAGGTTTTTAATTTTTGAACCACTTGGCCGTTTGAAATGATTCTTGCATCATTAATCTCCCAATGCGTCGCGCCATTCAGGGTACCTCACTTGACATACCTTTCCATTCAAAAGGTTTATGAAAAGTCTGCTGAAACAATTTAGCGCAGATTTTAATTTCCTAGCTTAAATATTAGAGTATCGAAATTCATAGTCTTCGTCTTTTGACGTTTCTAAATCAGAAAAATTGTTTTCGAAGGAATTGATAGGACTTTTGAGATAATTTTGGAACATCCGGTATATAAATATCGACGATGATAAATTTATATTTATAATTTTAAATAGTTTTTAATAAATAATTATGGTTCTTTATTAAAAAGTGTTCTGAACAGATTTTAAAATATTTATCGTTTATAAATATAAAACACCCATTTATCTCACGCCATTCTCATAAAATTTGGATTTATAAATTTATAAATATATTTATTGTTTTGAGTTCTTTCCTTAAGTTAGATAATGTTTTTAATGGAAATATTTCTAGTTTCAAACGTTTTAAGATATGCTCTAATATACTGATTGAGTTAATCGTTATAAGATTCATTAAATCGTGATTAGATTGATTAAATCGTTATTATATTGATCAAATCGTGATTAGATTAATTAAATCGTAATTAGATTGATTAAATCGTGATAAGATTAATTAAATCGTGATTAGATAAATTAAATCATGATTAGATTAATTTAATCATTTTACTTTTTTTATAACGCAACCAAACGAGGAGTGAGTTATCCCTCGATTTAGCCTTATACGAATCAAACTCTAAACGAACACCTGAAACATGCATGACTCATCCAAAATTTTCCATCACGTGTTTATTTTTCTTTCTTTTTGGCGAGCTTTAAATTAAAAAAGGTTCTAAGCTTTTTTTATACAAATTGTTAACTAAAAACGTTACAGGGCTAATAACTCCAAATGTGTTTTAACTAGGAATTTGAAATTTTCAGGACGCTTAGAACATGTAGGGGGCACTTGGAAATAGAAATTTCCATGACCTTAGCCAGGTTTTCAAGGTCTTTCAAAATATAATCGCGAGAACCATTAGAGATAAAAAGCTAGATTCAATTAGATAAGTGTTCACATTTTAGGATTAAATAATTTTGGGTTCACCTAATTTAATCAATAACGTAAAAATCTCGTTCTATATATGTGTTCCCTACCATATATTGGCATCCCTACCATATATTTGCGTTTATATTCAGTTTTTTCCGGTGATATAACATTTTCCTAAAAAACGGTATTTTTAAAATAAAATAAATTATAACTCAGCCCACCCTAATAATATAAAAATAGGTTTAATTAAAAAATTTAAATATAAAATTAAAAAAAAATTAGTGATGAAACCAAGAAAGACAATAAAATGTTAACAAACCAACTAATAAAATGTGATTATCCATCCTAAAACTTTATTAGAAGATATTTTAATAACAAGGTTATTAATAATGACCGATCTCTTAAATACAAAAAAGTAAAAGAGATAAAAGAAAAGCCTAAGATTGTCGTGCCATACTTAAAAGGAATTAATGAAAAACACCAGGTGGCAATTGGCAAAATATAATTTCAGCGTAACCAATAATAAATTTTCAAATTTCGGATCTATAATGTTAAAAAAAACGAAAATAGATGTTGACAATGAAACAGGAATACACAGTGTTCCAAAAGCCTGATTTTTTGGCCAAAATTCCAGAGAGTGCATATAATCAATATTTGCACATATTTCGTTTATTCAGAATCCTAATATTTTTTCATGCGACCCGTAGCGGCTAAGTAAGTTAGCTTCCTATTGCGTTTTGGACAATTGTTACTATTTATTATATAAAAAAAATTTGCCATAAAGTATCTTGTCTTTCAATTGAAATTTATTTCTAAATATTAAATTCCATGGCTTATAATAGGATAAAAATGTATGATTGTATCTGACAATTCCAATTTGAAGACCATTTGAAACAGTATTAAATCTTGTAAAATTTCATTGATGAACTTCTCTCAATTGTTATTAATTTTCTCGCCTCACCGATAAAAACCACTGATGATTGTAAACATACAATTTGGCTCATGGAAGAAGTCCTTAAGGCTGTGGATCGGTTTTCGGGGTAGTCCTTCGGGAGGTTATACATCTGAAACAAAACACTTAATGACCAATGTTCATTAAACATTTTCTACTCTATAGGATACATAGAACACGCCATAGAGTTTCCGACATATTTAACGGAAACACCCTGTGTTTGTTTTTGTTCTCATTTTTTCAGTTTCAAAATCTTTAAGAAGTATTCATTTATTGTAGTTCTTAACCTCTACACAATAGCTGATATTGCTAAAAAAAAGTAATAATAATTTTATTTTACAGCAGTGAGACATTAACCATATATAAAATTATAAAAACACAAAACGAATGCTATGCAAAAAAAGTAATCAAAACGCTTCAGATCAAAGAAATATAATTAAATAGAGAATAAATACAACCTTTTTACCCGGGTTAACGGCATTGCAGGATAAAGAAATAATAGCGATCAAGCCAATTAGCTATTACGCTACGTTAAAGAGGCCTGCTTGGAAACGACCACAAAATTATTTTTATTTCTGATGCACGCTTAGATATATGATTTAGTCCCGATAAAATAATTACTTTCTAAAATGCCATCTTTTATGCGATAGCTTTCTCGTAAAGAATCTTGTTTTGAGATTGTAATAATTTTAAAACGACTGAGGGACATTGTATTATTGTGACAGATGTTATTATTCCGATTAAAAAAGATAAAAAAAGCTTTATAGTTAATAAAAAATTACCCAATCACTGATTTACCGTTTTTAAGGAACAACTCAAGATTGCAATAACTAATTACACGTGTTTTATATCAGTCCATAATGTTGGAATGTGGTAGCTAGGAGCAACAAACACAACACCCCACACAAGGAGAATAGTCAGTTCTCAAACTTGAAAAAATCATGCGTTTTGTGATAAAAGCATGAAAATTTGTATACATACATATTTTTATATGCTAAATCGATTTAAGACGAGAGGCCATTCGTAACTATTACGTAACGGCTGTAAAAAGCCCATCGAAACGCTCGTAGGGTATGTCAACTTTTCAGAATGCGGTATCCTGACAGATTTCCCAGTCACAACACCGTTCTCGAAGCTTTTCGAGATTTCCAGAACCATGGAGATGTCAATCCAAGATACTGAGGAGCTGGTTGTCAAAACATCGACGAAGAAGAGCTAGTTTTAGCGTACTTCGCGGCATATCCTCAAGCAAGCATTCGAAGTGCAAACGTAAAGTTGGGTTCGCCCAGAATCCGCTTTCCATCGTTATCGAGCAACACTTTATTAAGCTCTCCATGGCGGAGATACCGTTCGTGGGTTTGACTTTTGTAACTGGTTAAGCAACATGGAGATCGAAATTCCGAATTTTTTTAATCTGCTCTTGGTGACCGGTGAGTGTTCGTGTGAGAGACGGACCATTTAACCACCAAAACAATCACATGTGGAGTGATGTGATTCCACGATGGGGATTTTCTCACGACCAACAAAAACAATTTCGGTTAAACGTGTAGGCGGGTCCGGTTGGATATAGGGTCATGGCTCATTTTGTTCTGCAAACCGTCTAAATGGGCCAAGTTAATTATCTTAACCAGGGAGTTGGGGTCCGGCTCTTGTAACCCATGAGGGCGGTGGTGCACTGGGAGATGTTAACTCTGATCAAATGGTCCTATCTCCACCTCCGACTTGGGTCAGGTTTGGGCTGGAAACTGAGCTTCGGTACAGACTAACGGAGAGGGTCCAGGCAAACTGGCCGCCTCGGAGGATTGGGTAGCCTGCTGTGGGGCGGCGGGTCTCCGTATGAGGCGCAGCGGTCCCTTTTCCCGGTCTTTTGGAGTCCACCGGGATCTCCGGTGCCAGCTGTGCCGGGTTATGTGGACCGCTGTGTGCCTGTCGTTCCCAATGTAGGTAGGGTGTCGGCTGGAGTTGCTAGAGCAGCCGCTCTTATTCCCACTGCTGTGTACGAAGTGGGGGTTGTTCGTCCCATTGTTGCACCTTCTGCTGGGTTGAGTGGCTTGCGTCTAAGGTGAGACCATCAGTAGTAGGGTTCTACTACCCGACACACTTTCGTTACTTCGATTAAAAATGATTTCTTTAGATTGATTGGAAAGTACTTGTTTATCTTTCTCTCACTTGTTTGTACCAAATAAATGTTTAACTTATCGTACATTGCCATGTTATTCTTAAAAATAATTAATTTAACTAAGCTTTGTAAAACAACCCTTTGACCTGCTATGGCGTACTTCATATTTTGCCGACCTCATTATCTAAGGGAAAAATTGTTCGTTTGTGATCGAACAAACGTTATTTGTAGGTTTTCAATTATGTTCTACAACTTTATCGTTGAAAATTGTTCCCTAGCACCTAGCGGTCAAAAAATAAATAAAAAAAACGTGAACACGTATTCGAGATTTCTGCGATTCGCAGTTCAAAGCGTTCCTAACTAAATACGCATACCCTGAAAATTACAAAATTATATCTCAATTAGTTTTTGAGCCCGGTCAGAGCAAATCGAGCCACCCTAAAGATATTTTTACCTCTCCGAGGGGACAAAGTCCCCTAGGAGGGGTTATACAACCACCGTGTCTGTCCGTGGGTCTGTGGGTCTGTCTGTCAGGCCTGCGAACGCGTTCGCATTTTCGGTGCAAAGTGTAATCAATGCGTACGCAGTTTCTCGAAGGGTTGGCAAAACCACCGCGTGACGGTGAGCGTTAACGGATTCATTTGCGTTTTGGTTTGGATGGTGTTTTTCGCTCACCGTCGTGACGGTTTGGTGTTTTACGTTTTTGTAATGTTTATGCGTAGGTTGTGAGTGTTGAATTTGTTGTGTTTGTCTTCTTCTTAATGACTTTGGGACGGACTGAGTGCTGATTGTAATGCTACCTCTCAACGACCAATGGCAGGGTTTCCACCAGTTGTACACGGTATTCGTCTTAGTATCAATTTGCGATCGCATCGGGCGGGATATGAACCCGAGACCTCCTGCTTGACAGGCGGACGTTCTACCACAGAACCACCGACACCAGTTACGCATTATTGAAAATTAGACCTTCAGCTTTATCGGAAGCGTATTTAATAGAGTACGAAATTTTGGTTTAATTGAAATAGAATTGAAATTGAAATTATTGCATCGAACAAAATCCTAATTTAGCGTTTCTCTAGTGATTAAAAACAAATGCGCCACCCAGGTTTCGAACCCAGACCATTCGGCTTGGCAGTCGAGCGCTCTACCACAGAACCACCGATAGCTCCTTAGATTCACTGAAATTAAGACACGCATCGTAAGCATAATAGGTAATAAAGTTTTTTTTATTAATGAATTTATGAAGGCCTAATCTGGTTTTTTTACGAATTAAATTTTAAAGGTTAAATCTTGTTTTAGCGCAGTCAGCCGAGATAAGAGGGTTAAAGGGTAGACCCTGTGGGTGGTCCACTTTGTTAGTTTTTTTGTTATTTATTTACGGGTATTCTTAACGACCTATATATAGTTGTGTTAATTCAAAGGATATAATTTAACGTTAATTGCTTCAAGAGCTGGCGGTTAGTCAAGTAGCTCTCTGTGCTTTGTTGATGGTAAGGTTTTTGCTTCTTGTAAATATATTTGTTGTGGATATTTGGATATCTACGATTTCTAACGCAGTCAATGATTTCCTGGGTGTGCGAGTCTTTATATGATATTGGAAATTGGACGGCATTGGTCTTTTTCATGCGGTATGTGTCACAACGTCAACTGGAAGTCTACGAGCGTTGAAATAAAATGAGCGTTAAAGATGCGGCAAGTATTTCGTAAGCGAGAAAAATACAAATACCATCTGTAGATATTTCTTTCATTAAAATTTGCGTAGTATTATATTCAACTGATAAACATGTACTGTAAAAAGGGTTAAATTCAATTGTGCATTGTTTTAGTAAGTCGAACTCGCTGTTGTAACTACTGAATTAATAATATTCTGAACAAATTAAACTCGATTGTTTCGTCTCAATTATTTAAATTAAAATTTTATACCGGGCAGGGTTTGAACCGAGAATACGTTTTTCGTAAATAACTCTGAATTGCGGAGATATCTTTGGGGGTCGTGTCGAGAAACTAATACCACTAGGGACCATTCTTCCGAGGAGAGGTATATTTTGGCTTGCCAACTTGTTTTAGATTAATATGTAGCATATACAAATATCTGGAATTTAAATATATAACGTAAATTAAGTGATAACTGTTATATTTGAGAAATTTCTAACCTCGATAAATAATGTATAATAATTTAAGAATATATATTCTTCTTTACAATTTTGTTTTATTTCCGATTTGAAAATTTGAATTATAAATTTACGTGTTTTATACTAAAAACCGACCAAGTAGAGAAAATGTACAAAATTTCTTTTATGGATGCCCCCTTAAACAAACCCCTCTCCTTCTCATACGAACGAGTCACGTGGTCAGGCGCTTTTAGAGTAGGACGATTGCACTTTACGACCCGTTTTAATCGCTTTTTACGGCCGTTACGTAATAGTTACGGATGGCCTCCCGTCTTAAATCGATTTAGCATATAAAAATATGTATGTATAGAAATTTTCATGCTTTTATCCCAAAACGCATGATTTCGTCAAAATCTTACAATTTGCGACCTGACTAGAACGCAACCCGTCAAAAGTCGTGGATTTTCTTGTGTACGTTTTTCATTGGCTAGACGCTTTAGCGCCTGCTGCCGTCGGAAGGGGAAAATTCGGAAATTGTCTTCCCCCCGCCCGTAAAACGTTTAGCGTAAAGGCTCGTGACGCTCGGCCAATGAAATTCGTACACAACCCTTCGTTAGCGTGTTTAAAGGCTAGCTGCGTTCTCCTTGTGTTTCTTGCTCCTAGGTGGCAGAAAGTTATTTATTACAATTAATACAATAAAAACAACTTAAATACTGAAGTTTCAATTATAACAATTCGTATTTATTGCAAAGATCTTTATTTCATTATTATATAGTAGGTATATCCATCATTTTATACCTTTGACTTATAAAAAATATATCCGGATGGTGCAACTAGTTATTGGCCTCTTGTAAAATCCATTTTTGGTTGTCATGGTCAACACACGAGTAAGTATGGACAGTGCCGCCATCTTCATGGGATTTGCCGGTAACATCGAGACACAGACCGCTGTGTTTCGCCTTAATTTCGTACACGGATCCGTTCTTGTTGACTAAAATCCAATGTTGATTATCTCGAAACTTGTAGTCATCGGTACGAACCACGGTTCTGTCGTTGCCCTGAACTTGCACCACCAGTCCGCTACTTTGCGCTATTATCTTAAACGTGTCAGGCTGAACCTCCTCGAACAGAAAACGGAAGTTATCTCCAGGTAGAAGAGTCCACTGCACCAACGGGCCTTTGTAGGTGGTTCTGCCGTTGACGGCTAAGGCCTTTCCACTGTGCACCGCGATGATATTGTACCAATGACCAGCTTTTGGTTTTCCAGCGTACATAGCCTGACCTTGATGAGGCCTGGCATTCAAATTCGCAATACCATTTGGTGCTCGATACCACGCTTCCGCGTTCGTTAAAGCAACATTCATTGAAAATGTTGCTAATATTAACGAAACGGCTATAATTTTATGAGGCACCTAATTTATACGAAAGGAAAATGATGTTTAGTAAAAATGTTGTAGACATACTGGAGTACGGTTACGAGGTTTAATTATAAAGTTTGTGATTATAAAGAGGTCATATTTTAAAATAATATACGCCTATATTCAAAGGTGGTTAAAAATGCCGACCCACGCAACAAAATCTACATTTATATGAAAGACCAATAAGAAACTGCTATTTCATTACAAGTCATCTGAAACGCGGATGATTTTAAACCGAAAACACGAAACTACGCGAGACAGGAAATTCGTCTCCATATAAATTCAAATTTCGTAGGGGGGGGGGGGCGACATTTTTACCCACCTTTTAATATAGGCGTATACGTGTTCATAAATATTTAAACCCATTAGAACGTACAATTCCCTAAAATCCTAGATACTATCGTCCACCAATTATTAAATTAAAATGTGCACACCAGGAATTGATAATTTTAATTTACATTTTCAAAATTGTCACATTTCGAGGGGCTAACCACTTCTGTAAATTCTGTACACCAAGTACAAAGAATACAGCCTTTGGTCGTACAGAGTACGCGTACTATTTTGAGTAAAGTCAAAGCTACAATTACGCGTAGTGGTCAAGCCTTCGCTAACGCTATGTTTATCTGCCATAAGCGAATTTAATTTTAGCTCTAATGGAAAACTTAAATTATATCCCGCTTAACCACATTTAAAAGTTGAAATAAATAATATTCCTTTCTAATGCCATAAGAATATCAAATGAGTAATTCGTTAAATAGAGCCAAGCTAATAAAAGCAACCAAGAAAAATAAATACCTCCATCAGGTTAGGCGTGGCTAAGAGATTATGATTTCGAAATCCGCAAAATTGTGCTAAATCATTCTTACTTTTTCAGATAAAAGAAAAATCGATATCGATAAATAAACATCTGTACCAACTTATTGATAACTTATGGAAACCGAAGCAAGTGTTTATCTTATTACGTACAAATTAAGATCTTTCAAATACTATTATTATTTATTTCATAAAACAACAGGTACTTGACGATTAAGATAATATTATTTCGATAATTTTGTTATGCTGGAATCTCTCTCTAATAGTTTGGAAAAGCCTTAACGAACGTGACTTTTACATTCTTAATGTTATACACTGCTTAATACTATATAATTCGCAAAATAAAACTAAGTTTATGTATTTTGAGTCTATTTTATTGTCAGATTATCAACTATTTGACGTCATAAAAAAATTAAAGGAAGTTTTCTGTGAAATATAAAAACGATGAACCAAGGATAGGCGCGAACAAGTATAAAATCTCTGGAATATTTTAGCTAACAACTCTAACAACACTAGATAAAAGGGCGCAAAGAGACCTACGAAAAACTAAAATTACTGACTAATCAATTTTATTCCGATGTAAAAGTATCTACGATCATTTTTCTAATCATTATGTCTCTTTAGAAAACCCAGCGAGAAAACGAGGAGAATGAATAAGCTGTTTAGAATAGTATAAACTTAATTCAAATAATATATTATAAACAAACCTTCTTAAATAAATCCTAGTGTCTTATGGAAATTGAAGTATTTTGACTCGTTTTATTCCTATTTTCTACATAAAAGAAAAATGTATTTGTTTCCGATCTAGGTTATCAAAGTGAATTCTTATTTCTCTCCCTCATTTAAGACAGTTGTTTTTGTCACAATTTAAAATTTTTACAATAAAAAGTATCTTTTTAATTAAGCCCACTTAGAAAAACGTTTTTAATTTCAATTAATTAATAAATTTCGACTTATTTTTGGAGTTTGAAGAATAAAGATTAGTAAATCGTTTGCTTAGTGGTAATACTAAAAATCTTTACATATCTAAATTATCACGGTGATTTTTCTAAAGTTGAATTGACAAACCTAATTTTTTTAATATTTTGTAATTTTCCTTTTTGGAAATTTATTAGAAACTTGGCAACGTAAAGTGGAAGGCCGTATCGTATAGTGGTTAGTACCTTGCGTTGTGGCCGCAATAACCCAGGTTCGAATCCTGGTCACGGCATTAAACCTTGTTTTTTAAATATTTTGTAATTTTCCTTTTTGGAAATTAATTAGAAACTTGGCAAAGTGAAGTGAAAGGCCGTGATCGTATAGTGGTAGGTATCTTGCGTTGTGGCCGCAATATACCAGGTTCGAATCCTGGTCACGGCATTAAACTTAGTATTATTTTAATAATTTGTAATTTTCCTTTTTGGAAATTTATTAGAAACTTGGCAAAGTGAAGTGAAAGGCCGTGATCGTATAGTGGTAGGTATCTTGCGTTGTGGCCGCAATATACCAGGTTCGAATCCTGGTCACGGCATTAAACTTAGTATTATTTTAATAATTTGTAATTTTCCTTTTTTGGAAATTTATTAGAAACTTGGCAACGTAAAGTGGAAGGCCGTGATCGTATAGTGGTTAGTACCTTGCGTTGTGGGGGGCGTTTTGTTTTTGGAGAGTGCGGTTCGTTTTTCTTTGCTCTCCTCGTCTTCTCGCTAAGCCTTAGTTTCGGTTCTTTTTCTAACATTTTGTTTGCTTAATTTAAAATTTACTAATTCGCGCAGTTTCTTTTTCGTTTTTCGTGCCCTCCTGGGTTTTCTTCTGAATTCCAGGATGGATGTTTTAAAACGTTCCATTTTTGTGGAATGCGTCGTGAAAGAAGTTTCGAAGCAAGAAAATTTGACGGCATGTATTTTGGATTACGGGCCTAATACGGTCTCGTCGGTTGTTGCTACGGAGGGTGGCTATTACGTCACCTTCTTACGCGAGGAAGAAGCGGAATTGTGTCTTGATGCTGGGATTGAAGTAGGAGAGACGCGTTTTGCTGTGTCTGGGATAGCGAGGAAAACAGTTATTGTCCATATCTATGGTTTACCTGAGTTTGTGAGTGACGAAGCGGTGAAGGCGAAATTGGAAAGCTTACAATGTGAGTTGCGTGGCGAAATTATCTGGACTAAAAATGACGCCGGAATTTATTTTGGAATTCGTTCGGTCAAGGTTCGCCTTGCCGAATGTGTCAGTTCGTTACCGTACGGTCTAAAGATCAAAGACGTTTTAGGTCGGGAGACTTTTTATCAGGTTCGTCACTCCTCTCAGAGTAAAGTTTGTAATGGGTGTCTCTCTTCGAGCCACCTGTATAGAGACTGTCCCTCTTTTATCTGTTTTCGTTGTAAGAAGCAAGGTCATGTGGCTCGGTCCTGTCCAACTCGCGCTGAAGTTGTTGAATCCAAGGATCCGGTCGCTGATAGGATAGTCGAAGAACAGGATGCGGGCCTGATTACTGATCCGGTTCTTTTAGCCAAAGAGTCCTCTCAAGGCATGGTTGCCCAGGGGGGCGACAATGTTGATCGGCCGAAATTTCCCAAGCACGTTACGAAGGACGTTGGTAAGAGAATTTTGACTTCGACGAGTGGCTCGGATGTTGATAAACGCCAGCCTCCTCCTAAGAAGACGAACGTCTACTCTACGGAATCGCATGCCATCGCACCTGCCAAGTTGTCTTCTACGTCCCTGCCAACCGTTGTCACGCCTGTCCCCGGTTCCTTTAATGCCGTTAAAAATCGTCTCTCTTAACGTTAATGGTCTTCGGAATGTTAATAAGATGTCGGAAGTGCTTATTTTTATGGACGCGTATGATGTGGTTTTTTTACAAGAGACACACTGGACGAATGAACATGTGAGTACTTTTCGGAAAATTTTTCGCGGCCGCGTTTTTTGGGATAATGACCCTACTACTACTTTTTGCGGCGTAGCGACCTGCTTTCGGGCTGGGCTGGATATTGTTCCTTCGCGAGTTTTTCGAAGCGACTGCGGCCGATTTCTTTCCGTCTCCGCGGTTGTTGACGATGTTCCTATGGATTTCGCGAATATTTACGCTCCGAATGACGCGCCGTCGCGTTCTCTTTTTATGTCTTCGGCGAAGTTGTGGTGTTCGCTTTTACCTCGTCCGATTATAGCGGGGGATTTTAATGATATTTTAAACTCATCTCTTGATCGTCGCCCCGTTTCTAATCTTCGTTCCGTTGTTCCGCCTACGAGTTTTAAGCTTTGGCTTACCAGTCTTGATCTTTATGATCCCTGGAGGGCTTCTCACGCCGATCATTTTGATTATACTCGTTCCGGTTTCGTATTCGGGAACTTTGTCATGTCGCGGATTGACTATTTATTTATTCGCCCAACGGATGCGCATAATTGTTCGCGGAATCTAATCTTGAATGTTCCTTTTTCTGACCACAAGGCCGTGTCTTTCGTCTTTGATCCCAGTGGCGTCCAGCGCGGCCCTGGGGTCTGGGCGTTTAACTCTACGTTACTTCAAGAGGAGCGCTTCCGTACGGGCATCCAGCGTATTGTTGATCGGAGTCGCGACACCGTCGAGTACCGTGTAGATATTTTTCAATGGTACGAAAATCTTAAAGTTTGTATTAAGGATTACGCCATGTTCTACGGCAAAGCTCGCGCTCAGAAGTTGAGAAGTTCTCGCGCTGCTTTATTGGTTCGGATTTCTCACCTCGAGTCTCGCTACGCGTCCGATCTTACTTGTTTGCCGGAGTTGCTGGACGCTAAGCAGGCATTGGCGGATTTCGATTCTGAGGTGCTTCGTGGCCAGGTCGTACGCGCTAAGACGGATTTTAAAGAATTGGGTGAGCGGCCCACGCGCTATTTTCTGCGCCTGGAGACTCATCGTCAGAGTATCAAATCGATTGGTCGTTTAGTGTCTCCATCAGGAGAGGTCTTTCGCGACGGGCGTCTCATCCGTCAGCAAATTTTTGATTTCTATAATGCCCTTTATACTCAGGAGCCTATTTGCGAGGCCCAGAGTCGAAGTTTTAGCAATCGGGTCCGGGACCGGGTATCGAAAGCTGATCGTGACGCGGTTGAGTTGCCTGTCACCTGGGAGGAATTCGAGCGGTCCTTGGGGTCTATGAAGCCCAATAAGAGTCCGGGACTTGATGGTTTGACGGTGGAGTTTTGGCGGTTTTTTCTTCCGCTTATTAAGGATGACTTTCTTCGCCTAGCCCATATCGCCCGTGACCAGGGTCAAATTCCGCGCAGCATGAAAATAGGTCTTATTATCCTTTTGCCCAAGACTGGTGATTTAACTCTTTTAAAGAACTGGAGGCCTATAACGTTACTCAATACTGATTATAAAATTTTATCCAAAGTTTTTGCTCTCCGAGTAGCGTCGCTTTTGCCGAACATTACGTCAGCTACTCAAACGGGTGCGGTTCGTGGTCGGGACATTTCTACCTCCACGAGACTGTTGTCAGATGTCGCCGAGAACCTCCGCCTTCGTGAAGAGGGTGGCATTATGGTCCAGCTGGACCTTATGAAGGCTTTCGACCGGGTGGCATGGCCATATTTATTTGAGCTCTTAGCGGCCATGGGGTTTGGCCCGTTTTTCTGCAAGTGGATTCAAGCTTTTGTCGCGGGTTCCAGGGCCTGTGTCAAAGTCAATGGTCATTTGACTGATGTCTTTTCGTTAGGGCGGTCGGTTCGCCAAGGGTGCCCGCTTAGCCCTCTGCTATATGTTTTAGCCTCGGAACCTCTGTTTTCCGCGGTCACGTCGCACGAATCCATCCCGCCGGTACGGTTATCCGCGCATTCGGTATTGCCGACTCTCTTTCAACATATGGATGACACCACGGTTGTAACCACAACAGCGGCCGCGATTCCCGCGATCTGCGACGTTTTTGCGAATTTCGGTCAAGCCTCCGGAGCGAAATTGAACCCGTCAAAGTGCCACGCGAAATGGCTTGGTCTATATCATGGTCGGGACCCTATCGAGATCAGCGGCGTAACGCTTTCTAGTTCACCTTTGAAAATTCTCGGTATTTGGATAGACTACGATTCTGTGCATTCGGCTCGCCTTCAATGGGAGGAGCGCTATGGCAAGTTCTCTCGGGTCTTACGGTCTTGGAAAGGTCGTACTCTCTCGGTCGTTGGCAAAGTTTTGGTTGTCAATGTGCTCGCTGCATCTATGCTCTGGCATATTTTAAAAACAGTCGATATTTCGCCTTTTTGGCTTCGTCAATTTCGGGAAGCCATTTTGAACTTTATTTGGGGCAATGGCCCTCATCTGGTCGCCTATGAGAGTCTTGTTCGGCCAACGCTGATCGGAGGGTTCGGGCTAGTAGACATTTGTACCAAAGTTAAGGCGTTTCGCGTTCGCGAAGCTCTTACGTTGTTTGCAGAGACTACTCCGGTTTTCGCTCGGGATCTTTCGTCGCAGATTCTTAATCTTTATGGCGGCGCCTTGCAATTGGGCCTACACGTTTTCCGGTTATCTATCACTTCTCGTTGCGCCGCCGGTCTTCCGTCTCGGTATGTTTCCATGCTGCTTGCTTGGAAGGATTTTCATCACATTCATGGCTGGACCTTTCCCGCTCTCTCGAATTTTTTGGACGAACCGCTTTTTTTAAATCCGCGTCTGTCGTTGCCACATTTCGGTCGTCTCGAGCGTGGGTTTTTTTCGCAAGCGGGTTTTCGGACAGTACGCGATCTGTGTTACGAGTACGTCCCCGGGTTCTTGCCGCCACAGGCGTGTTTCGACGCTACAGCCGATTCATCGCTCGTTTTGCCTCGGTCTCGGGTCTTGCTACTCTACCAAGAACTTATTGATGCAGTTCCTCCGATTTGGTCCATGAGCATTCAACAAGGGGGGCGTCAATTGCGTCGCCCTCCGGTCGCGCACGAGGTCGGTTTATCGGTTATTGACGTGTCGGGCGAAAAGGTGTCTCTCGCTATCGCAGTGAGGCCCATTTACGCTGCGTTCGCGGAATCATTGTCTATCGAGTCGAGTGGAGAAGAACGCTGGCGTCGCTTTTTCGGTGGCCCTCTTCAACGGATTCGCTGGAATTTCGTGCGCTCCAATTTTTTGGGTCCTTCGCTCTCTGCCATAAATTTACGCCTCATTCATCATGGTTTCTCGGTGAAGTCGCGTTTGGTGCACGCTCTAGTGGTACCGGATGATACGTGCATATATTGTCGGATAGACTCAGAGACGGTAGAACATCTCTTCGTAACGTGCCCCGTGGTTTCTCAATTATGGACTTGGCTATTCTGTGATATTTTGGAACTTAATCGTGATTTATATGGCGTTTCTTCGTCTACGCGAAATTCTTTCCTTATTTTTGGTTTAATTCATAAAGACTTGCATAACTCTAAAATGTTTTGGACAGTGGTCCAGTTCCTTTGTGCTGTAATGAAAAGAGAAATTTGGTTATACCGGTGTTATTGTTCTTTTAATGATATTCAATTTAATCACTTTTTGTGTCAAAAGAAATTCCATGCAGTTTTAAAACTAGAATGTCGTTATAAGCAACAGAAATTACATTTAGATTTACCGTCAGATTTAATTTTATACAACATGTTAAACAAAATATTTAAATAGAATGCTTGTTGATTGCTTGTCCTCAATTCTATTTTGTGTTTTATAACCTCCAATCTTTATGATTGTATTGTAATTTTAATACTGTGAATAAAGGGTTTTTAAAAAAAAAAAAAAAAAAACCTTGCGTTGTGGCCGCAATAACCCAGGTTCGAATCCTGGTCACGGCATTAAACCTTGTTTTTTAAATATTTTGTAATTTTCCTTTTTGGAAATTAATTAGAAACTTGGCAAAGTGAAGTGAAAGGCCGTGATCGTATAGTGGTTAGTACCTTGCGTTGTGGCCGCAATATACCAGGTTCGAATCCTGGTCACGGCATTAAACTTAGTATTATTTTAATAATTTGTAATTTTCCTTTTTGGAAATTTATTAGAAACTTGGCAACGTAAAGTGGAAGGCCGTGATCGTATAGTGGTTAGTACCTTGCGTTGTGGCCGCAATATACCAGGTTCGAATCCTGGTCACGGCATTAAACTTAGTATTATTTTAATAATTTGTAATTTTCCTTTTTGGAAATTTATTAGAAACTTGGCAACGTAAAGTGGAAGGCCGTGATCGTATAGTGGTTAGTACCTTGCGTTGTGGCCGCAATAACCCAGGTTCGAATCCTGGTCACGGCATTAAATCTTGTTTTTTAAATATTTTGTAATTTTCCTTTTTGGAAATTTATTAGAAACTTGGCAACGTAAAGTGGAAGGCCGTGATCGTATAGTGGTTAGTACCTTGCGTTGTGGCCGCAATATACCAGGTTCGAATCCTGGTCACGGCATTAAACTTAGTATTATTTTAATAATTTGTAATTTTCCTTTTTGGAAATTTATTAGAAACTTGGCAACGTAAAGTGGAAGGCCGTGATCGTATAGTGGTTAGTACCTTGCGTTGTGGCCGCAATAACCCAGGTTCGAATCCTGGTCATGGCATTAAATCTTGTTTTTTAAATATTTTGTAATTTTCCTTTTTGGAAATTAATTAGAAACTTGGCAAAGTGAAGTGAAAGGCCGTGATCGTATAGTGGTAGGTATCTTGCGTTGTGGCCGCAATATACTAGGTTCGAATCCTGGTCACGGCATTAAACTTAGTATTATTTTAATAATTTGTAATTTTCCTTTTTGGAAATTTATTAGAAACTTGGCAACGTAAAGTGGAAGGCCGTGATCGTATAGTGGTTAGTACCTTGCGTTGTGGCCGCAATATACCAGGTTCGAATCCTGGTCACGGCATTAAACTTAGTATTATTTTAATAATTTGTAATTTTCCTTTTTGGAAATTTATTAGAAACTTGGCAACGTAAAGTGGAAGGCCGTGATCGTATAGTGGTTAGTACCTTGCGTTGTGGCCGCAATAACCCAGGTTCGAATCCTGGTCATGGCATTAAATCTTGTTTTTTAAATATTTTGTAATTTTCCTTTTTGGAAATTAATTAGAAACTTGGCAAAGTGAAGTGAAAGGCCGTGATCGTATAGTGGTAGGTATCTTGCGTTGTGGCCGCAATATACTAGGTTCGAATCCTGGTCACGGCATTAAACTTAGTATTATTTTAATAATTTGTAATTTTCCTTTTTGGAAATTTATTAGAAACTTGGCAACGTAAAGTGGAAGGCCGTGATCGTATAGTGGTTAGTACCTTGCGTTGTGGCCGCAATATACCAGGTTCGAATCCTGGTCACGGCATTAAACTTAGTATTATTTTAATAATTTGTAATTTTCCTTTTTGGAAATTTATTAGAAACTTGGCAACGTAAAGTGGAAGGCCGTGATCGTATAGTGGTTAGTACCTTGCGTTGTGGCCGCAATAACCCAGGTTCGAATCCTGGTCACGGCATTAAATCTTGTTTTTTAAATATTTTGTAATTTTCCTTTTTGGAAATTAATTAGAAACTTGGCAAAGTGAAGTGAAAGGCCGTGATCGTATAGTGGTAGGTATCTTGCGTTGTGGCCGCAATATACTAGGTTCGAATCCTGGTCACGGCATTAAACTTAGTATTATTTTAATAATTTGTAATTTTCCTTTTTGGAAATTTATTTGAAACTTGGCAACGTAAAGTGGAAGGCCGTGATCGTATAGTGGTTAGTACCTTGCGTTGTGGCCGCAATAACCCAGGTTCGAATCCTGGTCACGGCATTAAACCTTGTTTTTTAAATATTTTGTAATTTTCCTTTTTGGAAATTAATTAGAAACTTGGCAAAGTGAAGTGAAAGGCCGTGATCGTATAGTGGTAGGTATCTTGCGTTGTGGCCGCAATATACCAGGTTCGAATCCTGGTCACGGCATTAAACTTAGTATTATTTTAATAATTTGTAATTTTCCTTTTTGGAAATTTATTAGAAACTTGGCAACGTAAAGTGGAAGGCCGTGATCGTATAGTGGTTAGTACCTTGCGTTGTGGCCGCAATATACCAGGTTCGAATCCTGGTCACGGCATTAAACTTAGTATTATTTTAATAATTTGTAATTTTCCTTTTTGGAAATTTATTAGAAACTTGGCAACGTAAAGTGGAAGGCCGTGATCGTATAGTGGTTAGTACCTTGCGTTGTGGCCGCAATATACCAGGTTCGAATCCTGGTCACGGCATTAAACTTAGTATTATTTTAATAATTTGTAATTTTCCTTTTTGGAAATTTATTAGAAACTTGGCAACGTAAAGTGGAAGGCCGTGATCGTATAGTGGTTAGTACCTTGCGTTGTGGCCGCAATATACCAGGTTCGAATCCTGGTCACGGCATTAAACTTAGTATTATTTTAATAATTTGTAATTTTCCTTTTTGGAAATTTATTAGAAACTTGGCAACGTAAAGTGGAAGGCCGTGATCGTATAGTGGTTAGTACCTTGCGTTGTGGCCGCAATATACCAGGTTCGAATCCTGGTCACGGCATTAAACTTAGTATTATTTTAATAATTTGTAATTTTCCTTTTTGGAAATTTATTAGAAACTTGGCAACGTAAAGTGGAAGGCCGTGATCGTATAGTGGTTAGTACCTTGCGTTGTGGCCGCAATATACCAGGTTCGAATCCTGGTCACGGCATTAAACTTAGTATTATTTTAATAATTTGTAATTTTCCTTTTTGGAAATTTATTAGAAACTTGGCAACGTAAAGTGGAAGGCCGTGATCGTATAGTGGTTAGTACCTTGCGTTGTGGCCGCAATAACCCAGGTTCGAATCCTGGTCACGGCATTAAATCTTGTTTTTTAAATATTTTGTAATTTTCCTTTTTGGAAATTAATTAGAAACTTGGCAAAGTGAAGTGAAAGGCCGTGATCGTATAGTGGTAGGTATCTTGCGTTGTGGCCGCAATATACTAGGTTCGAATCCTGGTCACGGCATTAAACTTAGTATTATTTTAATAATTTGTAATTTTCCTTTTTGGAAATTTATTAGAAACTTGGCAACGTAAAGTGGAAGGCCGTGATCGTATAGTGGTTAGTACCTTGCGTTGTGGCCGCAATATACCAGGTTCGAATCCTGGTCACGGCATTAAACTTAGTATTATTTTAATAATTTGTAATTTTCCTTTTTGGAAATTTATTAGAAACTTGGCAACGTAAAGTGGAAGGCCGTGATCGTATAGTGGTTAGTACCTTGCGTTGTGGCCGCAATAACCCAGGTTCGAATCCTGGTCACGGCATTAAATCTTGTTTTTTAAATATTTTGTAATTTTCCTTTTTGGAAATTAATTAGAAACTTGGCAAAGTGAAGTGAAAGGCCGTGATCGTATAGTGGTAGGTATCTTGCGTTGTGGCCGCAATATACTAGGTTCGAATCCTGGTCACGGCATTAAACTTAGTATTATTTTAATAATTTGTAATTTTCCTTTTTGGAAATTTATTTGAAACTTGGCAACGTAAAGTGGAAGGCCGTGATCGTATAGTGGTTAGTACCTTGCGTTGTGGCCGCAATAACCCAGGTTCGAATCCTGGTCACGGCATTAAACCTTGTTTTTTAAATATTTTGTAATTTTCCTTTTTGGAAATTAATTAGAAACTTGGCAAAGTGAAGTGAAAGGCCGTGATCGTATAGTGGTAGGTATCTTGCGTTGTGGCCGCAATATACCAGGTTCGAATCCTGGTCACGGCATTAAACTTAGTATTATTTTAATAATTTGTAATTTTCCTTTTTGGAAATTTATTAGAAACTTGGCAACGTAAAGTGGAAGGCCGTGATCGTATAGTGGTTAGTACCTTGCGTTGTGGCCGCAATATACCAGGTTCGAATCCTGGTCACGGCATTAAACTTAGTATTATTTTAATAATTTGTAATTTTCCTTTTTGGAAATTTATTAGAAACTTGGCAACGTAAAGTGGAAGGCCGTGATCGTATAGTGGTTAGTACCTTGCGTTGTGGCCGTAATATACCAGGTTCGAATCCTGGTCACGGCATTAAACTTAGTATTATTTTAATAATTTGTAATTTTCCTTTTTGGAAATTTATTAGAAACTTGGCAACGTAAAGTGGAAGGCCGTGATCGTATAGTGGTTAGTACCTTGCGTTGTGGCCGCAATAACCCAGGTTCGAATCCTGGTCACGGCATTAAATCTTGTTTTTTAAATATTTTGTAATTTTCCTTTTTGGAAATTAATTAGAAACTTGGCAAAGTGAAGTGAAAGGCCGTGATCGTATAGTGGTAGGTATCTTGCGTTGTGGCCGCAATATACTAGGTTCGAATCCTGGTCACGGCATTAAACTTAGTATTATTTTAATAATTTGTAATTTTCCTTTTTGGAAATTTATTTGAAACTTGGCAACGTAAAGTGGAAGGCCGTGATCGTATAGTGGTTAGTACCTTGCGTTGTGGCCGCAATAACCCAGGTTCGAATCCTGGTCACGGCATTAAACCTTGTTTTTTAAATATTTTGTAATTTTCCTTTTTGGAAATTAATTAGAAACTTGGCAAAGTGAAGTGAAAGGCCGTGATCGTATAGTGGTAGGTATCTTGCGTTGTGGCCGCAATATACCAGGTTCGAATCCTGGTCACGGCATTAAACTTAGTATTATTTTAATAATTTGTAATTTTCCTTTTTGGAAATTTATTAGAAACTTGGCAACGTAAAGTGGAAGGCCGTGATCGTATAGTGGTAGGTATCTTGCGTTGTGGCCGCAATATACCAGGTTCGAATCCTGGTCACGGCATTAAACTTAGTATTATTTTAATAATTTGTAATTTTCCTTTTTGGAAATTTATTAGAAACTTGGCAACGTAAAGTGGAAGGCCGTGATCGTATAGTGGTTAGTACCTTGCGTTGTGGCCGCAATAACCCAGGTTCGAATCCTGGTCACGGCATTAAACCTTGTTTTTTAAATATTTTGTAATTTTCCTTTTTGGAAATTAATTAGAAACTTGGCAAAGTGAAGTGAAAGGACGTGATCGTATAGTGGTAGGTATCTTGCGTTGTGGCCGCAATATACCAGGTTCGAATCCTGGTCACGGCATTAAACTTAGTATTATTTTAATAATTTGTAATTTTCCTTTTTGGAAATTAATTAGAAACTTGGCAACGTAAAGTGGAAGGCCGTGATCGTATAGTGGTTAGTACCTTGCGTTGTGGCCGCAATAACCCAGGTTCGAATCCTGGTCACGGCATTAAACCTTGTTTTTTAAATATTTTGTAATTTTCCTTTTTGGAAATTAATTAGAAACTTGGCAAAGTGAAGTGAAAGGCCGTGATCGTATAGTGGTAGGTATCTTGCGTTGTGGCCGCAATATACCAGGTTCGAATCCTGGTCACGGCATTAAACTTAGTATTATTTTAATAATTTGTAATTTTCCTTTTTGGAAATTAATTAGAAACTTGGCAACGTAAAGTGGAAGGCCGTGATCGTATAGTGGTAGGTATCTTGCGTTGTGGCCGCAATATACCAGGTTCGAATCCTGGTCACGGCATTAAACTTAGTATTATTTTAATAATTTGTAATTTTCCTTTTTGGAAATTTATTAGAAACTTGGCAACGTAAAGTGGAAGGCCGTGATCGTATAGTGGTAGGTATCTTGCGTTGTGGCCGCAATATACCAGGTTCGAATCCTGGTCACGGCATTAAACTTAGTATTATTTTAATAATTTGTAATTTTCCTTTTTGGAAATTTATTAGAAACTTGGCAACGTAAAGTGGAAGGCCGTGATCGTATAGTGGTTAGTACCTTGCGTTGTGGCCGCAATAACCCAGGTTCGAATCCTGGTCACGGCATTAAACCTTGTTTTTTAAATATTTTGTAATTTTCCTTTTTGGAAATTAATTAGAAACTTGGCAAAGTGAAGTGAAAGGCCGTGATCGTATAGTGGTAGGTATCTTGCGTTGTGGCCGCAATATACCAGGTTCGAATCCTGGTCACGGCATTAAACTTAGTATTATTTTAATAATTTGTAATTTTCCTTTTTGGAAATTTATTAGAAACTTGGCAACGTAAAGTGGAAGGCCGTGATCGTATAGTGGTAGGTATCTTGCGTTGTGGCCGCAATATACCAGGTTCGAATCCTGGTCACGGCATTAAACTTAGTATTATTTTAATAATTTGTAATTTTCCTTTTTGGAAATTTATTAGAAACTTGGCAACGTAAAGTGGAAGGCCGTGATCGTATAGTGGTTAGTACCTTGCGTTGTGGCCGCAATAACCCAGGTTCGAATCCTGGTCACGGCATTAAACCTTGTTTTTTAAATATTTTGTAATTTTCCTTTTTGGAAATTAATTAGAAACTTGGCAAAGTGAAGTGAAAGGCCGTGATCGTATAGTGGTAGGTATCTTGCGTTGTGGCCGCAATATACCAGGTTCGAATCCTGGTCACGGCATTAAACTTAGTATTATTTTAATAATTTGTAATTTTCCTTTTTGGAAATTTATTAGAAACTTGGCAACGTAAAGTGGAAGGCCGTGATCGTATAGTGGTAGGTATCTTGCGTTGTGGCCGCAATATACCAGGTTCGAATCCTGGTCACGGCATTAAACTTAGTATTATTTTAATAATTTGTAATTTTCCTTTTTGGAAATTTATTAGAAACTTGGCAACGTAAAGTGGAAGGCCGTGATCGTATAGTGGTTAGTACCTTGCGTTGTGGCCGCAATAACCCAGGTTCGAATCCTGGTCACGGCATTAAACCTTGTTTTTTAAATATTTTGTAATTTTCCTTTTTGGAAATTAATTAGAAACTTGGCAAAGTGAAGTGAAAGGACGTGATCGTATAGTGGTAGGTATCTTGCGTTGTGGCCGCAATATACCAGGTTCGAATCCTGGTCACGGCATTAAACTTAGTATTATTTTAATAATTTGTAATTTTCCTTTTTGGAAATTTATTAGAAACTTGGCAACGTAAAGTGGAAGGCCGTGATCGTATAGTGGTTAGTACCTTGCGTTGTGGCCGCAATAACCCAGGTTCGAATCCTGGTCACGGCATTAAACCTTGTTTTTTAAATATTTTGTAATTTTCCTTTTTGGAAATTAATTAGAAACTTGGCAAAGTGAAGTGAAAGGCCGTGATCGTATAGTGGTTAGTACCTTGCGTTGTGGCCGCAATATACCAGGTTCGAATCCTGGTCACGGCATTAAACTTAGTATTATTTTAATAATTTGTAATTTTCCTTTTTGGAAATTTATAAGAAACTTGGCAAAGTGAAGTGAAAGGCCGTGATCGTATAGTGGTTAGTACCTTGCGTTGTGGCCGCAATATACCAGGTTCGAATCCTGGTCACGGCATTAAACTTAGTATTATTTTAATAATTTGTAATTTTCCTTTTTGGAAATTTATTAGAAACTTGGCAACGTAAAGTGGAAGGCCGTGATCGTATAGTGGTTAGTACCTTGCGTTGTGGCCGCAATAACCCAGGTTCGAATCCTGGTCACGGCATTAAACCTTGTTTTTTAAATATTTTGTAATTTTCCTTTTTGGAAATTAATTAGAAACTTGGCAAAGTGAAGTGAAAGGCCGTGATCGTATAGTGGTTAGTACCTTGCGTTGTGGCCGCAATATACCAGGTTCGAATCCTGGTCACGGCATTAAACTTAGTATTATTTTAATAATTTGTAATTTTCCTTTTTGGAAATTTATTAGAAACTTGGCAAAGTGAAGTGAAAGGCCGTGATCGTATAGTGGTTAGTACCTTGCGTTGTGGCCGCAATATACCAGGTTCGAATCCTGGTCACGGCATTAAACTTAGTATTATTTTAATAATTTGTAATTTTCCTTTTTGGAAATTTATTAGAAACTTGGCAACGTAAAGTGGAAGGCCGTGATCGTATTGTGGTTAGTACCTTGCGTTGTGGCCGCAATATTCCAGGTTCGAATCCTGGTCACGGCATTAAACTTAGTATTATTTTAATAATTTGTAATTTTCCTTTTTGGAAATTTATTAGAAACTTGGCAACGTAAAGTGGAAGGCCGTGATCGTATAGTGGTTAGTACCTTGCGTTGTGGCCGCAATAACCCAGGTTCGAATCCTGGTCACGGCATTAAACCTTGTTTTTTAAATATTTTGTAATTTTCCTTTTTGGAAATTAATTAGAAACTTGGCAAAGTGAAGTGAAAGGCCGTGATCGTATAGTGGTAGGTATCTTGCGTTGTGGCCGCAATATACCAGGTTCGAATCCTGGTCACGGCATTAAACTTAGTATTATTTTAATAATTTGTAATTTTCCTTTTTGGAAATTTATTAGAAACTTGGCAACGTAAAGTGGAAGGCCGTGATCGTATAGTGGTTAGTACCTTGCGTTGTGGCCGCAATAACCCAGGTTCGAATCCTGGTCACGGCATTAAACCTTGTTTTTTAAATATTTTGTAATTTTCCTTTTTGGAAATTAATTAGAAACTTGGCAAAGTGAAGTGAAAGGCCGTGATCGTATAGTGGTAGGTATCTTGCGTTGTGGCCGCAATATACCAGGTTCGAATCCTGGTCACGGCATTAAACTTAGTATTATTTTAATAATTTGTAATTTTCCTTTTTGGAAATTAATTAGAAACTTGGCAACGTAAAGTGGAAGGCCGTGATCGTATAGTGGTAGGTATCTTGCGTTGTGGCCGCAATATACCAGGTTCGAATCCTGGTCACGGCATTAAACTTAGTATTATTTTAATAATTTGTAATTTTCCTTTTTGGAAATTTATTAGAAACTTGGCAACGTAAAGTGGAAGGCCGTGATCGTATAGTGGTTAGTACCTTGCGTTGTGGCCGCAATAACCCAGGTTCGAATCCTGGTCACGGCATTAAACCTTGTTTTTTAAATATTTTGTAATTTTCCTTTTTGGAAATTAATGAGAAACTTGGCAAAGTGAAGTGAAAGGCCGTGATCGTATAGTGGTAGGTATCTTGCGTTGTGGCCGCAATATACCAGGTTCGAATCCTGGTCACGGCATTAAACTTAGTATTATTTTAATAATTTGTAATTTTCCTTTTTGGAAATTTATTAGAAACTTGGCAAAGTGAAGTGAAAGGCCGTGATCGTATAGTGGTTAGTACCTTGCGTTGTGGCCGCAATATACCAGGTTCGAATCCTGGTCACGGCATTAAACTTAGTATTATTTTAATAATTTGTAATTTTCCTTTTTGGAAATTTATTAGAAACTTGGCAACGTAAAGTGGAAGGCCGTGATCGTATAGTGGTTAGTACCTTGCGTTGTGGCCGCAATATACCAGGTTCGAATCCTGGTCACGGCATTAAACTTAGTATTATTTTAATAATTTGTAATTTTCCTTTTTGGAAATTTATTAGAAACTTGGCAACGTAAAGTGGAAGGCCGTGATCGTATAGTGGTAGGTATCTTGCGTTGTGGCCGCAATATACCAGGTTCGAATCCTGGTCACGGCATTAAACCTTGTTTTTTAAATATTTTGTAATTTTCCTTTTTGGAAATTAATTAGAAACTTGGCAAAGTGAAGTGAAAGGCCGTGATCGTATAGTGGTAGGTATCTTGCGTTGTGGCCGCAATATACCAGGTTCGAATCCTGGTCACGGCATTAAACTTAGTATTATTTTAATAATTTGTAATTTTCCTTTTTGGAAATTTATTAGAAACTTGGCAACGTAAAGTGGAAGGCCGTGATCGTATAGTGGTTAGTACCTTGCGTTGTGGCCGCAATAACCCAGGTTCGAATCCTGGTCACGGCATTCAACCTTGTTTTTTAAATATTTTGTAATTTTCCTTTTTGGAAATTAATTAGAAACTTGGCAAAGTGAAGTGAAAGGCCGTGATCGTATAGTGGTAGGTATCTTGCGTTGTGGCCGCAATATACCAGGTTCGAATCCTGGTCACGGCATTAAACTTAGTATTATTTTAATAATTTGTAATTTTCCTTTTTGGAAATTTATTAGAAACTTGGCAACGTAAAGTGGAAGGCCGTGATCGTATAGTGGTTAGTACCTTGCGTTGTGGCCGCAATAACCCAGGTTCGAATCCTGGTCACGGCATTAAACCTTGTTTTTTAAATATTTTGTAATTTTCCTTTTTGGAAATTAATTAGAAACTTGGCAAAGTGAAGTGAAAGGCCGTGATCGTATAGTGGTAGGTATCTTGCGTTGTGGCCGCAATATACCAGGTTCGAATCCTGGTCACGGCATTAAACTTAGTATTATTTTAATAATTTGTAATTTTCCTTTTTGGAAATTTATTAGAAACTTGGCAAAGTGAAGTGAAAGGCCGTGATCGTATAGTGGTTAGTACCTTGCGTTGTGGCCGCAATATACCAGGTTCGAATCCTGGTCACGGCATTAAACTTAGTATTATTTTAATAATTTGTAATTTTCCTTTTTGGAAATTTATTAGAAACTTGGCAACGTAAAGTGGAAGGCCGTGATCGTATAGTGGTTAGTACCTTGCGTTGTGGCCGCAATATACCAGGTTCGAATCCTGGTCACGGCATTAAACTTAGTATTATTTTAATAATTTGTAATTTTCCTTTTTGGAAATTTATTAGAAACTTGGCAACGTAAAGTGGAAGGCCGTGATCGTATAGTGGTTAGTACCTTGCGTTGTGGCCGCAATAACCCAGGTTCGAATCCTGGTCACGGCATTCAACCTTGTTTTTTAAATATTTTGTAATTTTCCTTTTTGGAAATTAATTAGAAACTTGGCAAAGTGAAGTGAAAGGCCGTGATCGTATAGTGGTAGGTATCTTGCGTTGTGGCCGCAATATACCAGGTTCGAATCCTGGTCACGGCATTAAACTTAGTATTATTTTAATAATTTGTAATTTTCCTTTTTGGAAATTTATTAGAAACTTGGCAACGTAAAGTGGAAGGCCGTGATCGTATAGTGGTTAGTACCTTGCGTTGTGGCCGCAATAACCCAGGTTCGAATCCTGGTCACGGCATTAAACCTTGTTTTTTAAATATTTTGTAATTTTCCTTTTTGGAAATTAATTAGAAACTTGGCAAAGTGAAGTGAAAGGCCGTGATCGTATAGTGGTAGGTATCTTGCGTTGTGGCCGCAATATACCAGGTTCGAATCCTGGTCACGGCATTAAACTTAGTATTATTTTAATAATTTGTAATTTTCCTTTTTGGAAATTTATTAGAAACTTGGCAAAGTGAAGTGAAAGGCCGTGATCGTATAGTGGTTAGTACCTTGCGTTGTGGCCGCAATATACCAGGTTCGAATCCTGGTCACGGCATTAAACTTAGTATTATTTTAATAATTTGTAATTTTCCTTTTTGGAAATTTATTAGAAACTTGGCAACGTAAAGTGGAAGGCCGTGATCGTATAGTGGTTAGTACCTTGCGTTGTGGCCGCAATATACCAGGTTCGAATCCTGGTCACGGCATTAAACTTAGTATTATTTTAATAATTTGTAATTTTCCTTTTTGGAAATTTATTAGAAACTTGGCAACGTAAAGTGGAAGGCCGTGATCGTATAGTGGTTAGTACCTTGCGTTGTGGCCGCAATAACCCAGGTTCGAATCCTGGTCACGGCATTAAACCTTGTTTTTTAAATATTTTGTAATTTTCCTTTTTGGAAATTAATTAGAAACTTGGCAAAGTGAAGTGAAAGGCCGTGATCGTATAGTGGTAGGTATCTTGCGTTGTGGCCGCAATATACCAGGTTCGAATCCTGGTCACGGCATTAAACTTAGTATTATTTTAATAATTTGTAATTTTCCTTTTTGGAAATTTATTAGAAACTTGGCAACGTAAAGTGGAAGGCCGTGATCGTATAGTGGTTAGTACCTTGCGTTGTGGCCGCAATAACCCAGGTTCGAATCCTGGTCACGGCATTAAACCTTGTTTTTTAAATATTTTGTAATTTTCCTTTTTGGAAATTAATTAGAAACTTGGCAAAGTGAAGTGAAAGGCCGTGATCGTATAGTGGTAGGTATCTTGCGTTGTGGCCGCAATATACCAGGTTCGAATCCTGGTCACGGCATTAAACTTAGTATTATTTTAATAATTTGTAATTTTCCTTTTTGGAAATTTATTAGAAACTTGGCAACGTAAAGTGGAAGGCCGTGATCGTATAGTGGTTAGTACCTTGCGTTGTGGCCGCAATAACCCAGGTTCGAATCCTGGTCACGGCATTAAACCTTGTTTTTTAAATATTTTGTAATTTTCCTTTTTGGAAATTAATTAGAAACTTGGCAAAGTGAAGTGAAAGGCCGTGATCGTATAGTGGTAGGTATCTTGCGTTGTGGCCGCAATATACCAGGTTCGAATCCTGGTCACGGCATTAAACTTAGTATTATTTTAATAATTTGTAATTTTCCTTTTTGGAAATTTATTAGAAACTTGGCAACCTAAAGTGGAAGGCCGTGATCGTATAGTGGTTAGTACCTTGCGTTGTGGCCGCAATAACCCAGGTTCGAATCCTGGTCACGGCATTAAACCTTGTTTTTTAAATATTTTGTAATTTTCCTTTTTGGAAATTAATTAGAAACTTGGCAAAGTGAAGTGAAAGGCCGTGATCGTATAGTGGTTAGTACCTTGCGTTGTGGCCGCAATATACCAGGTTCGAATCCTGGTCACGGCATTAAACTTAGTATTATTTTAATAATTTGTAATTTTCCTTTTTGGAAATTTATTAGAAACTTGGCAACGTAAAGTGGAAGGCCGTGATCGTATAGTGGTTAGTACCTTGCGTTGTGGCCGCAATAACCCAGGTTCGAATCCTCTTCACGGCATTAAACCTTGTTTTTTAAATATTTTGTAATTTTCCTTTTTGGAAATTAATTAGAAACTTGGCAAAGTGAAGTGAAAGGCCGTGATCGTATAGTGGTTAGTACCTTGCGTTGTGGCCGCAATATACCAGGTTCGAATCCTGGTCACGGCATTAAACTTAGTATTATTTTAATAATTTGTAATTTTCCTTTTTGGAAATTTATTAGAAACTTGGCAACGTAAAGTGGAAGGCCGTGATCGTATAGTGGTTAGTACCTTGCGTTGTGGCCGCAATATACCAGGTTCGAATCCTGGTCACGGCATTAAACTTAGTATTATTTTAATAATTTGTAATTTTCCTTTTTGGAAATTTATTAGAAACTTGGCAACGTAAAGTGGAAGGCCGTGATCGTATAGTGGTTAGTACCTTGCGTTGTGGCCGCAATAACCCAGGTTCGAATCCTGGTCACGGCATTAAACCTTGTTTTTTAAATATTTTGTAATTTTCCTTTTTGGAAATTAATTAGAAACTTGGCAAAGTGAAGTGAAAGGCCGTGATCGTATAGTGGTAGGTATCTTGCGTTGTGGCCGCAATATACCAGGTTCGAATCCTGGTCACGGCATTAAACTTAGTATTATTTTAATAATTTGTAAGTTTCCTTTTTGGAAATTTATTAGAAACTTGGCAACGTAAAGTGGAAGGCCGTGATCGTATAGTGGTTAGTACCTTGCGTTGTGGCCGCAATAACCCAGGTTCGAATCCTGGTCACGGCATTAAACCTTGTTTTTTAAATATTTTGTAATTTTCCTTTTTGGAAATTAATTAGAAACTTGGCAAAGTGAAGTGAAAGGCCGTGATCGTATAGTGGTTAGTACCTTGCGTTGTGGCCGCAATAACCCAGGTTCGAATCCTGGTCACGTCATTAAACTTAGTATTTTTTTAATATTTTGTAATTTTCCTTTTTTGGAAATTTATTAGAAACTTGGCAACGTGAAGTGGAAGGCCGTGATCGTAGGGAGTTCGCTGCTAGGTTTGGTAGTGAACGGTTCGTAATTTTTCGCTCCGTTTTCGCTAAGCCTGTTTGCCGCCTTTAAGTTGTTATTTTAGTTCAAGTTTTTTTTTTTCTCTGTTAAAACCTTTTTTATCTAGTTTCGGTTTCTTGCGGGTGATTTCCCTCCTGGGTCTTCTGATCCAGGATGGATATTATTAAACGGTCGGTTTTTGTGGATTTTGAAGGAAAATTACCGAAGTTTGACGATGTTGCGGAGGCTGTGAAAATTCAATATGGTTTGGATGCGGTGAAATCTGTTGTTCCGTCCACGGGCGGCTACATTTTGGTATTTTCGTCTGAAACTTTGATTAATGATGCGATTGACACTGGGATGGAGGTAGACAGCATTACTTATGCCATTTCGAGCGTCACCAAAAAAACTGTTACGGCAAATTTTTTCGGCCTTCCGGATTATGTTACTGATGAGGCGTTGCTGGCGAAGTTGACGATGATGGGCTGCGAAGTCAGAGGTACGATTTCGTGGCGGGAAAAAGCCGGGTTCTATTGTGGTATCAGATCAGTCCGTTTGACGCTCCCGGAAGGTAAATCAGCGTTACCTTACAGTCTTCGAGTTCCGGATGTCTTAAATAGAGAAAATTCTTACCGTGTCACTCATGAATCGCAAGTTAAAGTCTGTAATATGTGTCTGGCATCCGATCATTTATATAAGGATTGCCCTCAATTTATTTGGCGTAAATGTAAAACACAAGGTCATGCTGTGCGTAATTGCCCTACTTGGGAACGCCCTGCAGTGGAGATGAAGGGACAGGAGCGTGGACAACCCCCTGTCATTGTCGCGGGGGGATCGATTGATGAATTCGCTGAGGGTCGTAAGGATGCCGTCGATGGTCCTGGTTCATTGGGTGCCGGACACGAAGAAGTTCATATTGCCACTCCTAACGCAACGCCGATGTCTCAGGGAATGGGCGCTGACCAAGTGGGCCGCGTCAAACCGACTGGTGAAGCTCAAAGGGGTTCCAAGCACCGGATCTCATCTGGTGACACCGATTCAGCTACTAATCCGTCTACAGGTCCTCCGCACAAGATATTTCAGAAGTTGCCATCGGGTAAATGGACCCAAATTAATTTGAATCCAAATGCCGGTGAAAATTCTGACGATTAATGTAGGCGGTTTGCGCGATGTAGAGAAGATGCGAAAGTTGGTTTTGTGGGCGAAGCATTATGATGTGTTGTTGTTGCAAGAGACTCATTGGGAGGCGTGTCATGTAAGTACTTTTCGGACTTTTTTTTCGGGTGCGGTCTACGTGGACTTGAACTTGGACACCAAGTTTTGCGGTGTGGCAATTTGTATTTCGCGGTTACTTGATTTTAAAGAATGTAATTTGATAAGTTCTAACGAGGGCCGGTATATTTTTATTTCCGCTGAAATTGAAGGCGAGAAAGTTGATTTAGGTTCTGTTTATGCCCCAACCGATGCGGTCAATAGATCTATTTTTATGCAAAATTTAATTCCCATTGTTCGTGTGTTAAATCGTCCGCTATTGGGCGGTGATTTTAATGATATTGTTTCTCGAGTTTTTGATCGGCGGTCGCCTGCCAAGATTACGGTGAGTGGAATGACGAATCTTCATCGCTGGGTCTCTTATCTCTCGTTGGTAGACATTTGGCGGTTGCAACATAAAAAAACATTCGATTATACGCGATCGGGGGTGGTTTTTGGTAACTTTGTGAGTTCTCGAATTGATTATTTTTTTGCTTTACATTCAGACGTATATAATATTTCAAAGTGTATGCATGTTTTTTGTAGTTTCTCTGACCATAAGGGTGTTTCTCTGATTTTTGAACCTAGTGGTATTCTTAGGGGGCCCGGTACTTGGAGTTTTAATTCTACTTTTTTAGAAGACGCACTTTTTTGCACGGCCATCGAGCGGACAGTTAAAAATAGTTATTCTTGGCCTTGTTATTTAACCGATATCTTTGAGTGGTATGATGCTTTAAAAGTTAAAATACGGGAGTACTGCATTTTTTACGGGCGTCACAAAGCGTTGATGAAGCGGGCTGTATGGGCGGACCTACAAAATAGGCTTCGAGACCTACAAGATTCGCCATTAAAAACAGATACGAATTTAGACGAAATAGCTGCGGTAACGAGTAAATTACGAGATATGGAAGAGAACGATTTGCAGGGTGCATTAGTTCGTTCGAGGTTGGAGTGGAGAGATTTGGGGGAACGCCCCACTCAGTATTTTTTGCGGCTGGAGAAATTTCGTCAGCGTCAACGTCAAATGACTTCTCTGACTCTCCCTTCGGGGGAGATTATTAAAGATCCTGCGTTAATAAGGGAGGAAGTGTTCCGTTTTTATTCGGAGTTGTATACACGAGGCGTTACGTCTCAAGCCGCTACTGACAATTTGAAGAATTTAATCTCAGGGAGGCTTACTGAAGGTGACCGCGATTCCTGCGAAGCCGTCGTGACCTGGAGCGACATTTACACGGAGTTAACTAATTTGGCCGGAGGGAAGGCCCCCGGTAGAGATGGCTTTACTAATGAGTTCCTGCGTTTCTTTATCCCTCTAATTAAAGATGACTTTATGCGCTTGGTTGCCGAATGCGAAGCCCGTGGCCTTTTGCCGAATAGCATGCGAGAAGGGATGGTGGTTTTGTTGCCTAAATCGGGGGATTTGACTCTTCTGAAAAATTGGAGGCCAATTACCCTATTGAATGGCGATAGGAAACTCCTTGCTAAGGTTTTTACTCGCCGTGTTTCGCCGCTTTTACCTTTAATTACGTCACCGTGTCAAACTGGTGGCATTCGTGGGCGTACCATTTCCGATACTCCCCGTTTTCTGTCTGATGTCATGGAGTTTTTAAAAATGGAAAATAGGCCAGGGATTTTTCTTCAACTCGATTTGTTAAAAGCGTTCGATCGGGTGGAATGGCCGTATCTATTTGCAATCTTAGAAGCCTTTGGTTTCGGCGCACGCTTCCGCGCTTGGATTCAGATGTTTTTAGTTGGCGCCAAGACAGCTATTAAGCTTCATGGATATGTTACCGATTCTTTTGTCATTAGCCGCTCGGTTCGTCAAGGGTGTCCGCTCAGTCCTTTGCTGTACGTTCTATCATCTGAACCTTTTTGCGCCTTACTCGAAACGGACAAACGTATATGTCGGATAATGCTCACGGACTTAACACCGTCCCCTGTGGTGTTTCAACATATTGATGACACTTCCATTCTCGTCACTGGGCCTAGGGATGTTACTTACCTTTTGGAGGATATTGAACTTTATTGCCAGTCTTCGGGAGCTGCCATCAATCTTGCAAAAAGTTCGGGTTGTTGGCTCGGCTCCTTGCGATTTCACGCGGACCAGACTGTGGCTGGGCTTGTTATTAGCGACCGTTCAATAAAGGTATTGGGCGTGACCTTGGGCTATGACCATGACGTCGTTGCCACGATGAACTGGGAGGGCCGGTATGAAAAATTTAAAAATGTCCTACACGTTTGGAAGGGTCGTAGTCTGACCATTTTTGGGAAAGTCATTATCATTAACGTGTTAGGAGCGTCGATATTGTGGCATATTCTGGAGGTTTTTGATTTACCGGACCGCTGGTTCTCTGATTTTAAGCGGCTCCTGTTGGATTTTATTTGGAAGGATCGCCCACATTCTATATCGTACGAAACCTTAACTCGCCATAAGAGTCAAGGCGGGTTTGGATTAATCAATCTTCGGATCAAACAGAAGGTACTTCGTCTGAAGGAATGTTTGAAGCTCGCTACCGGGTCCAAGCCTTCGCATGTCGCATGCGTTGCGTCTCGGTTCTTTGACGAATATGGCGGCGGACTTCGCCAGGGTCTCTCAATGCTACGGATTAGAATTGAACGTCGTCTGCTTTGCGCTATCCCGAAACGCCATGGATCAATGTTATTGGCTTGGAAAGAGTTCTTGGCTCTCACGCGATGGACCTTGGTTCCTTTGACCAACCCTATTATGGAGCCCCTATTTTATAACTCAAATCTTTTAATCACGAACATTTCTTTGGCTGAGCGGCGTCTTCTTGCTTCTTGTGGCGTGGTCTACCTGAAAGATATTTGCTACGAGGTCATCCTGGGGTTTCTTCCGGATGAAGCCTTTTTGGAATTGACCGCAGATTCCGGAATCGGTCGCCGTCGGTTGTTGCAAATTTTTCAAAGGATCAAAGATTCTCTCCCTCCCGCGGTACATCGAGTGATACATAGTAAAGAGGTCTACGAGCTTGAGACACGGCCAACGTTCGCGCTGGTCGCGGACACAGGGATATCTGTGGAATTGGACAAAATTACATCTACGTCAATTTCCAAAACTTTCAATGCCGTAACCCCGATTCCGGAATCGAATGGTGAAGAACGTTGGCGGGCTTTCTTCGGGGGCCCTTTACAGAAGTTCCGGGTTCCATCACTTGTCAATTCTACGTTGGGTCCCCGATTGTCAAGTATGAATCTCCGAGTGTATCATATGGGGTTCATGGTCAAGCAGCGGCTATTTCGCGCCGGCATAACAGACGATGATCAGTGCCCGCTATGTGGCCTTGAAAAGGAGTCAGTTTCGCATTTATTTTTGAAATGTCAAGATACGCACGAATGGCTCGATTGGTTATTTTCTTCAGTGTTGTCGCTGTACACGCTGTTTGGTGAAAAGGACATGTTGACGCGTTATATCGTCTTTGGACTCAAGCCTAAAACTGCGGACTCTAAAGAGCATTGGGAGGTCGCTTCCATATTAACTGCTAGTGCCAAAGAAGCCATTTGGAGTAATCGTTGTTTGTACAATTTGGGGCAGATAACCAATAAGCGTACGCTTTTTTCCCGTTTTCGTGCTCTCATAAAAACTGAGGCTCGGTACCGCGTGCAATGGCTACTCCTTCATAAGCCGGGTTGTACGGCCGCAATAGATATTTTTCGTAACATATGAGGGGTCAATAATCTTGGAGATATCCTTATGGTCATTAATATTTAAAGTACTTTATTGAAATGTGTATTTTGTTGTATTTGCAGTAGTTATTATTTTCTATAACTGAGGATTTTTTATCAATGATATTTTGCTTATTTATTTTTCATGTTGTTTCTAACTTCAATTGTGTAATGCTTTTAATAACACTGCTTCACATATATATAACATTTCTGGATGTACGTAGGTTTAAATTGTTAAATTTGTTTTAAATATTAACACTGTGCAATAATGCATGTAACAAAATAAAAATTTTATAAAAAAAAAAAAAAGTGGTTAGTACCTTGCGTTGTGGCCGCCATAACCCAGGTTCGAATCCTGGTCACGGCATTAAATCTTGTTTTTTAAATATTTTGTAATTTTCCTTTTTGGAAATTAATTAGAAACTTGGCAACGTGAAGTGGAAGACCAAGATCGTATAGTGGTTAGTACCTTGCGTTGTGGCCGCAATAACCCAGGTTCGAATCCTGGTCACGGCATTAAACTTAGTATTTTTTTAATATTCTGTAATTTTCCTTTTTGGAAATTTATTCGAAACTTGGCAACGTGAAGTGGAAGGCCGTGATCGTACAGTGATAAGTACCTTGAGTTGTGGCCGCAATAACCCAGGTTCGAATCCTGGTCACGGCATTAAACTTAGTATTTTTTTAATATTTTGTAATTTTCCTTTTTGGAAATTTATTAGACGCTTGTTAACGTGAAGTGGACGGCCGTGATCGTATAGTGGTTAGTACCTTGCGTTGTGGCCGCAATAACCCAGGTTCGAATCCTGGTCACGGCATTAAACTTAGTATTTTTTTAATATTTTGTAATTTTCCATTTTGGAAATTTATTAGAAACTTGGCAACGTGAAGTGGAAGGCCGTGATCGTATAGTGGTTAGTACCTTGCGTTGTGGCCGCAATAACCCAGGTTCGAATCCTGGTCACGGCATTAAACTTAGTATTTTTTTAATATTTTGTAATTTTCCTTTTTGGAAATTTATTAGAAACTTGGCAACGTGAAGTGGAAGGCCGTGATCGTATAGTGCTAAGTACCTTGCGTTGTGGCCGCAATAACCCAGGTTCGAATCCTGGTCCGGCATTAAACTTAGTATGTTTTTAATATTTTGTAATTTTCCTTTTTGGAAATTTATTAGACGCTTGTTAACCTGAAGTGGACGGCCGTGATCGTATAGTGGTTAGTACCTTGTGTTGTGGCCTTAATAACCCAGGTTCGAATCCTGATCACGGCATTAAACTTAGTATTTTTTTAATATTTTGTAATTTTCCTTTTTGGAAATTTATTAGACGCTTGGCAACGTGAGTAGGATATGCCCCAATCATCAGGGTTTTTCAATGTAGAGGTAGAAAGGGGGTCGGCACCGGAAGTCCCCGCTTCCTTCCCCCTTCCGGCAGGTGGCGCGGGGGGGTCGGCATTTTCCTCGGGGATCGGGGTCATTGACCTCCGCAGAGTAGCGCGCGCGCTGATTGGCTGGCGCGTAACTACGCGGCGCGGGAACCACGTGGTTACCTGCGCGCTGATTGGCTGGCGCGTAACTACGCGGCGCGGGGACCACGTGGTTACTACGCGCGTGTACTGCGCGCTTATTGGCTGTCGCGAAATTATTCAAAATGGCGCTGACTGGTTGGTGTTTTGGCGCGAAAAGGGGTCAGTACTCCTTTAAAGGAATTCCCAGGCTCGCTATACTCGGGCATTGTTAAAGTGGTGACAGGTTTGATTGATTACGAGCAGGTGTTTATCGAGGAATGCGCCGTTGCTAGGTTACCCCGCTCGCTGTTAGAGGAAACTCCAGATTTGTATTCGGGACGATTTCGTTGTATACGTAAATTTCGAAGAAAAAATGGCTACGGTAAATAGCCACGACGGTAGCTTACTTGGTAGGACGAACAACTTTGTAAACAGCAAATTCAAATAGTCACGAGTTCGAATCCCCTCCAAATAAGAAACCGTCATTCTTTTTATAAAAATGGACGACTTTTACGTAACTCTACCGAGTAACGCCTCTAGCGACCTCTATCCGGCGAATACTCAGTCAAACTTTAAAGTAAACTTGGGTCGTTCTATAACACTACCGGACAAATTTGTTGTTGGCGTGTCGGAAGTAATTTTGCCTCCCAACTAGGAAAATATCACGGATAAAACTAATAATTTTCAATTAAAAACGGTGGTAGCAGATTATTATAAAAAACGACCTTACATTTATAAAATCTCATTAAAAGTCGCTAAATTGGAAGCCGAAAAAGACACTGCCGGATTTGTCATCAAATATAGTCTGGTTAAAAAAGTTGTACGCGCTATTAACGAAGGAATAAGGGAAAATGGACTGGACGCCTACATTTCGTTCAAAATCTGGGAAAAACCCGATGGACTTTATTGGATTTACGATCCGACAATACATAATCCGGCTGACCCGACCAAGAAAAAGAAGACCAATTTCGAGTTATTTATTCCTGACGGACCTTTGAAAGAACTGTTATGTTTCGAGAGCAAGGATGACACGGGATATCAATCGGGGGTATATCAGCTGTCAAAACCGGTAACCCCCTATACGAGGAGCATAATTTTAAATCATCTAAATTATATTGAAATCAAAGAAAATCATCTACGCGATATGACTTTTACACGCAACGTAGAAGTTGACTGTAATATTCCGATTGGAACTTATTTAAGTATTCAAGCAATATTAGACGCCATGTCAAACACTATCCCTGATCACGTGAGAAACCTTGTTCATTTCGGTATAAACCCCAATGGCACAATCCATGTAGGAGCTGATCACGGGGCTGTGACTATTTTCTTCAAATCCAGTAAGAAAGGCTTAGGCGAATTATTAGGATTTACGGATTTTGATTTTGACCTGGTTGGTCACGACAGTACTTATCCGGCCGATTTATCTAGAGGCGCGAGTACGCTTTATCTATATTCGAATTTAATATATCCCCAGTATACCGGAGATACTTTCGCTCCTCTCATGAAAATTATACCGTTAGCGAGCAATGATCAGTCTAGTAATAAGTCTATTATATACGACAAAATAGACTATTACCCGGTTAAAGCAAGAGAGCTAGAGTTGATCGAGATAGACTTAAAAACTGATTTTGGAGAAAATTTGATATTTAACGCGGGGAAGACGGTCGTTCGACTTCATTTCAAGAAAGATGTCAGAGAGTGACAGTTATTTCCGTTACTATAAGTCTCAATATGGGGGGCGAGTGTTTGCCGGCCCCGTTTACCAGAGAGGGCGTGGTTTGGGTGGAATATTTAAGAAATTAATGAGATATATTACACCGATGGTAATACCTTTACGCAGCGAAGCGCTAGGTCTCGGAAAGCGTATGTTCGGTGATTTGGAATCCGGTGTAGATCCGCAATTGGCTATCCGCAACAATTTACGATTAGCCGGAAGCAATTTGTTACATAAAGCCGCTGACAGAATGAGTAAGCCCCAGTCAGGCAGTGGAACTCGTAAGAGACGCGCGCCTCCTAGACAACGGAAAAAGAAAACGAAAAAATCAAGGACGAAAGACGATTTTTTGGGATAAGAAACAATGGCGCTTCGAGAAGGCATGCTAAGTTCGTTAGACTTGTTCGAACGACCCGTGTTAAATACCAATATATTAGCTACAACCGAAATACGATATCTGCCCACGAATAACATAACCGACAATGGCCCTCTCGAATTTTTTATTCCGGCATCTGATGACTTATACATTGATTTATCCAAAACTATGCTCAAACTAAAAATGAAACTCGTGCATTTCGACGGTACAGACGTACCAGCCACTGAAGTGAAAGTCGGGGTCACGAATAATCTTAATGGAACTCTTTTTTCGCAAATCGACGCGTATTTGGGCGATACGTCGGTACAGTCTACAAATAATCTTTCGGCGTATAACGCGTACTTGGCGAAATTGCTGAATTTTGGTGAAGATGCTAAGAAAACGCAACTGGAGAATGGAATGTATTATATGAACGCGGCCTGTAACCCGCAAGACATGTGGGAACCTGCTTTTAACAATGATCGTAACGGAATGCTGAAGAGATGCGCGCGAACGAAAGAATCGACCACGTTTGAGTTAATGGGCCATTTACCCCTCGATATTTGTCACATGAATAAGTTTATTGTCAATCAACTACCCGTAAGATTCCGCTTAGTAAGAAGCCCTCGTTTAACTTGTATAATAGCTTTAGAGCAGGGAAAAGATTATAAGCTAATTTTAGAACAGGCGTATTTATACGTTACTAAAGTCAAGGTGGCTCCGCAGATAAGTTTAGCCCACGCTAGGATGCTAGAAAGCGGAATACCAGCGATTTATCCCATTACGCAAACAATTATGAAAAGTTTTTCTATCGCTCAGGGTCTAAAAAACATAAATCGCGATAACGTTATACTCGGGAAAATACCAAAAAGGGCAGTTGTAGTTTTTGTCAAAGAAGAAGCTTTCAACGGGTCATTGACCACAAATAGCTTGAAATTTGAACATTTAAATATCACCGACTTATCTTTGTCAGTCGGACCGGATAGATACCCTCCTGACGGCTTTCAAATGGATTATGCAAATTCAAATTACTGTTTACCTTACCAGGCTTTATTCGAGTCAATGGGCATAGCTTCCGAAGATAGGGGTAATTATCTAAATTTTGCGAATTTTAAGGAGGGGTACACCATCTTTACTTTCGATATGTCGCCGGACCAGAATGCTTCGGCTGATCATACGAGTATTCCTCGACAGGGGTCTCTACGTTTAGATGTTCAATTGAAAGACCCCCTACCGACTAATGTCGTGTGTATAATGTACTTTGAATTTGATAACGAGATTTTAATTACCCGGGACAGAAAGGTGATATATAGTATCGAATAAAATGAGCCACCCTGTTTTCTATGCGATTAGTTCGACGCGAGCTTTTGTTTGAGAATGACACGCCCCCATTTTCTCTCCAACCAACTCGACATTTTTTATCGGCGAATCTCGCGGAGCCTGAAATTTTAATTAACCGTCAAGGACATAGAAAATATGTCAATTTTAGCGTAAAAGTGTGGAAGAATCTCTGGAACTATGAACAAGAAATTGAAAGATTTTTCAATACCACTACCGAAGCTATACGTTTTCACAGCTGGTTGTCGGATAGTGTCAAGTTGGAAGGATTCTTCTGTCAGCGTGGAAGAATTATTGATATTCGCGGCTATATTCGCGGGTCTAATTCAAATTACGACGTTGTGTATTCCTCCGCCAACGGGGTCGCCCTAGATAAAGAAGCCTGGGACCGTTTGAAGATTATCCGTACGAGTCTCGACAAAGAAATAACTGACCGAAAAGACGCTTTTGAAGGAATGAAAATGTCTATTTTAGACGAATTAAAAAGTGTATTATTTACGTTAACCGAGGCGTGCCCAAACCTGCCCTGCCATAATCAATTGGCCCATCACATTAGCTGCAAACCGATCGCGTCACATTTCTGCGAAAGACTTGAAAAAAGTGTCAAGATGGCGATACCCCTTATGAACTATGACAACGTAATTAAGGCATTTTACGTCAACTTTCCCGACTATAAACTGGGGGTAGAAAATTTATATCATAATATCATGCAAAATGAATCTGAAATTTTATCAGAGCTGATGTATTAAAAATTTCCATTAAAATGTATAAAAATGTAAACTTTGCTGGTCTTTCATTTAATAATGTAGCACACTTTGAACTGTCAAGACATGAATATAGAATCTATTTATTTTGACCCAGAAAATCCCGGAAGTCTGGGAGGACTAAAACGTTTATCCGAACAATTACCCTCTATTTCCAAGAAAAAAATTAAAGATTGGGCGTTGACCCAAGACGCCTATACGTTGCACAAAGATAGAAAATTTAATTTTCCTAGAAATAGGACTTATGTCACGAGCTTGAACGAAGAACACCAGGCTGATTTAATCGAGTTAAACGAATTAAAAAATATTAATAAATTTAATTATATTCTTACTAATATCGATATTCTGTCCCGATATTTATTCGCTATTCCCGTGAAAACTAAGAGAGCGAGCGATATATTAGCTGCTTTCAAAAAAATCCACAAACAACGTAAGCCTTTGAAAATTAATACTGATCAAGGTTCTGAATTTTTAAATCGTAAAGTGCAACGCTATTTCAAGGACCAGGGAATTAAGCATTTCGTTTGTTACGGCGATAAAAAAGCAGCGTATGCGAGAGAGTGAAAAGGACGCTTAAAAATAAAATTTACAGATTTCTTACCAAAAGTAAAGGAAAAAAATTTATAAAAGAACTACCAAAAATTGTAAAGTCCTATAACGACAGCATTCATCGCACGACGGGATATAGACCTAGCGAAGTAACCTTAGCCAATGAGCATCTTGTTTGGCAAAAATTATTTGGAAAGAAAGCGAAAAGAGAGGAACCGAAATTCAAGAATGGCGATCACGTGCGCCTGTCAAAAACCAGCAAAGTATTTCGTAAGGGATTTAAAGGATATTGGGGTAAAGAGGTTTTCACCATATCGAAGGTGATAAATAAACCCCGCCCACTCTACCATATCAAGGACAATAATAACGAGAAAATATTGGGGTCATTTTACCCCGAAGAAATTCAAAGGGTTTTGCCATGAATACTTTTCAATTGGACGCTTTTTTAAAATGCGACCCGAGAACCAAACCTTTTTTTATGGGCACATTTTCCAAAGATACTTTACCTCGAGATTGTCCGAAAAAAAAGCCCTTTTGTTTGGTGGCCAATGTACAAGACTCATCAATGCCGGGAAGCCATTGGATAGGAATCTTCGTCAGTGCTAAAAATAGGAAAGGACAACGCGTGGGAGATTTTTTTTGTTCTTTCGGTCAACATTTTGATGTCTACGGTTTTAAATTGGATCATTTAGCTCAGAAATGGTTTTATAATAAAAATATAATTCAAGATATGAACCAAGAAACTTGCGGTTTGCACGTTGCTTCGTTTCTGTTAAATAGGTCTGCTGGATTAAGCTTTAAGAAAATTTTAAAAATGTATAATAATGAAATATATATGAACGAAGTAATTTCGCTATTGGCATTGTGTGTACATTTATTTAATCACGAAAACAGATTTTGTAATCAATAGTGTTTATTAAACATGGTTTTACAAAAAAACATTAATTTTCCCATTCATTAATTTCCCAATCATTAATTTCACGATCTTTAGAATACGCCCGGCGTCTTTCTTTGCGACCTTGTCGGGTTGGCAATTCCTTTCTTGTCAAGAGCGGTCCTACGAAAGGCAAGGAAACAGGTTCGGTCGTATTGCGAAGGGTGGATTCCGAAGGCTTATAGCTGCTGTCTTTGAAAGTTGGCGTGCTATATTCATCGAGACTCGTTTCGCTTCGAGATTTACGTAGCTCAGCTCGAGCGGGCGAAGTGAAAACGTTGCTAGCGCCGTTCTTCCATCTTCCCTTTTGGTAGCCTGGAGTACTCGCAAAGTCAGGCTTGAATGGAATATTTCGTGACGTCACGAGATGCTGTGGGGCTGCAATTAAAGTTTTATGGGCGTAATCGGGCGATTGACTTTCGTCCAACCCCGAAATGCCGGAGACACTCTGCCATGGTGTAGAAATTCCAGGATTTATCGGTGATGCTGGGAGGGGCCTGTTAATAGCCATTTCCAGTTGGTGGAGAGGTTGCTGTACGGCTCTTTGCACCTGTTGCGGCGCGGCGAATAGTTGATGGAGCTGATTTGGCGTTTGGGGAGGCGAAAAAAAACTTGGCGAGGCGAGCGGCGGGTTACCGAATGAACCGTTAGGTACAGCGGGAGGCTGGTAGATCGCACCGTGTGCTAACTGTATCGGCGCTAACGTACTCGAAGAAGGAGGTAAAGGGGGCGGTTTTATTTGAACGGCTGGAGCGCCGTCATAGTCTTTAATTCTGAGATACCGCGCCAACATTGCCAGATATTCTCGTAGTTTTTCTTCTTCACTACCGTCTCGAACGGGTTTGTTAAGAATACTATTCATGTGTTCTTGTATTAAATTTAGCAATTTTTCGGTATCGGATAAATAGCTATCCGCGGGTAGCAAGACAAATTTCTTCATCGCGCCGGATTAATTATACGACCCAAGATTGGCGGGATGAGCGAATCGAGAATCGCTCCCCAAAAACCGCCCGTTTGCGAGACTAGAATTCTTCGTCGATAACAATCACTGAGATCTCTTTGACCTAGTTTTCTAATAGATTTTTTATATCGTTGTAATTGCCGTCGTTTATGCTCGCCAACTGGTAAAGCTCCGCGGCAAATATTATGACAGATATTCGCGATTGAGCCAACCTGATCTCGCGTGGCGTTCTTCAGTAAAAATCGTCTTTGATTTGGGGAAGCCTTTTTTAATAAAGTTAGATACGGGCGGCTTTCTATAATTGACCTGGGCAAAGGCATTTTACAGAATGACGTAAAATTCGAATAAACACTTTGTTATATATTCTGATTATTACAATAATATACATTTTCCTCTACCAAAAATGATAAATACATAAAATAAAAAATTAATTTTCGGTAAATACTAACATTGGTCCTTCTTCCATGAGGCATTGCGTTCTAACTTTTAGAAATTCGGGAGTTTTTTGTTGCAGGTCAACAACCACGTTAGAATAGGGCGTATCCGACGTTACGTAATTATAAACGTTGCTCAGAAAATTAGGGTTATGCGGAAAGATCTGACGACTTAAATGTTTTATTTGTGATGGATCACGGGGGCTTCGGTACAGGACTATAAATGAGGCGTTAAGCGAAATGTCGCGAGAAAATCTGCCCTGACCAAAGACGTTCTGGCATAAGAATACAATACTCAGATTCAGATGATGCGAACACACTCGAAAAAGTTCAGATACCAGCGCGTTGTCTAAGCACTCGCTCGAAAGATCGTCTAGCACCAAGAGGTTGTTTTGTCTTTTGTCAAACAAATCTTCGGGTTTTTCACTAAAGAGTCCCTTATGGAATTCAATTTCGGGGGCGAGGGTTTTTAATTCGTCAAATTGATCGTTCCAAAGATTGTAGCAATATAAAATTTTTTGGGGTGGATTGTCGAACATTAAATTTTTATTTTTCAAGAGATTAAACGTCCAGTGACTTTTTCCCGACTTACTGGGGCCAGCCAAAAGAAAGGTACAGGGGGTTTGAAATTTTAGGCGTGTGAGTGACATGAATATCCGTAGGGAATAGAAGTACCGTCTTTGAAAAATATACGTTTCGTCGACGTAAATCCCACTAGTTTTTCGGCTTGTCTGAGATACAAGTGCCCGGTTTTTTGTCTTTTCACGTTAAAGGGAATCTCGACACGGTATTTTAATTCGCGGTTCTCGAGCGCCAACTGCTTTATCGTGTCAAAGTTTAAGATGGTCTGATTTTTTTTAGTAAGAGTGACGCCTTTTATCTTGGTTAAAATTTTGCCCGATTCGAACAAGATAGAGTAACCCTTGGGGGCTATCGTGGTAAAAGCTTTAATGGGGTCATTAGGATATTCATCCGTAAGTCCGCCCAAGCTGCTTGATAAAGTTAAATCTAATTTCTTATCGTGTATCAGAATACAACTGTCCGTATCGCCGTAGGCCAAATTAGGCCCGATTTTAGCCATTAGATTGTATAATTTAATACGCCCATAAGAGGCGACGAAAATGCCCACAGTTGGGGAACCTTTACGATAAGCCGGGACGTGGTCTTCGTGATATTTGGTCGTCACGAGAGCCATTCCGTTTTCTAGGAGTTTTAAATCGGTCAGCTCTTTCGTTTTATCAGTTAAAATTTTAACCAAGTCAGCGTAGGAGTTTATAAAAGAACTATTATTTTGACGTAATTGAATTAGGTGACGCCCCCAAAGCTGGTTAAGGGAAAGCTTGCCAAGCGCTTTGAGAGCCGGGTTAGAGCTAACCTCTTCTAGGCCTATTTTTATCCCGTCTTGTTCCCAAAAGTCGTTTAAATATTTTTGTTTTTCTTCTAAGGAGTCAACGTTTTTAGGAAAACCAGCGTATTGGGTTTTCATTTTGTAAAAATCTCTGACATAATCGTCAAAAAGGGGGCAGTCAGAGTCGAAAGTTTCGCGATAATGCTGCACTTCGTGAATTTGTAAAACTTTATAATTATATTGAAGGGATAAATAAAACTCGGGGGTAGTGTACGTATCCGTAATCGCGCGTTCCGCCTCGGTATGACGACAGTCGGCTAGATTATAGAGGGCGCACGTTCTGCATAGCGTAAACATTAATTTATCGCCAATCAGGGAGCCCAAGACGGGGAGATATAGATCTTGGGGTGGGAGAAGAGTCGCTTTGATTAGCCCGAAATAGAAATCGGGTTCGTAATTAAAGTTGCTAGTTAAGATTTCGGGGACCCCTTTGGGGTAGCGGTAATTTTTGGACATGGAGACCGATGGATACATACTGTTAAAATCGTAAAATTTAATCGGCCTCTCGGGGGTGGATTCTATATACAGTAAAAAATTTTCAACGCGCCCACCCCTCAGAGCGCTTCGCGAATTGATCGGATCGGAGAAAGCCAGTTCGTCGCAAAACGAATTTATTTCGGGGTTATCTTTTAAAAACGTGTCCCATTCACACTCCCATATGGTAATTAAACGCGCGTTGGGGTAATTTTGACGATAAAACTCGATTTTGTCGAGAGTTTTTAAGTAATTATTGATGTTAGATTCTTTAAGTTCGTAATTGTACCCATTATGGTCAGTGTGATTGTGACACCCGTGCCAGAAACACCCGAAAAATTCCCCAATTATTAAAGGGTCAGCGCTGTAAATGTCGGGGTGGTAAGGAGCTAAATACTTTTCTCCCTCCAACGATCGCGCCGTTTGAAACTTTACGTGCATTTTTTGCTCCAAGTAAGCCGCCCATCAGAGCTTTAACGGAATGCTTACCCCTGTACCCTGCTGGCGGGATAATAGCTATGGTATTTGGTTTCAGATACCGGCTCAAAAATAAATCGGTTAAAGCTCCGGGTAGAGTCACGCTTTTTCCCGCCAAAATGTCGAAATTGACCTTTTCTCTAAAAAGATTTCTGAACCGGTCAAAACCCCTCTGTAACAGCTTGACGTCATCAATGGCGTACTTTGTCAACACTTCTTTTAAATCAAAAACGGTACATTTTTGGGCGTCGTACCAAGTGTCGAAATTTGCCAATTGGTCGGGGGTTAATTTATCTACTTCGAAAAAGGATTTTTCCGGTACGACGCCGATATAGTCTAAGGTGTCTTTTTTTAAGAAAGAATACGGGAAAAATCCCTTGCTTTCGCTTAAATTAAAGGTTTTGGAGAAGCTTCTGAGAGGGGCTGGAAAATAAGAAAAGCTATCTATAAATCTTATATTGTATTTGGAAAGAAACATCGCGAGAAGTTTGCAGCCTTTAAAGATAACTTCGGGGATTATTGGCCGGGTCAGAACTCCTTTTAAAACGAGTAAACTATCAAATCCAGACCCAAAATGCGAAATGCACGTAATGTTTTTAAAAACTGGTTCGACCTTTGAATATTTGGTCTTACCCTTTTTTGCAACGACCTGACTCTCCAATAAGTAATCTAAAAACGTCTCGACGCAATTAAAGCCGGTAAAGGTACGGTAATCGTACGTTTCAGAGTAAGGACTGTCTTGCATAGCGGTAATTAGCAGAACGGGTTTAATCTCGTCATTGTCGACTAAAGTTTCAAAATCAAAGTAAAGGATTCTGGTGGAATTTTCTGGTAACGTGATAGGTTGAACAAAACACGCATTTTTCGGGTGCTCAATTTTGCAGTAATGACATTTCAAATCACATACGTGGTCTCCTTCAAACTCTTTACCGCAAGTTAGGCAACGTTTGAGTTTGTCGCACGTCCCTAATTCTATATGCTTTTGGAAGCACGTATTCCCCGCAAAATATCTAAAGCAGTTGGCGCAACGTTGACTAGTTTCGGTATGCGAAACATACGTGTCGAGACACCGCTTACAGCTAACGCCCCCCTCGCAATTGTGCTGCTTTTTTACTTTGTTATTCGTAAAAACTTTCAAACAAAATGGACAGTACCCTTTTCCCCCGAACATGGCGGCGTAAGACCTCACTACGTGAACGTGGTTTCCTAATTTAAGGAGAAAGATTTGTTTGGGTTGAAAGTGGCCTAAATAAATGGGGTCAAAATTGGAATCGGAATCGAGTAGGATAATTTGATAATCGGGCAAGACATTTTGGAATTTAGGAATGTCTTTTATTTCAACAGGACCTGGTGGCACTTTTGATAATCTGTGTAATGCTAAGGCCGCTTTTTTTTTGTTTTGGATGGTTGACATTACGAATATGATCTAGATCATTCATATTAAAATTTTTGGATTGGCCTTTATTTTTTAATTCTTGGTAGTCAGCGAGACACTGTCCTACCGCTACCGCCCTAGCAAAGCACAGATTATCAGAATTGCGAATTGGAATAAAGGTATTGCCCTGTTCAATATAATTATCTAAGCACTCTATAATCCTGCTACGAATATTTTTTCGACTACCACTCATATTGGTGTCTTGTAGAAGAATTATGTCGAATTTTAGGGGGGCCTTAAAGTATAAATTTTTATGGGACTGGGCTACCTGCTCGATACCGCTTAAAATTCTATCGGCCGTCAACTCGTTTAGGTTCATAAATTGGAAATTAATGGGCTCTTCGAGTTCGTCCGAACTGACCGCTATTCTGATACGACTATAACCCTGATTTTCATCGCTAATTTCGTTTAATAGGGATTGGAAAATTTGGTTTAATTGGGTTTCTATTCGCGCGTGGTTGAGATCGTCCAAGTTTTTGAACTCGCACTTGAATTCTAAAGTTTTACATTTGTATTTTTTGGAAGTCCGAGAGATAATTTTAGTAACCGAATAATAGTTCTCAGGTCGAAACCTGGTGCTTAAATCGAGAGGTGCTTCTTGAGTCATTGTAATTTACGAATTTCGTCGTAGCGTTGAGTCACTTCCCTCAATAACCGCAGGACGTCGTGAATGTCTCTTCTGCCGTATAGGGTCAGCGATTTTGCAAATGAGGAACCAGAATTTTTGGTCAAGCAAGTGTGACCGGTGGCCTGGCTATGGCGAATTTCTATTTTATCACCCTCAATTAGGTAAACGGCGTCTTGGTCCTTGACGTCTTCTAAGGCTGCTTTAAGCTGGGGTCCTGATTCTAGTTTAACGCATACACCCTGTTTAGTCGGTTGCGGAAGACTGGATGCTACGTGCGTGGCGTAACGCCTTATATCTATATATATTTTTTGGTCAAAGGTCGCTGTTTTAACGCCCAAATCTCCGAGCTCGGAGAATTCTAATACAATATCGTGCCAAGTGGTATTCTTTGTTAATTTTTCTATGTCTTGGTTAGCCCCTTTCGCCGCGAATAATTGTCGAGGTTTATTTTTTTAAATTACTTCGCCGACTTTTGATTTTCTAGCGTATACTTCGGGCAACTTCACTGGTGCTGTTGGGGGAGTGTCATAATCGAGCTTAATGTCGTCTCGGGCTGCCTAAGACATATAGAGATTAAAAACTAATCTCGCTTAAAAAATTTCAAAAACATAATTACCATCTTGCTGATCTTCTTGAGTCGTCGGAGAGTGGGTGCGCTGTTAGTCGCTTCTGCGAAATTGACCGTTGGGCGGTTTCTTTTATACTCGCAAGGTAAGGGGGGGGGGAAAGAACAAAATAATCGCGTGACAGTCCTATTGTCAATTTGTCAAAATGATTAATTACTTAACGAAAGCGGAATGAACCGGTTCTACCATGACTATGCGAAAGGATTGTTCACTAACGCATTTCCAGCGCGACTCAATTTAATTCGATGACATAATTAATAAGTTTTTCTCTCGGTATTGTCACTAAAGGTATTTGCGCCGCTAAGTTATTTCTACACCTGCTCAATCAATCAAACCTGTCACCACTTTAACAATGCCCGAGTATAGCGAGCCTCGGAATTCCTTTAAAGGAGTACTGACCTTTTTTCGCGCCAAAATACCAACCAATCGGCGCCATTTTGAATAATTTCGCGCCAGCCAATAAGCGCGCAGTACACGCGCGTGGTAACCACGTGGTTCCCGCGCCGCGTAGTTACGCGCCAGCCAATAAGCACGCAGGTAACCACGTGCTCCCCGCGCCAGCCAATCAGCGCGCGCGCCACTCTGCGGAGGTCAATGACCTCGATCCCCGAGGAAAATGCCGACCCCCCCGCGCCACCTGCCGGAAGGGGGAAGGAAGCGGGGACTTCCGGTGCCGACCCCCTTTCTACCTCTACATTGAAAAACCCTGATGATTGGGGCATATCCTACTAACGTGAAGTGGAAGGCCGTGATCGTACAGTGGTAAGTACCTTGCGTTGTGGCCGCAATAACCCAGGTTCGAATCCTGGTCACGACATTAAACCTAGTATTTTTTTAATATTTTGTAATTTTCCTTTTTGGAAATTTATTAGACGCTCGTTAACTTGAAGCGGACGGCCGTGATCGAATAGTGGTTAGTACCTTGCGTTGTGGCCGCAATAACCCAGGTTCGAATACTGGTCACGACATTAAACCTCGTTTTTTAAAAATTTTGAAATTTTCCTTTTTGGAAATTTATTAGAAAATTGTGAACTTGAAGTGGACGGCTGTGATCGTATGGTGGTTAGTACCTTGCGTTGTGGCCGCAATAACCCAGGTTCGAATTTTGGTCACGGCATTAAACTTAGTATTTTTTTAATATTTTGAAATTTTCCTTTTTGGAAATTTATTAGAAACTTGGCAACGTGAAGTGGAAGGCCGTGATCGTATAGTGGTTAGTACCTTGCGTTGTGGCCGCCATAACCCAGGTTCGAATCCTGGTCACGGCATTAAACCTCATTCTATAAGTATTTCGAAATTTTCCTTTTTTAGAAATTTATTAGAAATTCGGCAACCAGAAGTGGACGGCCGTGATCGTATAGTGGTTAGTTCCTTGCGTTGTGGCCGCAATAACCCAAATTCGAATCCTGGTCCGGCATTAAACCTCGTTTTTTAAATATTTTGAAATTTTCCTTTTTGGAAATTAATAAGAAACTTGGCAACGTGAAGTGGAAGGCCATGATCGTATAGTGGTTAGAACCTTGCGTTGTGGCCGCAATAACCCAGGTACGAATCCTGGTCACGGCATTAAACCTCATTCTTTAAATATTTTGAAATTTTCCATTTAGGAAATTTATAAAAAATTTGGAAACCTGAAGTGGACGGCCGTGATCGTATAGTGGTTAGTACCTTGCGTTGTGGCCGCAATAACCCAGGTTCGAATCCTGGTCACGGCACTAAACCTCGTTTTTTAAATATTTTGTAATTTTCCTTTTTGGAAATTTATTAGAAATTTGGAAACCTGAAGTGGACGGCCGTGATCGTATAGTGGTTAGTACATTGCGTTGTGGCCGCAATAACCCAGGTTCGAATCCTGGTCACGGCACTAAACCTCGTTTTTTAAATATTCTGTAATTTTCCTTTTTGGAAATTTATTAGAAATTTGGAAACCTGAAGTGGACGGCCGTGATCTTATAGTGGTTAGTACCTTGAGGTGTGGCCGCAATAACACAGATTCGAATCCTGGTCACGGCATTAAATCTAGTTTTTTAAATATTTTGTAATTTTCCTTTTTGGAAATTTATTAGAAGTTCTTCAACGTGAAGTGGAAGGCCGTGATCGTATAGTGGTTAGTACCTTGCGTTGTGGCCGCAATAACCCAGGTTCGAATCCTGGTCACGGCATTAAACTTAGTATTTTTTTAATATTTTGTAATTTCCCTTTTTGGAAATTTATTAGACGCTTGTTAACCTGAAGCGGACGGCCGTGATCGTACAGTGATAATTACCTCGAGTTGTGGCCGCAATAACCCAGGTTCGAATTTTGGTCACGGCACTAAACCTCGTTTTTTAAATATTTTGTAATTTTCCTTTTTGGAAATTTATAAAAAATTTGGAAACCTGAAGTGGACGGCCGTGATCGTATAGTGGTTAGTACCTTGAGTTGTGGCCGCAATAACACAGATTCGAATCCTGGTCACGGCATTAAACCTAGTTTTTTAAATATTTTGTAATTTTCCTTTTTGGAAATTTATTAGAAATTTGGAAACCTGAAGTGGACGGCCGTGATCGTATAGTGGTTAGTACCTTGCGTTGTGGCCGCAATAACCCACGTTCGAATCCTGGTCACGGCACTAAACCTCGTTTTTTAAATATTCTGTAATTTTCCTTTTTGGAAATTTATTAGAAATTTGGAAACCTGAAGTGGACGGCCGTGATATTATAGTGGTTAGTACCTTGAGGTGTGGCCCCAATAACCCAGTGTCGAATCCTGGTCACGGCATTAAACCTCGTTTTTTAAATATTTTGTAATTTTTCCTTTTTGGAAACTTATTTGAAACACAGTGACGTGTAGGAGACGGCCGTGATCGTATAGTGGTAAGTGCCTTGCGTTGTGGCCGCAATAACCCAGGTTCTAATCCTGGTCCCGCCATTAAACCTCGTTTTTTAAATATTTATAAATTTTCCTTTTTGGAAACTTATTTGGAACTTCGTGACGTGGAGGAGACGGCCGTGATCGTATAGTGGTTAGTACCTTGCTTGGTGGGCGCAATAACCCAGGTTCGAATCCTGGTCACGGCATTAAACATTTAGTAATTTTCCTTTTTCAAAATTTATTTGAAACTCGATGACATGTAGGGGACGGCTGTGATAGTATAGTGATTAGTAACTTGCGTTGTGGCCGCAATAATCCATATTTGAATCCTGGTCACGGCAATAAACCTCATTTTTTAAATATTTAGGTATTATCCTTTTTGAAAATTTATTTGAAACTCGGTAACGTGTAGGGGATGGCCGTGATCGTTTAGTGGTTAGTACCTTGCGTTGTGGCCGCATTAACATAGATTCGAATCCTGGTCACAGCATTAAACCACGTTTTTTAATTATTTAGTAATTTTCCTTTTTGAAAATTTATTTGAAATTTGGTGACGGGCAAGCCACGGCTGTGATCGTCTAGTGGATAGTACCTTGCGTTGTGGCTGCAATAACCCAGGTTCGAATCCTGGTCACGGCATTAAACCAGATTTTTTAAATATTTAGTCATTATCCTTTTTCAAACACACGCTTTCATCTGGTCACTCTGAGTCGGATGGTTTGGAACCACCACGAAAGAAACTGGACTCCGTGCTTTTGGACCGGCCTATTTCACCTGAACCCGGCGACGCTCTATTATTACGGTCTACGGGGGAAAAGTCTCACTTGTCTCTAACTGATGACTCTTCGAACCATCTCGCTTAATGTTAACGGACTTCGGAACGACGATAAGATGCTGGAACTTGTAACTTGGATAAAGGACTATGATATTGTATTTTTACAGGAAACTCATTAGACTGGTTTTCACGTAAGCCGTTTTAAAGATTTCTATCGCGGCCGTGTTTTTATTGACAATGACCCCGACACAACGTTTCGCGGTGTCGCCATTTGTTTTCGCGCAGGTCTCGAAGTCATCCCGCGTCGGGTTTTCCGGAGTGGCTATGGTCGTTTTCTACTTGTTTCCGCTGACATTGACGATATCGCTGTTGATTTTTTGAATATTTACGCATCCAATGATGCTCCGTCGCGTGCCGGGTTTATGTCCTCTGTTTCTCAGTGGTGTATTAATCTGCACCGTCCGATTATCGTTGGCGATTTTAACGATGTCTTAGATTTTCGGCTCGATCGGCGTCCTTTTGCCGATTCGCGTCACACTCTTCGGCCTACGCCTCTTAAGCTCTGGACTTCGGAGCTTAATTTGCGAGACCCTTGGAGGGCTACCCATAAAGATCATTTTTCACCCACTCGTTCTGGTATCGTCTTCGGTAATTATGTCATGTCGCGTATTGAGTACGTTTTTGTTCGTCCACCAGACCTTCATAATATTTCTCGGTGCACCATCTCGCCGGTGCCATTTTCGGACCACAAAGCCGTGTCTTTCGTGTTTGACCTGAGCGGCGTTCAGAGAGGTCCAGGAGTTTGGTCATTTAACGCCGCGCTTCTCGAAGAGGAACGTTTTTGTACCGCGATTCAACGAATTGTTGACCGCAGTCGGCATTCGTTGGAATGGCGGGACGACATCTTTCTTTGGTATGAAAACTTGAAAGTCACGGTTAAGGACTATTCAATGTTTTACGCGAAATACCGCGCTCAGCAACGCCGAATTCATCGCGCCGCTCTTCTATCGAATATCGCTACCCTTGAAGGTCAGTATCCGTCAAACAACACTATTCTTCCTGAGCTATTGGCTGCTCGTAACGCATTGCTGGAATTGGACTTGGAAGTTCTTCGAGGACAAATTCTTCGCTCGAAGACTGAATATCAGGACTTAGGTGAGAAGCCTACTAGTTATTTTCTTCGCCTAGAAAAATACCGCCAGACTGTCAAAGCTATTGGTACATTAACTTCTTCGTCCGGTGACCAATTACGTGATGGCCACGAAATGCGCCAGGAAATCTTTGATTTCTACCGTACTTTATATGCCGCTGAAGATTTGTCTCCTGCGGCGACCGATTCCTTTACAGGACTGGTCCGCAATCGTGTGATAGCCGCTGATAAAGACGAGCTTGATTTGTCCGTTTCCTGGGCTGCCATAGTAGACGCACTGCATCGCATGAAAAAGAACAAAAGTCCTGGACTTGATGGACTTACCGTTGAATTTTGGATATTTTTCTTACCTCTAATTAAGGACGAATTTCTCCGGCTGGTGTCAATAATTGACGACACTGGAATACTCCCTGGAAGTATGAAAATTGGTCTAGTTATTTTATTGCCCAAAACTGGGGATTTGTCACTGCTGACGAACTGGCGACCAATTACTCTTTTGAACGTTGATTACAAGCTTCTCTCTAAGATATTCGCCGCCTGCCTTAGTCGTCTCTTACCGTGGATTATTTCCCCCACTCAAACGGACTAGGACTTTTTCTGACGTGATCGATTTATTGAAATTACGCCAGGAGGAAGGCATCTCGCTCCAAATTGACCTAATGAAAGCCTTTGATAGGGTATCGTGGAACTATCTTTTCGGCCTCCTTGCTGCAATGGGTTTCGGACCCCGTTTCTGTCGCTGGTTGCAAGCATTCATTGTTGGATCTAAGGCTTGCGTCAAGGTAAATGGATATTTGACGGACATATTCACGCTCGGTCGGTCGGTTCGACAGGGATGTCCGCTTAGTCCCCTGTTGTATATACTTTCCACGGAGCCCTTGTTTGTGGCAATTAACGGTCATGGAAAAATACCGCCAATAATACTCGTGAATTCTTGTCCGCTGCCGAAGCTCTTTCAACACATGGACGACACAACGATTCTTACATCTTCGGTTTCAGCCGTGTCGTGGCTCATTTCGGTTTTCCGGGAATTCGGCGAGGCCTCGGGAGCTCTTATCAATCCGGCTAAATGTCGCGGCAAGTGGCTCGGTTGCTCTCACGGTCGTGTCGCTGTCTCGGAATGTGGCATCGAAATTACTAGTGCTCCTTTAAAGATTCTCGGTGTTTATATTGGGTACGATGTCGCTACGATCTCTTCGTTGCAATGGGATGAACGGTTACGCAAATTCGGCGGAGTTTTACGAACTTGGAAGGGTCGTTCTTTGTCGCTTCTCGGTAAGGTACTCGTGGTTAATACACTCGCGGCTTCTTTGCTTTGGCATGGATTGAAAACTCTAGTTATTGCTCCGTCCTGGGTTGCCAAGTGATGGACTTTTTCTGGGGTTCCGGCCCACACCACGTCGCTTACAACACTCTGGTCAGAACTCGGCAGACGGGCGGTTTCGGTCTTGTCGACATCGTCACAAACAAACGGGCGTTTCGGGTCCACGAGGCCCTCTCGTGGTTTTCGGATGCCTCGCCGACTTACGCGCATTATCTTTCCTCCGAGATTCTTGACTATTACGGTGGTAGTACAAAAGCCGGGCTACAAGTTCTACGTCTCACTATCACGGGGAACTACGCTATCGGTCTTCCGCCTCGATACCACTCCTTGCTTCTGTCTTGGAAGGAGAACTGTGCCGCCAACGTCTGGTCCTTCCCGGCGCTCAGAAACTTTATGGGCGAACCTATTTTCCTTAATCCTCGGGTCTCGCTACAGTCGTTCGGTCGATTGGAGCGTAACATTTTTTGTCGCGCGGGAATGTGTCGCGTCCGTGATATTTCGTATGAATTTGTGCCGGGCTTTCTTCCACTGCAGGCCATTGTTGACAACATTGCTGATATTTCAAGTACATTATCGCGGCACCGCATATCAATTTTGTTCAATGAGATAAAGCACTCGATGCCGGTTTCGTGGCACAATTCCATAACAACGCGTAGCGCCGAAGGTGATGTAAAAAGTCCTGATTGTAGTTACCCAATTCTGACTGCATCGGGTGAAAAAGTCTCAAGTAGTTCTGTTAAGCTCGTTTATATTAGTCTCACGCTTAAATTTGATGTGGAATCTAATGGGGAAGAACGTTGGCGTCAATATTTTGGCGGTCCGTTGTTGGCCGCTCGTTGGTCTCTATTGCGGTCTGGGTTTCTTGGCCCCCAATTGTCTGCCATTAATTTGCGTGTTGTTCATCAGGCATTTCCGGTCCGTTCCCGTCTTATTCACGCCAACGTTGTTCAAACCACCGAGTGCTTATTTTGTGGGGACAACCCAGAGACAGTTGAACATTTATATTTAAACTGTATAGTCACTCAGCAGTGGTGGCGATGGTTATTTTACGAATTGTTTGATTTGTCAACTAGCAGTTTTGGTAATGAAAAGTCGTTGTTAGAAAAATTTATAATTTTTGGAGTTTATCCAACGAAGTCGCTTAAGCCTAAAATGTTTTGGTTAGTTGTTATTTATTTATGTTCCGTTGTAAAACGTGAAATTTGGAAAACCCGATGTAATTTAAGTCTAAATGGTGACCTGTTTAATCAGAATGTCGCCTTTAAAAAATTACAAGCTATTCTGCGACGTGAGTGTCGATATAAACAAAAAACAAGTTGGCAAGCCAAAATATACCTCTCCTCGGTAGAATTGTCCCTAGTGGTATTAATTTCTCGAGATAACCCTTAAAGATATATCTCCGCAATTTAGAGTTATTTGTTAAAAATATTAACCCATTTCTATCCCACCCGGTATAAAATTTTAATTATAATTAAAATAATTGAGACGAAACGACCAATTTTAATTTATTCAGAATATCATAAGTTAAGTAGTTACAACAGTAAGTTAGACGTACTATAACAATGCACAATTGAATTAAACCCTTTTACAGAACAAGTTTATCAGTTAAATATAATACGAAGCAAATTTTAATGAAAGAAATATCTACAGAGGCTTTTTGGAATTACTCGCTTACGAAATACTTGCCGCATCTTTAACGCTCATTTTATTTCAACACTCGCCCTGGATGAAGATACCGTAGATATCTGGTAGTGGACGACTCGTTCACTTCCTGTTGACGTTGTGACGCATACCACATGAAAAAGACCAATGCCGTCCAATTTCCAATATCATATAATGACTCGCACACCCAAGAAATCATTGACTGCGTTAGAAATCGTAGATATCCAAATATCCACACCAAATGTATTTACAAGAAGCAAAAACCTTACCATCAACAAAGCACAGAGAGCCACTTGACTAACCGCCAGCTCTTAAAGCAATTAACGTTAAATTATCTCCTTTGAATTAACAGAACTATATATAGGTCGTTAAGAAAGTGGACCACCCACAGGGTCTACCCTTTAACCCTCTAATCTCGGCTGACTGCGCTAAAACAAGATTTAACCTTTAAAAAATACCAGATTAGGCCTTCATAAATTCATTAATAAAAAAAGACTTTATTACCTATTATGCTTACGATGCCTGTCTTAATTTCAGTGAATCTAAGCAGCTATCGGTGGTTCTGTGGTAGAGCGCTCGACTGCCAAGCCGAATGGTCTGGGTTCGAAACCTGGGTGGCGCATTTGTTTTTAATCAATAGAGAAACGCTAAATTAGAATTTCTTCGATGCAATAATTTCAATTTCAATTCTATTTCAATTAAACCAAAATTTCGTACTCTATTAAATACGCTTCCGTTAAAGCTGAAGGTCTAATTTTCAATAAGGCGTAACAAGTGTCGGTGGTTCTGTGGTAGAACGTCCGCCTGTCAATCAGGAGGTTTCGGGTTCAAATCCCGCCCGATGCGATCGCAAATTGATACTAAGACGAATACCGTGTACAACTGGTGGAAACCCTGCCATTGGACGTTGAGAGGTAGCATTACACTCAGCATTCGGTCCGTCCCAAAGTCATTAAGAAGAAGTTGGAGAGAAAACGCCCATATAAACACAACAGACTCAACATGCACAACCATCAGAACACAAACACAACAAATTCAACACTCACAACCTACGCATAAACATTACAAAAACGTAATACACCAAACCGTCACGACGGTGAGCGAAAAAACACCATCCAAACCAAACCGCAAATGCATCCGTTAACGCTCACCGTCACACAACCCTTTGAGAAACTGCGTACGCAGTGATTACACTTTGCACCGAAAATGCGAACGCGTTCGCAGTCCTGACAGACAGACAGACCCACCCACAGACCCACCCACAGACCCACCCACAGACCCACCCACAGACCCACAGACAGACACGGTCGTTGTATAACCCCTCCTAGGGGACTTTGTCCCCTCGGAGAGGTAAAAATGATTATTAAGGTCCCGTCTGATAAAGTTGTGTACCACCTTTTTGATTTAATATTCTAAAAAACAATATGCCTACAATTATGGTTTAGACCGCACATTCTAGTAGTACATGGGTTTGAAGGGAAAAATAACTTTTTATACCTTGTACATACTTTACTTGGTGTTTTAATAAAAAAAAAAGTGGTTAGTACCTTGCGTTGTGGCCGCATTAATACAGGTTCGAATCCTGGTCACGGCTTTAAACCTCGCATTTTAAATATTTAGTAATTTTCCTCTTTGCAAATTTATCTGAAAATCGGTGACGTGTATGGGACAGCCGTGTTCGTAAAGTGGTTAGTACCTTGCATTGTGGCTGCAATAATCCACATTTGAATCCTGCTCACGGCTTTAAACCTCGTTTTTTAAATATTTAGTAATTTCCCTTATTCGAAATTTATTTGAAACTCGATGACGTGTAGGGGACCGCCGTGATCGTATAGTGGTTAGTACCTTGCGTTTTGGCCGCAATAACCCAGGGTCGAATCCTGGTCACGGCATTAAATCTATTTTTTAAATATTAAGTAATTTTCCTTTTTGGAAACTTATTTGAAACTCAGTGACGTGTAGGGGACCGCTGTGGTCGTATAGTGATTATTACCCTGCGTTGTGGCCGCAAAAACCCAGGTCTGAATCCTGGTCCAGGCATTAAACCTCGTTGTTAAATATTTAGTAATTTTCCTTTTTGAAAATTTATTTGAAATTCGGTGACGGGTAACCCACTGCTGTTATCGCATAGTGGTTAGTACCTTGCGTTGTACCCAGGTTTGAATCCTGGCCACGGCATTAAACATTGTTTTTTAAATATTTAGTAATTTTCCTTTTTGAATTTTTTTTTGAAATTTGATGACGTGTAAGGGACGGCCGTGATCGTATAGTTGTTAGTACCTTGCGTTGTGGCCGCATTAACACAGGTTCGAATCCTGGTCACGGCATTAAACCTCGTATTTTAAATATTTAGTAATTTTCCTCTTTGCAAATTTATCTGAAAATCGGTGACGTGTATGGGACAGCCGTGTTCGTATAGTGGTTAGTACCTTGGGTTGTGGCTATAATAATCCACATTTGAATCCTGGTCACGGCTTTAAACCTCGTTTTTTAAATATTTAGTAATTTTCCTTTTTGGAAAGTTATTTGAAACTCAGCGACGTGTAGGGGACAGTCGTGGTCGTATAGTGATTATTACCCTTTTCAAAGCTGGTCTTGTGACAACAGATCGTTGTCCATTATGTGACAATGCCCCCGAAACGGTTGCACATTTGTTCCTGTCTTGCTCGGTAACGCGAAACACCTGGCACCAAGTATTCACAATGTTGTCTGTCTATTTGCAACAACGAGGCTTTCAATTCGGTAGCGAACATTTCGAACTTATTATTTATCACCGCGTTGATCGGAAATTGGGACAGTATAACGACTTTTGGCATTGCCTTTTTCTATTAATTAGTGTAATTAAGCATGAACTTTGGAAGTATCGATGTAAAATAGTCATTGAGCAGGAACTAAACAAACCTAGTGTGTGGTGCTCTCAACTATTTCTGGCCAACATACGGCGCGAAATTAGACTTCTCACCCTGGTATAGTGGTTATTACCCTGCGTTGTGGCCGCAATAACACAGGTTCGTGTACTGGTCACAGCATTAAACCTTTTTTTAAATATTTAGTAATTTTCCTTTTCCAAAATTTATTTGAAACTCGATGACGTGTAGGGGACGGCCGTGATCGTATAGTGGTTAGTACCTTGCGTTGTGGCCGCACTAACCCAGGTTCGAATCGTGGTCACGGCATCAAATATCTTTTTTTAAATATTTAGTAATTTTCCTTTTTCTAAATTTATTTGAAACCCAAGGACGTGTAGGGGATGGCCGTGATCGTATATTGGTTAGTACCTTCCGTTGCGGCCGCAATATCCCAGGTTCGAATTTCGCTCACGGCTTAAAACCTCGTTTTTTAAATATTTAGTAATTTTCCTTTTTGAAAATTTATTTGAAATTCGGTGACGGGCACGCCACGGCCGATTTTCTATGGTAGGCACATTAACTTGCCCGACTTATCGTATCGACAGCGCCTTCCTTTTTTGTCTCACGGTCTACTATGTCTTCGCGAGTTTTGTTACGAGGTTATACCTGGCTTTTTACCGGAAGTCAGTATGTTAGAACTGTGCGATATTTCTAACTCTGAAGTGCCCGCGTCGGCAGTCCTGCGTGATTATTCGGTCATTAAAAGTGCGCTACCCCAGAATTTTTGGCCCGGGTACACGCTATTTCGAATGTGCAGCTGTCCAATCCGGAGATTAAGATTGATGCTCCGAATGGATCTATCTACGACTATGTATCCGCTTCGGTAAAGGAACTATATCAGCGGTATCTTACGATTGGCGCTTCTGAATCGGCCGGTGAACTCAAATGGCGGGAATATTTCGGGGGTCCATTACCCGAACCAGGGTGGAATTGGCTAAAAGGACAATTGTTGGGTCCCGAACAACGAGATACTAATTATAAAATTGTCCATTGCGCTTATTTTCTAAATGCCCGTTTACATGCCTTTGATCCACAGACTTCTGCAGACTCTACATTTTGTAAGGGTGCGGAAGAAAATTTAGGGCATTTACTCTTAGACTGTCGCGTAGAAAATCGTTGGTGGTTGTGGTTGTTCGTTGAAAAACTAAAAATAAAAGTTCATTGGTTCACTACCCCGGGATATGTTCGAAATGTATTTCTTGTTTTTCAAGGTAAATGCCCTTTAAATATCAATCCTCTCGAGCGGAAAGTTTTGCACTTTTTAATATCCATATTTAAATATTTTATACTCGATAGTAGATCTTTTTATATTACCCATGATAATGTCCCGCTCTTTATTTTGAAAAAACGATTTATGGCTAAAATTAGGAGTGTAATAAGTAAAACCATAGCAATTTATAAAGATAAGGAAAAAGAATTTTGTAACCTTTTGTTAAAAATATTTTAAAACTCAACGGTGAATATTTTAATATTTAATTAATTATTTATTGGAAACAAAAAAGAGAAATGTCCAGATATCTTACATTTTGATTTTAATTGGGTATTGTAAAGAAAAATAAATTTGCTAATATGTTGTCAAAAATATTTAAAAAATTCTAATTTAACAGTGTCAATATTTTTTAAACGCAAATCAGACTTTTTTAAGGGGTTTAAATATTGTGCTTTAATTGCTTTCATATATATCGCATTCCAAAAGTGTATTTGTTTGTTTTTTTGGTTAATATATATCACCACATTAGCATTCCTGTATTTTTATAATAGTTGCTCTTGTTTTGTCAAAATTGCTTTCGAAATTTTTTGATATACATCAACAATGTATTTTTTTATGATATAATTAAAAAAAAAGTACCTTGCGTTGTGGCCGCAATAACCCAGGTTCGAATCCTGGTCACGGCCTTAAACCTCGTTTTTTAAATATATTTTCCTTTTTGGAAATTTATTAGAAACTTGGTAACGTGAAGAGGACGGCCGTGATCGTGTAGTGGTTAGTACCTTGCGTTGTGGCCGCAATAACCCAGGTTCAAATCCTGGTCACGGCATTAAACCTCGTTTTTTAAATATTTTGTAATTTTTCTTTTTGGAAATTAATTAGAAACTTGGCAAAGGGGAATTGGAAGGCCGTGATCGTATAGTGGTTAGAACCTTGCGTTGAGGCCGCAATAACCCAGGTTCGAATCCTGGTCACGGCATTAAACCTCGTTTTTTAAATATATTTTCCTTTTTGGAAATTTATTAGAAACATGGTAACGTGAAGTGGACAGCCGTGATCATATAGTGGTAAGTACCTTGCGTTGTGGCCGCAATAACCCAGGTTCAAATCCTGGTCACGGCATTAAACCTCGTTTTTACCTCTCCGAGGGGACAAAGTCCCCTAGGAGGGGTTATACAACGACCGTGTCTGTCTGTGGGTGGGTCTGTGGGTGGGTGGGTCTGTGGGTGGGTCTGTGGGTGGGTCTGTGGGTGGGTCTGTGGGTGTGTCTGTCTGTCAGGACTGCGAACGCGTTCGCATTTTCGGTGCAAAGTGTAATCACTGCGTACGCAGTTTCTCAAAGGGTTGGCAAAACTACCGTGTGACGGTGAGCGTTAACGGATGCATTTGCGGTTTGGTTTGGATGGTGTTTTTTCGCTCACCGTCGTGACGGTTTGGTGTATTACGTTTTTGTAATGTTTATGCGTAGGTTGTGAGTGTTGAATTTGTTGTGTTTGTGTTCTGATGGATGTGCATGTTGAGTCTGTTGTGTTTATATGGGCGTTTTCTCTCCAACTTCTTCTTAATGACTTTGGGACGGACCGAGTGCTGAGTGTAATGCTACCTCTCAACGTTCAATGGCAGGGTTTCCACCAGTTGTACACGGTATTCGTCTTAGTATCAATTTGCGATCGCATCGGGCGGGATTTGAACCCGAGACCTCCTGATTGACAGGCGGACGTTCTACCACAGAACCACCGACACTTGTTACGCCTTATTGAAAATTAGACCTTCAGCTTTATCGGAAGCGTATTTAATAGAGTACGAAATTTTGGTTTAATTGAAATAGAATTAAAATTGAAATTATTGCATCGAAGAAATTCTAATTTAGCGTTTCTCTATTGATTAAAAACAAATGCGCCACCCAGGTTTCGAACCCAGACCATTCGGCTTGGCAGTCGAGCGCTCTACCACAGAACCACCGATAGCTGCTTAGATTCACTGAAATTAAGACAGGCATCGTAAGCATAATAGGTAATAAAGTCTTTTTTTATTAATGAATTTATGAAGGCCTAATCTGGTATTTTTTAAAGGTTAAATCTTGTTTTAGCGCAGTCAGCCGAGATTAGAGGGTTAAAGGGTAGACCCTGTGGGTGGTCCACTTTTTTAACGACCTATATATAGTTCTGTTAATTCAAAGGAGATAATTTAACGTTAATTGCTTTAAGAGCTGGCGGTTCGTCAAGTGGCTCTCTGTGCTTTGTTGATGGTAAGGTTTTTGCTTCTTGTAAATACATTTGGTGTGGATATTTGGATATCTACGATTTCTAACGCAGTCAATGATTTCTTGGGTGTGCGAGTCATTATATGATATTGGAAATTGGACGGCATTGGTCTTTTTCATGTGGTATGCGTCACAACGTCAACAGGAAGTGAACGAGTCGTCCACTACCAGATATCTACGGTATCTTCATCAAGGGCGAGTGTTGAAATAAAATGAGCGTTAAAGATGCGGCAAGTATTTCGTAAGAGAGTAATTCCAAAAAGCCTCTGTAGATATTTCTTTCATTAAAATTTGCTTCGTATTATATTTAACTGATAAACTTGTTCTGTAAAAGGGTTTAATTCAATTGTGCATTGTTATAGTACGTCTAACTTACTGTTGTAACTACTAAACTTATGATATTCTGAATAAATTAAAATTGGTCGTTTCGTCTCAATTATTTTAATTATAATTAAAATTTTATACCGGGCGGGATAGAAATGGGTTAATATTTTTAACAAATAACTCTAAATTGCGGAGATATATCTTTAAGGGTTATCTCGATAAATTAATACCACTAGGGACAATTCTTCCGAGGAGAGGTATATTTTGGCTTGCCAACTTGTTTAAATATATTTTCCTTGAGCTTTTGTATAGTGCGGATGCCGATTTTTCCGCTCCGTTTTTACCTCTCCGAGGGGACAAAGTCCCCAAGGAGGGGTTATACAACGACCGTGTCTGTCTGTGGGTGGGTCTGTGGGTCTGTCAGGACTGCGAACGCGTTCGCATTTTCGGTGCAAAGTGTAATCACTGCGTACGCAGTTTCTCAAAGGGTTGGCCAAACCACCGTGTGACGGTGAGCGTTAACGGATGCATTTGCGGTTTGGTTGGTGTTTTTTCGCTCACCGTCGTGACGGTTTGATGTATTACGTTTTTGTAATGTTTATGCGTAGGTTGTGAGTGTTGAAATTGTTGTGTTTGTGTTCTGATGGTTGTGCATGTTGAGGCTGTTCTGTGACTTTGGGATGGACCGAGTGCTGAGTCCAATGGCAGGGTTTCCACCAGTTGTACACGGTATTCGTCTTAGTAACAATTTGCGATCGCATCGGGCGGGATTTGAACCCGAAACCTCCTGATTGACAGGCGGACGTTCTACCACAGAACCACCGACACTTGTTACGCCTTATTGAAAATTAGACCTTCAGCTTTATCGGAAGCGTATTTAATAGAGTACGAAATTTTGGTTTAATTGAAATAGAATTGAAATTGAAATTATTGCATCGAAGAAATTCTAATTTAGCGTTTCTCTATTGATTAAAAACAAATGCGCCACCCAGGTTTCGAACCCAGACCATTCGGCTTGGCAGTCGAGCGCTCTACCACAGAACCACCGATAGCTGCTTAGATTCACTGAAATTAAGACAGGCATCGTAAGCATAATAGGTAATAAAGTCTTTTTTTATTAATGAATTTATGAAGGCCTAATCTGGTATTTTTTAAAGGTTAAATCTTGTTTTAGCGCAGTCAGCCGAGATTAGAGGGTTAAAGGGTAGACCCTGTGGGTGGTCCACTTTCTTAACGACCTATATATAGTTCTGTTAATTCAAAGGAGATAATTTAACGTTAATTGCTTTAAGAGCTGGCGGTTATTCAAGTGGCTCTCTGTGCTTTGTTGATGGTAAGGTTTTTGCTTCTTGTAAATACATTTGGTGTGGATATTTGGATATCTACGATTTCTAACGCAGTCAATGATTTCTTGGGTGTGCGAGTCATTATATGATATTGGAAATTGGACGGCATTGGTCTTTTTCATGTGGTATGCGTCACAACGTCAACAGGAAGTGAACGAGTCGTCCACTACCAGATATCTACGGTATCTTCATCAAGGGCGAGTGTTGAAATAAAATGAGCGTTAAAGATGCGGCAAGTATTTCGTAAGCGAGTAATTCCAAAAAGCCTCTGTAGATATTTCTTTCATTAAAATTTGCTTCGTATTATATTTAACTGATAAACTTGTTCTGTAAAAGGGTTTAATTCAATTGTGCATTGTTATAGTACGTCTAACTTACTGTTGTAACTACTTAACTTATGATATTCTGAATAAATTAAAATTGGTCGTTTCGTCTCAATTATTTTAATTATAATAAAAATTTTATACCGGCCGGGATAAAAATGGGTTAATATTTTTAACAAATATCTCTAAATTGCGGAGATATATCTTTAAGGGTTATCTCGAGAAATTAATACCACTAGGGACAATTCTTCCGAGGAGAGGCATATTTTGGCTTGCCAACTTGTTCTAGTATCTTCCTGCGTTTAAGCCTAGGCTTAGTGTTTTTTTTAAATTTTTTTAGTATTCTATAATCCCAGTTTATTGAGTTGTTAATTAATTTTAATCTTTGACCCTGTATTGCAAGGTCCTTAACCCCTTTAACTAATTTAAATTATGGAAGTTTTAAGACGTACGGTTTTCGTCGCTTCTGAAGCGACGGCCGTTAATTTGGTAGAAGATGATTTGAAAGCGCATTTTGGTTTGGATTCATATTCGTCAGTGGTCGCTACATTGGGTGGCTTTTTTGTCACATTTATAACATTGGAAGATGCGGATGCTTGCGTTGAACATGGTATGGAGATTGGAGGCGTAAAATGTGTCGTTGCAAAGGTTGGGAGCCGCGAGGTTTTGATGACGTTATCTGGTCTACCGGAATTTGTCACTGATGAAGCGGTGAAAGATAAGTTTGTCAGCATGAAATGCGAGGTAAAGTCTGACGTGATGTGAGCGCGGGAAAATGGAAAATATTACGGTCAACGGTCGATAAAAGTGTCATTACCGGAGGGCGTGTCAAGTTTGCCTTATACTATCCTTATTCGTGATGTCTTGGGTCTTGAAACTAATTACCGTCTCCGCCACGACCGTCAGGCCAAGGTCTGTAACAAATGTTTTTCCACATCTCATTTATATCGCCAATGCCCCGATTTTCGTTGTCGAAAGTGCGACCTTCAAGGTCACGGAATCCGTCAATGTCCGGATTGGGAGAAGGGCGCCCAAGGCCGGCCTGCTCAAGTCAACGAAAAAGTGGGCCACGCTATTGTTCATGAATTGCCGATGGATCAGGGGGAAGCGGTGAATCCACAACTTCCACCCGACGTGGATGCGGTTACTCCTAAAGAAATGCCTGATAAAAAACCCTCCTCAAATTTATCGTTCAGCGCAGCTAAGAGACTGATTTCTACTTCCACTGGTAGTGATGATGGTGTCCGCCACACTGGTAATTTGTCTTTGTCCGCTTCGACTAGTAAATCGTCATATTCTAAAAGGCTCCGTGACAATAAAACTTTTGAGAAGGCCATAGCTATCAGGCGTTTTGGTTCGTGGGAAAAGCTTCGGATGGAGGCTCCAGAGAACGAGGATCAGTTGGCGGCGACGGAGAAAGTGGATGGCGGTGGGACCTAAGTCTCTATGATGCGTTTGGCCAGTTGTAATATTCGTGGACTGCGGGATGATCAGAAGATTTTAGAGTTTTTGGAACTTAGTAAGCCGTATGACATTATTTGCCTTCAGGAGACGCATTGGTTAGCGGAGCACGCGCATCGGTTTAAGTCTCTATGGCGTGTTTTCGGGAAGTATGTACAATCGCGTATCGATTATATTTTTGTCCCCAGTCGGAACGTAAAAATGTCCAGATTTGTCAAATTCTGCCGTGTTCGCTATCGGATCACAAACTTGTGGAACTGCGTTTTCATCTCGACGGGGTAGCCATAGGACCTGGTACGTGGTCTTTCAACGCAAGCTTTCTCGAATCGGATTCGTATCGTGACGCTGTGAGTCGCATTATTCGTCGTAGTCGTACTTGGCCGGAATTCTCCACGTCGGTCATTGCCTGGTACGAGAGGTTGAAGACTTCGTTGCGTGATCACGCTATGTTTTTTGGAAAATTACAAGCTACGCGTAGTCGCGAGCGTCGTACTGCGTTACGGTTAGCGGTAGACCAAGCTCATGTTGATTTCCGTAATGGTCTCATTGACGCGTCGGAGTTGACTTCTAAGATCGACGATCTTAATTTCTTTGATCGGAATTCCCTCCGGGGGGCCGTGATCCGTTCCAATCAATTGTGGCGGACGGACGGTGAACAGCCGACTGCCTATTTTTTACGCTTAGAAAAGTATCGCCAATGTAAGAAAAATGTACGGTATATCTATTCCGCGTCGCGCACTCTACTAGTAGATCCGTCGGATGTTCGTCATAGAATTTTCGAGCATTTTAGCGATATGTACAGAAGTCAACCTGTCAATCGCTTTTCGGTGGAGGAATACGCGGCGCATCTTCCAACTCGGTTATCGGACGACGCAAGTGCTATCTGTGATAGCCCGGTGACTTGGACGGATGTTACGTTAACCCTGGGGCAGCTTCCCAGTGGTAAGAGTCCAGGGAAGGATGGACTTACCAATGAATTTTGGAAATTCGTTCTTCCGCAAATTAAGGTTGAGTTTCTGGCGCTGATATCTTTTTGCCAGGCGGAGGGTTGCTTGCCTCCAAGTATGAAAGAAGGTATGATCGTGCTGCTGCCTAAGAGCGGCGACTTACGCTACGTTTCAAACTGGCGTCCCATCACGCTCCTCAATGCTGATTATAAGATTCTCGCGAAGATCCAGACGATGCGGCTTTCGGCGGTTTTGCCGACGATAATTTCGGATCGTCAGACCGGCGCGATTAAAGGTCGTGGGGCAATAAATACCCCTTCACTTTTACTTGACACTATCGATTACCTTCAAGGTGTAGACTCTGGTGGCATCCTGTTGAAGTTGGACTTGTCCAAAGCGTTCGATTGCGTGTCTTGGCCGTATCTCTTTGCTGTCTTGCGGGCTTTTGGGTTCGGGCCAACTTTTTGTGGGTTGATTCAAACGTTTCTCATCGGTAGCAGGTCATGTTTGAAGATTAATGGCTATCTAACCGATTTTTTCCAACTCGGACGCTCGGTTCGTCAGGGTTGTCCGCTTAGCCCCCTTCTTTACGTTCTAACATCCGAAGCCTTAGTTTTCGCGTTGGAGCGTCGACGGTCTATTGTCCGAGTTTCGTGGCCGGGCATCCATTCGGCTCCTCTTTTGCGCATTCACGTAGTCGTTCGCGACCGGCAGTCGGTGGAGGAGGTTGTTGCTGAATATAACCGCTTTTCGGAAGGTTCGGGCGCAGTTTTAAATTTGGCCAAGTGGCGCGGTTTATGGCTTGTCTCAGATCGTTCCAATGTCCCTGAAGTAATATCTGGGATAACTATTTCTTCGGATCCGCTAGAGGTTCTTGGCGTTTATGTTGGTTCGTCTCACAATGATACTCTGGAACTTAATTGGTCTTCGCGTTTAGAAAAATTTAAAAAAGTTTTACGAACTTGGCAAGCGCGGCATTTAACGGTTACCGGCAAAGTTATTTTAGTTAACACTTTGGCTATGTCCATTTTGTGGCATACTCTTCGATCGGTTCCGTTTCCTGACCGTTACGCGGCGGAGTTCCGCAAAGTGGCGTTGGCGTTCATCTGGGGTTCTAAGGCCCATAAGGTTTCGTACGATACTCTTACTCGCCTTAAGCGTTTGGGTGGCTATGGACTGATTGATTTGAAATGGAAAACGTGCGCGTTCCGTTTGAAGGAGTTGCAGGCGATTCTGTGCGCGGATTGTCCTTCTTGGCAGAGAGATCTTGCCGTGGCACTCTTGAATCCTTTTGACGGTACTTCCAGCCCGGAATTAATGTTTTACGGTGCCAGTTAACTCAGCCGTTATTAAGTCGTCTTTCTCCGCGTTATCGCGAAATGTGGATTGCCTGGAAGACATTTCTCACTTCGCAGAATTTACGTCTACAGATGGCGGCTGATCCGTTCCACGAGCCGGTGTTTTATAGTCAGCGTGTTGATCTATCTACTCTGACTTCGCGGTCACGGCTTCCGTTTCTTTCGCATGGCCTACTATGTCTCCGCGATTTTTGTTACGAAGTCATACCTGGTTTTCTTCCAGAGGACAGTGTATTGGAACTATGCGATATTGATGCCTCGATGCAGCGGGCTCTGGATGTCAAACGCGTTTATTCCGTTATTAAAGAATCTTTGCCGAAAGTTTTTTTCGACCGCGTGTACGCTTCTTCGTCGCGGGTTCCAGTCGAGAACGCAATACGTGTTTTTTCCAAAGACAACACCGAATTCGATTATTTGGCGGCCTCGGCTAAAGAACTATATCAGCGCTACCTTTCGGTTCGAAATTACGAGTCATCCGGTGAGCTTCAGTGGCGGGAATATTTAGGAGGTCCCTTACCGAAACCAGGATGGAGTTGGTTAAAAGGACGAGTTTTAAGTCCCGAACAACGCGATAATAATTTAAGAATTGTTCATCACGCGCTATTTCTTAACAAACGTATTCATTTGTTCGATCCGCAGATCTCTCCCATGTGTACTTTTTGTAAAAACGCAGAAGAAACATTATCACATATATTATTTGGGTGTAGCATTGTTGAGGCCTGGTGGTCATGGCTATTTAATGATAAACTTGGTTTAAAAGTCGATTATTTTACCAATCCCGGCTTTGTTCGAAATTGTTTTATTGTTTTTCAAGGTAAATGCCCGATATCTTTAAATGGTCACGAGTTAAAAATAATACATTTCATGGTATCTCTTTTAAAGTATCTTATTCTGGACTGCCGTTCCTTTTCTAATTTCAATCAAAACATACCTCTCGTAGTAGTTCAACATAGATTTTATGCAAAAATTAAATGCGAAATACGTAAAACCATTAAAATTTTTAAAGATAAAGATAAAGAATTTACTAACATGTTGTCAAAAATATTTTAAGAACTCTAATTTAACAGAGTCAAAAGTCTTTAAAAAGCACTCCAGTCTGTTTTAAGGGGTTAACTATTGTTCTTTAATTGCATTCATATATATATCGCATTCCAAGAGTTGGTTTTGGGTTAATATACACAAACGAATTAGAATTCCTGTATTTTTATGATTCTTGTTATTATTTTATTAATATTGGTCTCGCAACTTTTGTAATGTACACTAAAAAAAAAAGTGGTTAGTACCTTGCGTTGTGGCCGCAATAACCCAGGTTCGAATCCTGGTCACGGCACTAAACCTCGTTTTTTAAATATATTTTCCTTTTTGGAAATTTATTAGAAACTTGGTAACGTGAAGTGGACAGCAGTGATCGTATAGTGGTTAGTACCTTGCGTTGTGGCCGCAATAACCCAGGTTCGAATCCTGGTCACGGCATTAAACCTCGTTTTTTAAATATATTTTCCTTTTTGGAAATTTATTAGAAACTTGGTAACGTGAAGTGGACAGCCGTGATCGTATAGTGGTTAGTACCTTGCGTTGTGGCCGCAATAACCCAGGTTCGAATCCTGGTCACGGCATTAAACCTCGTTTTTTAAATATATTTTCCTTTTTGGAAATTTATTAGAAACTTGGTAACGTGAAGTGGACGGCCGTGATCGTATAGTGGTTAGTACCTTGCGTTGTGGCCGCAATAACCCAGGTTCGAATCCTGGTCACGGCATTAAACCTCGTTTTTTAAATATATTTTCCTTTTTGGAAATTTATTAGAAACTTGGTAACGTGAAGTGGACGGCCGTGATCGTATAGTGGTTAGTACCTTGCGTTGTGGCCGCAATAACCCAGGTTCGAATCCTGGTCACGGCATTAAACCTCGTTTTTTAAATATATTTTCCTTTTTGGAAATTTATTAGAAACTTGGTAACGTGAAGTGGACGGCCGTGATCGTATAGTGGTTAGTACCTTGCGTTGTGGCCGCAATAACCCAGGTTCGAATCCTGGTCACGGCACTAAACCTCGTTTTTTAAATATATTTTCCTTTTTGGAAATTTATTAGAAACTTGGTAACGTGAAGTGGACAGCCGTGATCGTATAGTGGTTAGTACCTTGCGTTGTGGCCGCAATAACCCAGGTTCGAATCCTGGTCACGGCATTAAACCTCGTTTTTTAAATATATTTTCCTTTTTGGAAATTTATTAGAAACTTGGTAACGTGAAGTGGACGGCCGTGATCGTATAGTGGTTAGTACCTTGTGTTGTTGCCGTAATAACCCGGGTTCGATTCCTGTACACGGCATTTAACTCGTTTTTTAAATATTTTGTAATTTTTCCTTTTTGGAAATTTATTAGAAACTTGGAAACGTGAAGTGGACGGCCGTGATCGTATAGTGGTTAGTACCTTGCGTTGTGGCCGCAATAACCCAGGTTCGAATCCTGGTCACGGCATTAAACCTTGTTTTTTAAATATTTTGTAATTTTTCCTTTTTGGAAATTTATTAGAAACTTGGAAACGTGAAGTGGACGGCCGTGATCGTATAGTGGTTAGTACTTTGCGTTGTGGCCGCAATAACCCAGGTTCGAATCATGGTCACGGCAATAAACCTCGTTTTTTAAATATTTTGTAATTTTTCCTTTTTGGAAATTTATTAGAAACTTGGTAACTTCTTAAGGACGGCCGTGATCGTATAGTGGTAAGCACCTTGCATTGTGGCCGCAATAACCCAGGTTCGAATCCTGGTCACGGCAATAAACCTCGTTTTTTAAATATTTTGTAATTTTTCCTTTTTGGAAATTTATTAGAAACTTGGTACCGTGAAGTGGACGGCCGTGATCGTATAGTGGTTAGTACCTTGCGTTGTGGCCGCAATAACCCAGGTTCGAATCCTGGTCACGGCATTAAACCTTGTTTTTTAAATATTTTGTAATTTTTCCTTTTTGGAAATTTATTAGAAACTTGGAAACGTGAAGTGGACGGCCGTGATCGTATAGTGGTTAGTACCTTGCGTTGTGGCCGCAATAACCCAGGTTCGAATCCTGGTCACGGCATTAAACCTTGTTTTTTAAATATTTTGTAATTTTTCCTTTTTGGAAATTTATTAGAAACTTGGAAACGTGAAGTGGACGGCCGTGATCGTATAGTGGTTAGTACCTTGCGTTGTGGCCGCAATAACCCAGGTTCGAATCCTGGTCACGGCATTAAACCTTGTTTTTTAAATATTTTGTAATTTTTCCTTTTTGGAAATTTATTAGAAACTTGGAAACGTGAAGTGGACGGCCGTGATCGTATAGTGGTTAGTACTTTGCGTTGTGGCCGCAATAACCCAGGTTCGAATCATGGTCACGGCAATAAACCTCGTTTTTTAAATATTTTGTAATTTTTCCTTTTTGGAAATTTATTAGAAACTTGGTAACTTCTTAAGGACGGCCGTGATCGTATAGTGGTAAGCACCTTGCATTGTGGCCGCAATAACCCAGGTTCGAATCCTGGTCACGGCAATAAACCTCGTTTTTTAAATATTTTGTAATTTTTCCTTTTTGGAAATTTATTAGAAACTTGGTACCGTGAAGTGGACGGCCGTGATCGTATAGTGGTTAGTACCTTGCGTTGTGGCCGCAATAACCCAGGTTCGAATCCTGGTCACGGCATTAAACCTTGTTTTTTAAATATTTTGTAATTTTTCCTTTTTGGAAATTTATTAGAAACTTGGAAACGTGAAGTGGACGGCCGTGATCGTATAGTGGTTAGTACCTTGCGTTGTGGCCGCAATAACCCAGGTTCGAATCCTGGTCACGGCATTAAACCTTGTTTTTTAAATATTTTGTAATTTTTCCTTTTTGGAAATTTATTAGAAACTTGGAAACGTGAAGTGGACGGCCGTGATCGTATAGTGGTTAGTACCTTGCGTTGTGGCCGCAATAACCCAGGTTCGAATCCTAATCACGGCATTAAAACTCGTTTTTTAAATATTTTGAAATTTTCCTTTTTGTAAATTTATTAGAAAGTTGGTAACTTCAAAAGGACGGCCGTGATCGTATAGTGGTTAGTACCTTGCGTGGTGGCCGCAGTAATTCAGGTTCGAATCCTGGTCACGGCATTAGACCTCGTCTTTTAAATATTTTGTAATTTTCCCTTTTGGAAATTTATTAGAAACTCATTAGCATGAAGGGGACGGCCGTGATCGTATAGTGGTTAGTACCTTGCGTTGTGGCCGCAATAACCCAGGTTCGAATCCTGGTCGCGACATTAAACCTCGTTTTTTAAATATTTTGTAATTTTCCCTTTTGGAAATTTATTAGAAACTTGGTAACGTGAAGTGGACGGCCGTGATCGTATAGTGGTTAGTACCTTGCGTTGTGGCTGCAATAACCCAGGTTCGAATCCTGGTCACGGCATTAAACCTCGTTTTTTAATTATTTTGTAATTTTCCTTTTTGGAAATTTATTAGAATGTTGGTAACTTAAATAGGACGGCCGTGATCGTATAGTGGTTAGTACCTTGCGTTGTGGCCGCAATAACCCAGGTGTGAATCCTGGTTAAGGCATTATACCTCGTGTTTTAAATATTTTTAAATTTTTTCTTTTTGGAAATTTATAAAACTTGTTAACGTGAAGTGGACTGCCGTGATCGTATAGTGGTTAGTACCTTGCGTTGTGGCCGCAATAACCCAGGTTCGAATCCTGGTCGCGGCATTAAACCTCGTTTTTTAAATATTTTTTAATTTTCCCTTTTGGAAATTTATTAGAAACTTGGTAACGTGAAGTGGACGGCCGTGATCCTATAGTGGTTAGTACCTTGCGTTGTGGCCGCAATAACCCAGGTTCGAATCCTGGTCACGGCATTAAACCTCGTTTTTTAAATATTTTGTAATTTTCCTATTTTGAAATTTATTAGAATGTTTGTAACTGTAATAGGACGGCCGTGATCGTATAGCGGTTAGTACCTTGCGTTGTGGCCGCAATTACCCAGGTTCGAATACTGGTCACGGCAATAAACCTTGTTTTTTAAATATTTTGTAATTTTACTTTTGGGAAATTTATTAGAAACTTCTTAATGTGAAGTGGACGGCCGTGATCGTATAGTGGTTAGTAACTTGTGTTGTTGCCGTAATAACCCGGGTTTGAATCCTGGTTACGGGATTAAAACTCGTGTTTTAAATATTTTGAAATTTTCCTTTTTGGAAATTTATTAGAAAGTTGGTAGTTTTAAAAGGACGGCCGTGATCGTATAGTGGTTAGTAACTTGCGTTGTTGCCGTAATAACCCGGGTTCGAATCCTGGACACGGCATTAAACCTCGTTTTTTAAATATTTTGTAATTTTCCCTTTTGGAAATTTATTAGAAACTCATTAGCATGAAGGGGACGGCCGTGACCGTATAGTGGTTAGGGGGAGTCGCGTTTGGTTTTTTGGAGAGTGTGGTTCGTTTTTCTTTGCTCTCCTCGACAGCTCGCTAAGCCTTAGTTTCGCTTATTTTTCTTACAATTTGTTTGCTTAATTTATAATTTACTAATCCACGCAGTTTTGTTTTCGGTTTCCTTGCCCTCCTAGGTTTTCGTCTGAAATCCAGGATGGATATTTTTAAACGCTCTAACTTTTTAACCTGCGCTAACCAAGATATAACAGAAGATGTTATTACGGCGATCCACCTGGCTTTTGGGTTGGAGGCCATCTCGTCGGTTGTTCCAACTACAGGAGGTTTTTTTGTTACGTTCGTCACTGTCAAGGACGCCGAGGACTGCGTTTTGCAGGGAATTGATATTAATGAAGAAGTCTATGCCGTGTCGAATGTTGCTGTTAAGGTAGTGGTAGCCTCTTTTTTTGGTTTACCGGAATTTGTTGCTGACGAGGCTTTGATGGAGAAATTGCAAATTTTCGCCGGGACCCGCATTATTCGTTACCAACCATGTCTGGCGAACTTTCATTGGTCGATGTTTGGCGTTACTACCATCCTTCGCAATTTGAATATTCGCGGGCTGGATTTGTTTTTGGGCGATATTTATTCTCCCGAATAGACTACTTTTTCGTTCGGCGGCCCGAACTAGCTCTTTTATCTCGTTGCACTTACATGGTTTCTCCTTTTTCTGATCATAAAGCCCTCATAGTGCAAATTGATCTGTCTGGTTCTCCGAGAGGGCCGGGAACTTGGGCTTTTAATTCCTCTTTGTTGGAGAATGATAACTTTCTCACTGGTTGTACTCGTATAGTGGAACGAAGCCAAACCTCACTTGCCTACCGGGAAGATATTTTTCGGTGGTATGAAGATTTGAAAATATCTTTGCGTGATTACGCTATATTTTACTCCAAACATTTGGCCTCGCAGCGTCGCGCGCATAAAACCAAATTGCAAATAGAGATTAATGCTTACCTTGCTCGTCGGAATTTGTCAGTTGATGAAGAAACCAAACTTATTGCTTTGACGGAATCCCTTTCTCAAGTTACCGCCCATGAGTTCGTTGGTGCCGCAGTTCGTGCGAAAGCCCAGCACCTTTTAGCCGACGAAAAACCTACTGCTTTTTTTCTGCGCCTCGAAAATTTTCTGCAGAGGAAAAAAACGATTCAGTCGCTTACATTGTCCAGTGGCGAGATCACCCGCGACGGTACCACTATTCGTCAGAATATTTTTGAATACTATGCGAGGCTCTATGCTAAGGCACCGGTAGATCCCGAAGCTGGCGGGATTTTTTCTTCCTTGGTACAGGGAAGAGTATCAGAGGACAAACGGCGGAGCCTGGACAATACCATTGTCTGGTCGGAGATTGTTACGGCCTTAAAATCAATGAAGCGGGGGAAAAGCCCTGGCCGTGATGGCTTCACAGTCGAGTTTTGGTCATTTCTCTTGCCTTTAGTCAAGGAAGGTTTTCTTCGGGTTTTGGCCACGATTGCTCGGGATGGTGTACTGCCCCGTACAATGACTGAGGGTCTGATTTTGCTTGTCCCGAAGTCCGGCGATCTCACTTTTTTGGCGTCTTGGCGTCCTATATCGCTGCTCAATGTAGACTATAAAATACTCGCGAAGGTCTTTGCTAATAGGCTGGCACCTCTTTTGCCGGATATAATTTCTCTATGCCAGACGGGAGCGGTGAGAGGCCGGGACATATCGCAGACGCCTCGCTTCTTGCTGGATGCGTCTGACCTTGTATCGGCAACAAACGCACCAGGAGTTTTGTTAAAACTGGATTTGGAGAAGGCATTTGATCAAGTGGACTGGTCCTTTTTGTTTGAAGTGCTTCGCAGTATGGGCTTTGGTGCTTTTTTCCTCAAATGGATTCAAGCCTTTCTAGTCCACGCCAAGTCATGTGTCCGGGTCAATGGCTTTTTGACGGATTTTTTTCCCCGGCGCCGTTCAGTTCGCCAGGGTTGCCCGCTTAGTCCCCTCCTCTATATCCTTTCGACAGAACCACTTTTCGCTGCGCTGTTGCGCAATCCGGCTATTCCACGGCTCCCGATGTTTGGTACCGGCCACTTACCTTTGCTGTTTGCGCACATGGACGATAATACGATTCTAACCAGTTCAACTGATGGTATGGTCGAGGCTATTCATGAATACGAGCGGTAGGGTCGAGCGTCCGGAGCCTAATTAAACGTAAAGAAATGTCAGGCGCAGTGGCTTGGGTCGTATCGCAATCGCCTTCCGATGGTGATCTCTGGGGTGTCCATAAGTGGCGACCCACTGAAGATTTTGGGGATTTATTTAACGAACGATGGTCAAGAATTGCTCCGTCTTAACTGGAACCCCCGAATGGACAAGTTCTCCGGCACTTTACGTTCGTGGAAACAACGTCGTCTTACGTTAACGGGCAAAATTGTCGTCATTAACGTGCTGGCGGCTTCCACGCTTTGGCATACTCCGAGCTCGGTAGATTTGCCATTAGCCTGGGCACAAAGATTTAAAGCGGCGGTGATGGATTTTATTTGGGGTCCTGGCATGCGTCACGTGGATTACCAAACATTAATTCTTCCGAAATCTGAAGGGGGGTACGGCCTCGTTGATTTCCAGCTGAAAAACCTCGCGTTCCGTTTAAAAGAAATTAAAGGCTTTATCGGCGACTCCTCTGATTCCGCGATGAAGGACGTCTCACGGTTTTTGCTCTCTTTTTATGGCGGTTATGAGGGCATTGGCTTTCAATTCTTTCGGCTTCAGTTCGACCAGAAACTATTACCAAGGATGGTTCCCCGGTATCGCAGTATTGTTAGCGTGTGGAACAGATTACTTGTCGCCAATGAATGGACTGTTTTACCGCACGCGAATCCTGTCTTTGAGCCGATTTTTCTGAACCCGCGAGTTACCGGTTTTTCCGCGTCGGCGCAAGAGAGAGCTACTTTCGCGCGCGCGGGGCTCGTTCTCGTGAGAGATATAACGTATGAGGTCATCCCAGGTTTCCTCCCTCATACCGTCATCTTGGACATGGTTTCATCGGTTCGACCGCGTTTACTGGACCGGTCAATACTTTCGCTCTATCATAAGATGTTGCGGCTCATTCCACCGGCCTGGGCTCATTTTGTGGACTCTTTGGATATTCTGGTTCATGAGCCACCGGTTTCCGAATTGGTTCGGGTCATCAACTCTAAAGAAGAGGCTGTCGTTTTCAGCGAGCTCAAATCATCCGACTTTTACCGTTCTTTGGTAAAGCAAGCGTGTTCCATGGAGTCTCGAGGCGAAGAACGTTGGAGAGGCTTTTTCTCTGCGCCACTTGTGCAAGTGCATTGGGGAAAAGTGTCCTGCCCTCTAATGGCCACGCGGTACGTGGACATTAACTTTCGTCTCATCCACCAAGCATTTCCGGTCAAAGAACGGTTACTCCATGCTGGTCTTGTCGCGGACAATATGTGTTTATTTTGTAATTCTCGGTGCGAAACAGTCAGTCATCTTTTTGTAACGTGTCCCGTAGTTCAGGAGTGGTGGACCTGGCTTTTTATCACAATTTTAAAGCTCCCAGTTTCAATTTTCGGTTTTATATCTGAGCCTCGTGCCCAGTTTATCGTTTTTTCGATTGTTCCGTCCACCATTAAGAGACCTCCAATTTTCTGGTCGGTGGAGAAATTGCTTTCCGCGGTCCTTAAAGACGAAATATGGCGGAGTCGTAATTTGAAAAGTGTCGGGAAAATAACACGGGTTCCGGTGCTAACAAGTCGTATTAAAGCATGTGTTCGCAAAGAAACTATTAACCAATTGAAACTTTTAAAGCCGGATACCTCTCAGAATGGCACTGTGTTAAAAAATATTTTATTGGGACTTTTTAAGTGAATTTATTCAATGCTAATGTTATGACTGCTTGATTATTTGGTGTCAAAAGTTTTATTGTGTTTCGATTTTTCATAAATGCTTGAGTTTTGTTTTATTTAAAAGTTTTTTAAATGTAAATAATACTTTTGGTCTTAATAAAAAAAGAAAAAAAAAGTACCTTGCGTTGTGGCCGCAATAACCCAGGTTCGAATCCTGGTCACGGCATTAAACCTCGTTTTTTAAATATATTTTCCTTTTTGGAAATTTATTAGAAACTTGGTAACGTGAAGTGGACGGCCGTGATCGTATAGTGGTTAGTACCTTGCGTTGTGGCCGCAATAACCTTGGTTCGAATCCTGGTCACGGCATTAAACCTCGTTTTTTAAATATATTTTCCTTTTTGGAAATTTATTAGAAACTTGGTAACGTGAAGTGGACGGCCGTGATCGTATAGTGGTTAGTACCTTGCGTTGTGGCCGCAATAACCCAGGTTCGAATCCTGGTCACGGCATTAAACCTCGTTTTTTAAATATATTTTCCTTTTTGGAAATTTATTAGAAACTTGGTAAAGTGTAGTGGACAGCCGTGATCGTATAGTGGTTAGTACCTTGCGTTGTGGCCGCAATAACCCAGGTTCGAATCCTGGTCACGGCATTATACCTCGTTTTTTTAAATATTTTGTAATTTTTCCTTTTTGGAAATTTATTAGAAACATTTTAACGTTAAGTGGACGGCCGTGATCGTATAGTGGTAAGTACCTTGCGATGTGGCCCCAATAACCCAGTGTCGAATCCTGGTCACGGCATTATACCTCGTTTTTTTAAATATTTTGTAATTTTTCCTTTTTGGAAATTTGTTAAAAACTTGGTAACGTGAAGTGGACAGCCGTTATCGTATAGTGGTTAGTACCTTGCGTTGTGGCCGCAATAACCCAGGTTCAAATCTTGGTCACGGCATTAAACCTCGTTTTTTAAATATATTTTCCTTTTTGGAAATTTATTAGAAACTTGGTAAAGCGTAGTGGACGGCCGTGATCGTATAGTGGTAAGTACCTTGCGTTGTGGCCCCAATAACCCAGGTTCGAATCCTGGTCACGGCATTAAACCTCGTTTTTTAAATATATATTCCTTTTTGGAAATTTATTAGAAACTTGGTAACGTGAAGTGGACGGCCGTGATCGTATAGTGGTTAGTGCCTTGCGTTGTGGCCGCAATAACCCAGGTTCGAATCCTGGTCACGGCAATAAACCTCGTTTTTTAAATATTTTGTAATTTTCCTTTTTGGAAATTTATAAGAAACTTGGTAAAGCGTAGTGGACGGCCGTGATCGTATAGTGGTAAGTACCTTGCGTTGTGGCCCCAATAACCCAGGTTCGAATCCTGGTCACGGCATTAAACCTCGTTTTTTAAATAAATATTCCTTTTTGGAAATTTATTAGAAACTTGGTAACGTGAAGTGGACGGCCGTGATCGTATAGTGGTTAGTGCCTTGCGTTGTGGCCGCCATAACCCAGGTTCGAATCCTGGTCACGGCAATAAACCTCGTTTTTTAAATATTTTGTAATTTTCCTTTTTGGAAATTTATTAGAAACTAGGTAACGTGAAGTGGACGGCCGTGATCGTATAGTGGTAAGTACCTTGCGTTGTGGCCGCCATAACCCAGGTTCGAATCCTGGTCACGGCAATAAACCTCGTTTTTTAAATATTTTGTAATTTTCCTTTTTGGAAATTTATTAGAAACTTGGCAACGTGAAGTGGACGGCCGTGATCGTATAGTGGTAAGTACCTTGCGTTGTGGCCGCAATAACCTTGGTTCGAATCCTGGTCACGGCATTAAACCTCGTTTTTTAAATATATTTTCCTTTTTGGAAATTTATTAGAAACTTGGTAACGTGAAGTGGACGGCCGTGATCGTATAGTGGTTAGTACCTTGCGATGTGGCCGCAATAACCCAGGGTCGAATCCTGGTCACGGCATTATACCTCGTTTTTTTAAATATTTTGTAACTTTTCCTTTTTGGAAATTGATTAGAAACTTGGTAACGTGAAGTGGACAGCCGTGATCGTATAGTGGTTAGTACCTTGCGTTGTGGCCGCAATAACCCAGGTTCGAATCCTGGTCACGGCATTAAACCTCGTTTTTTAAATATATTTTACTTTTTGGAAATTTATTAGAAACTTGGTAACGTGAATTGGACAGCCGTTATCGTATAGTGGTTAGTACCTTGCGTTGTGGCCGCAAAAACCCAGGTTCGAATCCTGGTCACGGCATTAAACCTCGTTTTTTAGATATATTTTTCTTTTTGGAAATTTATTAGAAACTTGGTAACGTGAAGTGGACAGCCGTTATCGTATAGTGGTTAGTACCTTGCGTTGTGGCCGCAATAACCCAGGTTCGAATCCTGGTCACGGCATTAAACCTCGTTTTTTAAATATATTTTTCTTTTTGGAAATTTATTAGAAACTTGGTAACGTGAAGTGGACGGCCGTGATCGTATAGTGGTTAGTACCTTGCGTTGTGGCCGCAATAACCTTGGTTCGAATCCTGGTCACGGCATTAAACCTCGTTTTTTAAATATATTTTCCTTTTTGGAAATTTATTAGAAACTTGGTAACGTGAAGTGGACGGCCGTGATCGTATAGTGGTTAGTACCTTGCGATGTGGCCGCAATAACCCAGGGTCGAATCCTGGTCACGGCATTATACCTCGTTTTTTTAAATATTTTGTAACTTTTCCTTTTTGGAAATTGATTAGAAACTTGGTAACGTGAAGTGGACAGCCGTGATCGTATAGTGGTTAGTACCTTGCGTTGTGGCCGCAATAACCCAGGTTCGAATCCTGGTCACGGCATTAAACCTCGTTTTTTAAATATATTTTACTTTTTGGAAATTTATTAGAAACTTGGTAACGTGAATTGGACAGCCGTTATCGTATAGTGGTTAGTACCTTGCGTTGTGGCCGCAAAAACCCAGGTTCGAATCCTGGTCACGGCATTAAACCTCGTTTTTTAGATATATTTTTCTTTTTGGAAATTTATTAGAAACTTGGTAACGTGAAGTGGACAGCCGTTATCGTATAGTGGTTAGTACCTTGCGTTGTGGCCGCAATAACCCAGGTTCGAATCCTGGTCACGGCATTAAACCTCGTTTTTTAAATATATTTTTCTTTTTGGAAATTTATTAGAAACTTGGTAACGTGAAGTGGACGGCCGTGATCGTATAGTGGTTAGTACCTTGCGTTGTGGCCGCAATAACCCAGGTTCGAATCCTGGTCACGGCATTAAACCTCGTTTTTTAAATATATTTTTCTTTTTGGAAATTTATTAGAAACTTGGTATCGTGATGTGGACAGCCGTGATCGTATAGTGGTTAGTACCTTGCGTTGTGGCCGCAATAACCCAGGTTCGAATCCTGGTCACGGCATTAAACCTCGTTTTTTAAATATATTTTTCTTTTTGGAAATTTATTAGAAACTTGGTATCGTGATGTGGACAGCCGTTATCGTATAGTGGTTAGTACCTTGCGTTGTGGCCGCAATAACCCAGTTTCGTATCCTGGTCACGGCATCAGACCTCGTTTTTTTAAATATTTTGTAATTTTTCCTTTTTGGAAATTTATTAGAAACTTTTTAACGTTAAGTGGACGGCCGTGATCGTATAGTGTTAAGTACCTTGCGATGTGGCCCCAATAACCCAATGTCGAATCCTGGTCACGGCATTAAATCTCGTTTTTTAAATATATTTTCCTTTTTGGAAATTTATAAGTAAATGGGTAACGTGAAGTGGACGGCCGTGATCGTATAGTGGTAAGTACCTTGCGTTGTGGCCGCAATAACCCAGGTTCGAATCCTGGTCACGGCATTAAACCTCGTTTTTTAAATATATTTTCCTTTTTGGAAATTTATTAGAAACTTGGTATCGTGATGTGGACAGCCGTGATCGTATAGTGGTAAGTACCTTGCGTTGTGGCCGCAATAACCCAGGTTCGTATCCTGGTCACGGCATTAAACCTCGTTTTTTAAATATATTTTCCTTTTTGGAAATTTATTAGAAACTTGGTATCGTGATGTGGACAGCCGTGATCGTATAGTGGTAAGTACCTTGCGTTGTGGCCGCAATAACCCAGGTTCGTATCCTGGTCACGGCATTAAACCTCGTTTTTTAAATATATTTTCCTTTTTGGAAATTTCTTAGAAACTTGGTATCGTGATGTGGACAGCCGTGATCGTATAGTGGTTAGTACCTTGCGTTGTGGCCGCAATAACCCAGGTTCGAATCCTGGTCGCGGCATTAAACCTCGTTTTTTAAATATATTTTCCTTTTTGGAAATTTATTAGAAACTTGGTAACGTGAAGTGGACAGCCGTGATCGTATAGTGGTTAGTACCTTGCGTTGTGGCATCAATAACCCAGGTTCGAATCCTGGTCGCGGCATTAAACCTCGTTTTTTAAATATATTTTCCTTTTTGGAAATTTATTAGAAACTTGGTATCGTGATGTGGACAGCCGTGATCGTATAGTGGTTAGTACCTTGCGTTGTGGCATCAATAACCCAGGTTCGAATCCTGGTCGCGGCATTAAACCTCGTTTTTTAAATATATTTTCCTTTTTGGAAATTTATTAGAAACTTGGTAACGTGAAGTGGACAGCCGTGATCGTATAGTGGTTAGTACCTTGCGTTGTGGCATCAATAACCCAGGTTCGAATCCTGGTCGCGGCATTAAACCTCGTTTTTTAAATATATTTTCCTTTTTGGAAATTTATTAGAAACTTGGTATCGTGATGTGGACAGCCGTGATCGTATAGTGGTTAGTACCTTGCGTTGTGGCATCAATAACCCAGGTTCGAATCCTGGTCGCGGCATTAAACCTCGTTTTTTAAATATATTTTCCTTTTTGGAAATTTATTAGAAACTTGGTAACGTGAAGTGGACAGCCGTGATCGTATAGTGGTTAGTACCTTGCGTTGTGGCATCAATAACCCAGGTTCGAATCCTGGTCGCGGCATTAAACCTCGTTTTTTAAATATATTTTCCTTTTTGGAAATTTATTAGAAACTTGGTATCGTGATGTGGACAGCCGTGATCGTATAGTGGTTAGTACCTTGCGTTGTGGCCGCAATAACCCAGGTTCGAATCCTGGTCACGGCATTAAACCTCGTTTTTTAAATATATTTTCCTTTTTGGAAATTTATTAGAAACTTGGTATCGTGATGTGGACAGCCGTGATCGTATAGTGGTTAGTACCTTGCGTTGTGGCCGCAATAACCCAGGTTCGAATCCTGGTCACGGCATTAAACCTCGTTTTTTAAATATATTTTCCTTTTTGGAAATTTATTAGAAACTTGGTATCGTGATGTGGACAGCCGTGATCGTATAGTGGTAAGTACCTTGCGTTGTGGCCGCAATAACCCAGGTTCGAATCCTGGTCACGGCATTAAACCTCGTTTTTTAAATATATTTTCCTTTTTGGAAATTTATTAGAAACTTGGTATCGTGATGTGGACAGCCGGATCGTATAGTGGTTAGTACCTTGCGTTGTGGCCGCAATAACCCAGGTTCGAATCCTGGTCACGGCATTAAACCTCGTTTTTTTAAATATTTAGAAATTTTTCCTTTTTGGAAATTTATTAGAAACTTGGTAACGTGAAGTGGACAGCCGTGATCGTATAGTGGTTAGTACCTTGCGTTGTGGCCGCAATAACCCAGGTTCGAATCCTGGTCACGGCATTAAACCTCGTTTTTTAAATATATTTTCCTTTTTGGAAATTTATTAGAAACTTGGTATCGTGATGTGGACAGCCGTGATCGTATAGTGGTAAGTACCTTGCGTTGTGGCCGCAATAACCCAGGTTCGAATCCTGGTCACGGCATTAAACCTCGTTTTTTAAATATATTTTCCTTTTTGGAAATTTATTAGAAACTTGGTATCGTGATGTGGACAGCCGGATCGTATAGTGGTTAGTACCTTGCGTTGTGGCCGCAATAACCCAGGTTCGAATCCTGGTCACGGCATTAAACCTCGTTTTTTTAAATATTTAGAAATTTTTCCTTTTTGGAAATTTATTAGAAACTTGGTAACGTGAAGTGGACAGCCGTGATCGTATAGTGGTTAGTACCTTGCGTTGTGGCATCAATAACCCAGGTTCGAATCCTGGTCGCGGCATTAAACCTCGTTTTTTAAATATATTTTCCTTTTTGGAAATTTCTTAGAAACTTGGTATCGTGATGTGGACAGCCGTGATCGTATAGTGGTTAGTACCTTGCGTTGTGGCCGCAATAACCCAGGTTCGAATCCTGGTCGCGGCATTCAACCTCGTTTTTTAAATATATTTTCCTTTTTGGAAATTTCTTAGAAACTTGGTATCGTGATGTGGACAGCCGTGATCGTATAGTGGTTAGTACCTTGCGTTGTGGCCGCAATAACCCAGGTTCGAATCCTGGTCGCGGCATTAAACCTCGTTTTTTAAATATATTTTCCTTTTTGGAAATTTCTTAGAAACTTGGTATCGTGATGTGGACAGCCGTGATCGTATAGTGGTTAGTACCTTGCGTTGTGGCCGCAATAACCCAGGTTCGAATCCTGGTCACGGCATTAAACCTCGTTTTTTTAAATATTTAGAAATTTTTCCTTTTTGGAAATTTATTAGAAACTTGGTAACGTGAAGTGGACAGCCGTGATCGTATAGTGGTTAGTACCTTGCGTTGTGGCCGCAATAACCCAGGTTCGAATCCTGGTCGCGGCATTAAACCTCGTTTTTTAAATATATTTTCCTTTTTGGAAATTTCTTAGAAACTTGGTATCGTGATGTGGACAGCCGTGATCGTATAGTGGTTAGTACCTTGCGTTGTGGCCGCAATAACCCAGGTTCGAATCCTGGTCACGGCATTAAACCTCGTTTTTTTAAATATTTAGAAATTTTTCCTTTTTGGAAATTTATTAGAAACTTGGTAACGTGAAGTGGACAGCCGTGATCGTATAGTGGTTAGTACCTTGCGTTGTGGCCGCAATAACCCAGGTTCGAATCCTGGTCACGGCATTCAACCTCGTTTTTTAAATATATTTTCCTTTTTGGAAATTTCTTAGAAACTTGGTATCGTGATGTGGACAGCCGTGATCGTATAGTGGTTAGTACCTTGCGTTGTGGCCGCAATAACCCAGGTTCGAATCCTGGTCACGGCATTAAACCTCGTTTTTTTAAATATTTAGAAATTTTTCCTTTTTGGAAATTTATTAGAAACTTGGTAACGTGAAGTGGACAGCCGTGATCGTATAGTGGTTAGTACCTTGCGTTGTGGCCGCAATAACCCAGGTTCGAATCCTGGTCGCGGCATTCAACCTCGTTTTTTAAATATATTTTCCTTTTTGGAAATTTATTAGAAACTTGGTAACGTGAAGTGGACGGCCGTGATCGTATAGTGGTTAGTACCTTGCGTTGTGGCCGCAATAACCCAGGTTCGAATCCTGGTCACGGCATTAAACCTCGTTTTTTTAAATATTTAGAAATTTTTCCTTTTTGGAAATTTATTAGAAACTTGGTATCGTGATGTGGACAGCCGTGATCGTATAGTGGTTAGTACCTTGCGTTGTGGCCGCAATAACCCAGGTTCGAATCCTGGTCACGGCATTAAACCTCGTTTTTTAAATATATTTTCCTTTTTGGAAATTTATTAGAAACTTGGTAACGTGAAGTGGACGGCCGTGATCGTATAGTGGTTAGTACCTTGCGTTGTGGCCGCAATAACCCAGGTTCGAATCCTGGTCACGGCATTAAACCTCGTTTTTTAAATATATTTTCCTTTTTGGAAATTTATTAGAAACTTGGTAACGTGAAGTGGACGGCCGTGATCGTATAGTGGTTAGTACCTTGCGTTGTGGCCGCAATAACCCAGGTTCGAATCCTGGTCACGGCATTAAACCTCTTTTTTTAAATATTTTGTAATTTTTCCTTTTTGGAAATTTATTAGAAACTTGGTAACGTGAAGTGGACAGCCGTGATCGTATAGTGGTTAGTACCTTGCGTTGTGGCCGCAATAACCCAGGTTCGAATCCTGGTCGCGGCATTCAACCTCGTTTTTTAAATATATTTTCCTTTTTGGAAATTTATTAGAAACTTGGTAACGTGAAGTGGACGGCCGTGATCGTATAGTGGTTAGTACCTTGCGTTGTGGCCGCAATAACCCAGGTTCGAATCCTGGTCACGGCATTAAACCTCGTTTTTTTAAATATTTAGAAATTTTTCCTTTTTGGAAATTTATTAGAAACTTGGTATCGTGATGTGGACAGCCGTGATCGTATAGTGGTTAGTACCTTGCGTTGTGGCCGCAATAACCCAGGTTCGAATCCTGGTCACGGCATTAAACCTCGTTTTTTAAATATATTTTCCTTTTTGGAAATTTATTAGAAACTTGGTAACGTGAAGTGGACGGCCGTGATCGTATAGTGGTTAGTACCTTGCGTTGTGGCCGCAATAACCCAGGTTCGAATCCTGGTCACGGCATTAAACCTCGTTTTTTAAATATATTTTCCTTTTTGGAAATTTATTAGAAACTTGGTAACGTGAAGTGGACGGCCGTGATCGTATAGTGGTTAGTACCTTGCGTTGTGGCCGCAATAACCCAGGTTCGAATCCTGGTCACGGCATTAAACCTCGTTTTTTAAATATATTTTCCTTTTTGGAAATTTATTAGAAACTTGGTAACGTGAAGTGGACGGCCGTGATCGTATAGTGGTTAGTACCTTGCGTTGTGGCCGCAATAACCCAGGTTCGAATCCTGGTCACGGCATTAAACCTCGTTTTTTAAATATATTTTCCTTTTTGGAAATTTATTAGAAACTTGGTACCGTGAAGTGGACGGCCGTGATCGTATAGTGGTTAGTACCTTGCGTTGTGGCCGCAATAACCCAGGTTCGAATCCTGGTCACTGCATTAAACCTCGTTTTTTAAATATATTTTCCTTTTTGGAAATTTATTAGAAAATTGGTACCGTGAAGTGGACGGCCGTGATCGTATAGTGGTTAGTACCTTGCGTTGTGGCCGCAATAACCCAGGTTCGAATCCTGGTCACGGCATTAAACCTCTTTTTTAAATATATTTTCCTTTTTGGAAATTTATTAGAAACTTGGTAACGTGAAGTGGACAGCCGTGATCGTATAGTGGTTAGTACCTTGCGTTGTGGCCGCAATAACCCAGGTTCGAATCCTGGTCACGGCATTAAACCTCTTTTTTAAATATATTTTCCTTTTTGGAAATTTATTAGAAACTTGGTAACGTGAAGTGGACAGCCGTGATCGTATAGTGGTTAGTACCTTGCGTTGTGGCCGCAATAACCCAGGTTCGAATCCTGGTCACGGCATTAAACCTCGTTTTTTAAATATATTTTCCTTTTTGGAAATTTATTAGAAACTTGGTAACGTGAAGTGGACAGCCGTGATCGTATAGTGGTTAGTACCTTGCGTTGTGGCCGCAATAACCTAGGTTCGAATCCTGGTCACGGCATTAAACCTCGTTTTTTAAATATATTTTCCTTTTTGGAAATTTATTAGAAACTTGGTACCGTGAAGTGGACGGCCGTGATCGTATAGTGGTTAGTACCTTGCGTTGTGGCCGCAATAACCCAGGTTCGAATCCTGGTCACGGCATTAAACCTCTTTTTTAAATATATTTTCCTTTTTGGAAATTTATTAGAAACTTGGTAACGTGAAGTGGACAGCCGTGATCGTATAGTGGTTAGTACCTTGCGTTGTGGCCGCAATAACCCAGGTTCGAATCCTGGTCACGGCATTAAACCTCGTTTTTTAAATATATTTTCCTTTTTGGAAATTTATTAGAAACTTGGTAACGTGAAGTGGACAGCCGTGATCGTATAGTGGTTAGTACCTTGCGTTGTGGCCGCAATAACCCAGGTTCGAATCATGGTCACGGCAATAAACCTCGTTTTTTAAATATTTTGTAATTTTTCCTTTTTGGAAATTTATTAGAAACTTGGTAACGTGAAGTGGACGGCCGTGATCGTATAGTGGTTAGTACCTTGCGTTGTGGCCGCAATAACCCAGGTTCGAATCCTGGTCACGGCATTAAACCTCGTTTTTTAAATATATTTTCCTTTTTGGAAATTTATTAGAAACTTGGTAACGTGAAGTGGACGGCCGTGATCGTATAGTGGTTAGTACCTTGCGTTGTGGCCGCAATAATCCAGGTTCGAATCCTGGTCACGGCATTAAACCTCGTTTTTTAAATATATTTTCCTTTTTGGAAATTTATTAGAAACTTGGTAACGTGAAGTGGACAGCCGTGATCGTATAGTGGTTAGTACCTTGCGTTGTGGCCGCAATAACCCAGGTTCGAATCCTGGTCACGGCATTACACCTCGTTTTTTAAATATATTTTCCTTTTTGGAAATTTATTAGAAACTTGGTAACGTGAAGTGGACGGCCGTGATCGTATAGTGGTTAGTACCTTGCGTTGTGGCCGCAATAACCCAGGTTCGAATCCTGGTCACGGCATTAAACCTCGTTTTTTAAATATATTTTCCTTTTTGGAAATTTATTAGAAACTTGGTAACGTGAAGTGGACGGCCGTGATCGTATAGTGGTTAGTACCTTGCGTTGTGGCCGCAATAACCCAGGTTCGAATCCTGGTCACGGCATTAAACCTCTTTTTTTAAATATTTTGTAATTTTTCCTTTTTGGAAATTTATTAGCAACTTGGTAACGTGAAGTGGACAGCCGTGATCGTATAGTGGTTAGTACCTTGCGTTGTGGCCGCAATAACCCAGGTTCGAATCCTGGTCACGGCATTAAACCTCGTTTTTTAAATATATTTTCCTTTTTGGAAATTTATTAGAAACTTGGTAACGTGAAGTGGACAGCCGTGATCGTATAGTGGTTAGTACCTTGCGTTGTGGCCGCAATAACCCAGGTTCGAATCCTGGTCACGGCATTAAACCTCGTTTTTTAAATATATTTTCCTTTTTGGAAATTTATTAGAAACTTGGTAACGTGAAGTGGACGGCCGTGATCGTATAGTGGTTAGTACCTTGCGTTGTGGCCGCAATAACCCAGGTTCGAATCCTGGTCACGGCATTAAACCTCTTTTTTTAAATATTTTGTAATTTTTCCTTTTTGGAAATTTATTAGAAACTTGGTAACGGGAAGTGGACGGCCGTGATCGTATAGTGGTTAGTACCTTGCGTTGTGGCCGCAATAACCCAGGTTCGAATCCTGGTCACGGCATTAAACCTCGTTTTTTAAATATATTTTCCTTTTTGGAAATTTATTAGAAACTTGGTAACGTGAAGTGGACGGCCGTGATCGTATAGTGGTTAGTACCTTGCGTTGTGGCCGCAATAACCCAGGTTCGAATCCTGGTCACGGCATTAAACCTCTTTTTTTAAATATTTTGTAATTTTTCCTTTTTGGAAATTTATTAGAAACTTGGTAACGTGAAGTGGACAGCCGTGATCGTATAGTGGTTAGTACCTTGCGTTGTGGCCGCAATAACCCAGGTTCGAATCCTGGTCACGGCATTAAACCTCGTTTTTTAAATATATTTTCCTTTTTGGAAATTTATTAGAAACTTGGTAACGTGAAGTGGACGGCCGTGATCGTATAGTGGTTAGTACCTTGCGTTATGGCCGCAATAACCCAGGTTCGAATCCTGGTCACGGCATTAAACCTCTTTTTTTAAATATTTTGTAATTTTTCCTTTTTGGAAATTTATTAGAAACTTGGTAACGTGAAGTGGACAGCCGTGATCGTATAGTGGTTAGTACCTTGCGTTGTGGCCGCAATAACCCAGGTTCGAATCCTGGTCACGGCATTAAACCTCGTTTTTTAAATATATTTTCCTTTTTGGAAATTTATTAGAAACTTGGTAACGTGAAGTGGACGGCCGTGATCGTATAGTGGTTAGTACCTTGCGTTGTGGCCGCAATAACCCAGGTTCGAATCCTGGTCACGGCATTAAACCTCGTTTTTTAAATATATTTTCCTTTTTGGAAATTTATTAGAAACTTGGTAACGTGAAGTGGACAGCCGTGATCGTATAGTGGTTAGTACCTTGCGTTGTGGCCGCAATAACCCAGGTTCGAATCCTGGTCACGGCATTAAACCTCGTTTTTTAAATATATTTTCCTTTTTCGAAATTTATTAGAAACTTGGTAACGTGAAGTGGACAGCCGTGATCGTATAGTGGTTAGTACCTTGCGTTGTGGCCGCAATAACCCAGGTTCGAATCCTGGTCACGGCATTAAACCTCGTTTTTTAAATATATTTTCCTTTTTGGAAATTTATTAGAAACTTGGTAACGTGAAGTGGACGGCCGTGATCGTATAGTGGTTAGTACCTTGCGTTGTGGCCGCAATAACCCAGGTTCGAATCCTGGTCACGGCATTAAACCTCGTTTTTTAAATATATTTTCCTTTTTGGAAATTTATTAGAAACTTGGTAACGTGAAGTGGACGGCCGTGATCGTATAGTGGTTAGTACCTTGCGTTGTGGCCGCAATAACCCAGGTTCGAATCCTGGTCACGGCATTAAACCTCTTTTTTTAAATATTTTGTAATTTTTCCTTTTTGGAAATTTATTAGAAACTTGGTAACGGGAAGTGGACGGCCGTGATCGTATAGTGGTTAGTACCTTGCGTTGTGGCCGCAATAACCCAGGTTCGAATCCTGGTCACGGCATTAAACCTCGTTTTTTAAATATATTTTCCTTTTTGGAAATTTATTAGAAACTTGGTAACGTGAAGTGGACGGCCGTGATCGTATAGTGGTTAGTACCTTGCGTTGTGGCCGCAATAACCCAGGTTCGAATCCTGGTCACGGCATTAAACCTCTTTTTTTAAATATTTTGTAATTTTTCCTTTTTGGAAATTTATTAGAAACTTGGTAACGTGAAGTGGACAGCCGTGATCGTATAGTGGTTAGTACCTTGCGTTGTGGCCGCAATAACCCAGGTTCGAATCCTGGTCACGGCATTAAACCTCGTTTTTTAAATATATTTTCCTTTTTGGAAATTTATTAGAAACTTGGTAACGTGAAGTGGACGGCCGTGATCGTATAGTGGTTAGTACCTTGCGTTATGGCCGCAATAACCCAGGTTCGAATCCTGGTCACGGCATTAAACCTCTTTTTTTAAATATTTTGTAATTTTTCCTTTTTGGAAATTTATTAGAAACTTGGTAACGTGAAGTGGACAGCCGTGATCGTATAGTGGTTAGTACCTTGCGTTGTGGCCGCAATAACCCAGGTTCGAATCCTGGTCACGGCATTAAACCTCGTTTTTTAAATATATTTTCCTTTTTGGAAATTTATTAGAAACTTGGTAACGTGAAGTGGACGGCCGTGATCGTATAGTGGTTAGTACCTTGCGTTGTGGCCGCAATAACCCAGGTTCGAATCCTGGTCACGGCATTAAACCTCGTTTTTTAAATATATTTTCCTTTTTGGAAATTTATTAGAAACTTGGTAACGTGAAGTGGACAGCCGTGATCGTATAGTGGTTAGTACCTTGCGTTGTGGCCGCAATAACCCAGGTTCGAATCCTGGTCACGGCATTAAACCTCGTTTTTTAAATATATTTTCCTTTTTCGAAATTTATTAGAAACTTGGTAACGTGAAGTGGACAGCCGTGATCGTATAGTGGTTAGTACCTTGCGTTGTGGCCGCAATAACCCAGGTTCGAATCCTGGTCACGGCATTAAACCTCGTTTTTTAAATATATTTTCCTTTTTGGAAATTTATTAGAAACTTGGTAACGTGAAGTGGACGGCCGTGATCGTATAGTGGTTAGTACCTTGCGTTGTGGCCGCAATAACCCAGGTTCGAATCCTGGTCACGGCATTAAACCTCGTTTTTTAAATATATTTTCCTTTTTGGAAATTTATTAGAAACTTGGTAACGTGAAGTGGACGGCCGTGATCGTATAGTGGTTAGTACCTTGCGTTGTGGCCGCAATAACCCAGGTTCGAATCCTGGTCACGGCATTAAACCTCTTTTTTTAAATATTTTGTAATTTTTCCTTTTTGGAAATTTATTAGAAACTTGGTAACGTGAAGTGGACAGCCGTGATCGTATAGTGGTTAGTACCTTGCGTTGTGGCCGCAATAACCCAGGTTCGAATCCTGGTCACGGCATTAAACCTCGTTTTTTAAATATATTTTCCTTTTTGGAAATTTATTAGAAACTTGGTAACGTGAAGTGGACAGCCGTGATCGTATAGTGGTTAGTACCTTGCGTTGTGGCCGCAATAACCCAGGTTCGAATCCTGGTCACGGCATTAAACCTCGTTTTTTAAATATATTTTCCTTTTTGGAAATTTATTAGAAACTTGGTACCGTGAAGTGGACGGCCGTGATCGTATAGTGGTTAGTACCTTGCGTTGTGGCCGCAATAACCCAGGTTCGAATCCTGGTCACGGCATTAAACCTCTTTTTTAAATATATTTTCCTTTTTGGAAATTTATTAGAAACTTGGTAACGTGAAGTGGACGGCCGTGATCGTATAGTGGTTAGTACCTTGCGTTGTGGCCGCAATAACCCAGGTTCGAATCCTGGTCACGGCATTAAACCTCTTTTTTTAAATATTTTGTAATTTTTCCTTTTTGGAAATTTATTAGAAACTTGGTAACGTGAAGTGGACAGCCGTGATCGTATAGTGGTTAGTACCTTGCGTTGTGGCCGCAATAACCCAGGTTCGAATCCTGGTCACGGCATTAAACCTCGTTTTTTAAATATATTTTCCTTTTTGGAAATTTATTAGAAACTTGGTAACGTGAAGTGGACAGCCGTGATCGTATAGTGGTTAGTACCTTGCGTTGTGGCCGCAATAACCCAGGTTCGAATCCTGGTCACGGCATTAAACCTCGTTTTTTAAATATATTTTCCTTTTTGGAAATTTATTAGAAACTTGGTAACGTGAAGTGGACAGCCGTGATCGTATAGTGGTTAGTACCTTGCGTTGTGGCCGCAATAACCCAGGTTCGAATCCTGGTCACGGCATTAAACCTCGTTTTTGAAATATATTTTCCTTTTTGGAAATTTATTAGAATCTTGGTAACGTGAAGTGGACGGCCGTGATCGTATAGTGGTTAGTACCTTGCGTTGTGGCCGCAATATCCCAGGTTCGAATCCTGGTCACGGCATTAAACCTCGTTTTTTAAATATATTTTCCTTTTTGGAAATTTATTAGAAACTTGGTAACGTGAAGTGGACGGCCGTGATCGTATAGTGGTTAGTACCTTGCGTTGTGGCCGCAATAACCCAGGTTCGAATCCTGGTCACGGCATTTAACCTCGTTTTTTAAATATATTTTCCTTTTTGGAAATTTATTAGAAACTTGGTAACGTGAAGTGGACAGCCGTGATCATATAGTGGTTAGTACCTTGCGTTGTGGCCGCAATAACCCAGGTTCGAATCCTGGTCACGGCATTAAACCTCGTTTTTTAAATATATTTTCCTTTTTGGAAATTTATTAGAAACTTGGTAACGTGAAGTGGACAGCCGTGATCGTATAGTGGTTAGTACCTTGCGTTGTGGCCGCAATAACCCAGGTTCGAATCCTGTTCACGGCATTAAACCTCGTTTTTTAAATATATTTTCCTTTTTGGAAATTTATTAGAAACTTGGTACCGTGAAGTGGACGGCCGTGATCGTATAGTGGTTAGTACCTTGCGTTGTGGCCGCAATAACCCAGGTTCGAATCCTGGTCACGGCATTAAACCTCTTTTTTTAAATATTTTGTAATTTTTCCTTTTTGGAAATTTATTAGAAACTTGGTAACGTGAAGTGGACAGCCGTGATCGTATAGTGGTTAGTACCTTGCGTTGTGGCCGCAATAACCCAGGTTCGAATCCTGGTCACGGCATTAAACCTCGTTTTTTAAATATATTTTCCTTTTTGGAAATTTATTAGAAACTTGGTAACGTGAAGTGGACGGCCGTGATCGTATAGTGGTTAGTACCTTGCGTTGTGGCCGCAATAACCCAGGTTCGAATCCTGGTCACGGCATTAAACCTCTTTTTTTAAATATTTTGTAATTTTTCCTTTTTGGAAATTTATTAGAAACTTGGTAACGTGAAGTGGACAGCCGTGATCGTATAGTGGTTAGTAGCTTGCGTCGTGGCCGCAATAACCCAGGTTCGAATCCTGGTCACGGCATTAAACCTCTTTTTTTAAATATTTTGTAATTTTTCCTTTTTGGAAATTTATTAGAAACTTGGTAACGTGAAGTGGACAGCCGTGATCGTATAGTGGTTAGTACCTTGCGTTGTGGCCGCAATAACCCAGGTTCGAATCCTGGTCACGGCATTAAACCTCGTTTTTTAAATATATTTTCCTTTTTGGAAATTTATTAGAAACTTGGTAACGTGAAGTGGACGGCCGTGATCGTATAGTGGTTAGTACCTTGCGTTATGGCCGCAATAACCCAGGTTCGAATCCTGGTCACGGCATTAAACCTCTTTTTTTAAATATTTTGTAATTTTTCCTTTTTGGAAATTTATTAGCAACTTGGTAACGTGAAGTGGACAGCCGTGATCGTATAGTGGTTAGTACCTTGCGTTGTGGCCGCAATAACCCAGGTTCGAATCCTGGTCACGGCATTAAACCTCGTTTTTTAAATATATTTTCCTTTTTGGAAATTTATTAGAAACTTGGTAACGTGAAGTGGACGGCCGTGATCGTATAGTGGTTAGTACCTTGCGTTGTGGCCGCAATAACCCAGGTTCGAATCCTGGTCACGGCATTAAACCTCGTTTTTTAAATATATTTTCCTTTTTGGAAATTTATTAGAAACTTGGTAACGTGAAGCGGACAGCCGTGATCGTATAGTGGTTAGTACCTTGCGTTGTGGCCGCAATAACCCAGGTTCGAATCCTGGTCACGGCATTAAACCTCGTTTTTTAAATATATTTTCCTTTTTCGAAATTTATTAGAAACTTGGTAACGTGAAGTGGACGGCCGTGATCGTATAGTGGTTAGTACCTTGCGTTGTGGCCGCAATAACCCAGGTTCGAATCCTGGTCACGGCATTAAACCTCGTTTTTTAAATATATTTTCCTTTTTGGAAATTTATTAGAAACTTGGTAACGTGAAGTGGACGGCCGTGATCGTATAGTGGTTAGTACCTTGCGTTGTGGCCGCAATAACCCAGGTTCGAATCCTGGTCACGGCATTAAACCTCGTTTTTTAAATATATTTTCCTTTTTGGAAATTTATTAGAAACTTGGTAACGTGAAGTGGACGGCCGTGATCGTATAGTGGTTAGTACCTTGCGTTGTGGCCGCAATAACCCAGGTTCGAATCCTGGTCACGGCATTAAACCTCTTTTTTTAAATATTTTGTAATTTTTCCTTTTTGGAAATTTATTAGAAACTTGGTAACGTGAAGTGGACAGCCGTGATCGTATAGTGGTTAGTACCTTGCGTTGTGGCCGCAATAACCCAGGTTCGAATCCTGGTCACGGCATTAAACCTCGTTTTTTAAATATATTTTCCTTTTTGGAAATTTATTAGAAACTTGGTAACGTGAAGTGGACAGCCGTGATCGTATAGTGGTTAGTACCTTGCGTTGTGGCCGCAATAACCCAGGTTCGAATCCTGGTCACGGCATTAAACCTCGTTTTTTAAATATATTTTCCTTTTTGGAAATTTATTAGAAACTTGGTACCGTGAAGTGGACGGCCGTGATCGTATAGTGGTTAGTACCTTGCGTTGTGGCCGCAATAACCCAGGTTCGAATCCTGGTCACGGCATTAAACCTCTTTTTTAAATATATTTTCCTTTTTGGAAATTTATTAGAAACTTGGTAACGTGAAGTGGACGGCCGTGATCGTATAGTGGTTAGTACCTTGCGTTGTGGCCGCAATAACCCAGGTTCGAATCCTGGTCACGGCATTAAACCTCTTTTTTTAAATATTTTGTAATTTTTCCTTTTTGGAAATTTATTAGAAACTTGGTAACGTGAAGTGGACAGCCGTGATCGTATAGTGGTTAGTACCTTGCGTTGTGGCCGCAATAACCCAGGTTCGAATCCTGGTCACGGCATTAAACCTCGTTTTTTAAATATATTTTCCTTTTTGGAAATTTATTAGAAACTTGGTAACGTGAAGTGGACAGCCGTGATCGTATAGTGGTTAGTACCTTGCGTTGTGGCCGCAATAACCCAGGTTCGAATCCTGGTCACGGCATTAAACCTCGTTTTTTAAATATATTTTCCTTTTTGGAAATTTATTAGAAACTTGGTACCGTGAAGTGGACGGCCGTGATCGTATAGTGGTTAGTACCTTGCGTTGTGGCCGCAATAACCCAGGTTCGAATCCTGGTCACGGCATTAAACCTCTTTTTTAAATATATTTTCCTTTTTGGAAATTTATTAGAAACTTGGTAACGTGAAGTGGACGGCCGTGATCGTATAGTGGTTAGTACCTTGCGTTGTGGCCGCAATAACCCAGGTTCGAATCCTGGTCACGGCATTAAACCTCGTTTTTTAAATATATTTTCCTTTTTGGAAATTTATTAGAAACTTGGTCACGTGAAATGGACGGCCGTGATCGTATAGTGGTTAGTACCTTGCGTTGTGGCCGCAATAACCCAGGTTCGAATCCTGGTCACGGCATTAAACCTCGTTTTTTAAATATATTTTCCTTTTTGGAAATTTATTAGAAACTTGGTAACGTGAAGTGGACGGCCGTGATCGTATAGTGGTTAGTACCTTGCGTTGTGGCCGCAATAACCCAGGTTCGAATCCTGGTCACGGCATTAAACCTCGTTTTTTAAATATATTTTCCTTTTTGGAAATTTATTAGAAACTTGGTAACGTGAAGTGGACAGCCGTGATCGTATAGTGGTTAGTACCTTGCGTTGTGGCCGCAATAACCCAGGTTCGAATCCTGGTCACGGCATTAAACCTCGTTTTTGAAATATATTTTCCTTTTTGGAAATTTATTAGAATCTTGGTAACGTGAAGTGGACGGCCGTGATCGTATAGTGGTTAGTACCTTGCGTTGTGGCCGCAATATCCCAGGTTCGAATCCTGGTCACGGCATTAAACCTCGTTTTTTAAATATATTTTCCTTTTTGGAAATTTATTAGAAACTTGGTAACGTGAAGTGGACGGCCGTGATCGTATAGTGGTTAGTACCTTGCGTTGTGGCCGCAATAACCCAGGTTCGAATCCTGGTCACGGCATTTAACCTCGTTTTTTAAATATATTTTCCTTTTTGGAAATTTATTAGAAACTTGGTAACGTGAAGTGGACAGCCGTGATCATATAGTGGTTAGTACCTTGCGTTGTGGCCGCAATAACCCAGGTTCGAATCCTGGTCACGGCATTAAACCTCGTTTTTTAAATATATTTTCCTTTTTGGAAATTTATTAGAAACTTGGTAACGTGAAGTGGACAGCCGTGATCGTATAGTGGTTAGTACCTTGCGTTGTGGCCGCAATAACCCAGGTTCGAATCCTGTTCACGGCATTAAACCTCGTTTTTTAAATATATTTTCCTTTTTGGAAATTTATTAGAAACTTGGTACCGTGAAGTGGACGGCCGTGATCGTATAGTGGTTAGTACCTTGCGTTGTGGCCGCAATAACCCAGGTTCGAATCCTGGTCACGGCATTAAACCTCTTTTTTTAAATATTTTGTAATTTTTCCTTTTTGGAAATTTATTAGAAACTTGGTAACGTGAAGTGGACAGCCGTGATCGTATAGTGGTTAGTACCTTGCGTTGTGGCCGCAATAACCCAGGTTCGAATCCTGGTCACGGCATTAAACCTCGTTTTTTAAATATATTTTCCTTTTTGGAAATTTATTAGAAACTTGGTAACGTGAAGTGGACGGCCGTGATCGTATAGTGGTTAGTACCTTGCGTTGTGGCCGCAATAACCCAGGTTCGAATCCTGGTCACGGCATTAAACCTCTTTTTTTAAATATTTTGTAATTTTTCCTTTTTGGAAATTTATTAGAAACTTGGTAACGGGAAGTGGACGGCCGTGATCGTATAGTGGTTAGTACCTTGCGTTGTGGCCGCAATAACCCAGGTTCCAATCCTGGTCACGGCATTAAACCTCGTTTTTTTAAATATTTTGTAATTTTTCCTTTTTGGAAATTTATTAGAAATTTGGTAACGTGAAGTGGACAGCCGTGATCGTATAGTGGTTAGTACCTTGCGTCGTGGCCATAATAACCCAGGTTCGAATCCTGGTCACGGCATTAAACCTCTTTTTTTAAATATTTTGTAATTTTTCCTTTTTGGAAATTTATTAGAAACTTGGTAACGTGAAGTGGACAGCCGTGATCGTATAGTGGTTAGTACCTTGCGTTGTGGCCGCAATAACCCAGGTTCGAATCCTGGTCACGGCATTAAACCTCGTTTTTTAAATATATTTTCCTTTTTGGAAATTTATTAGAAACTTGGTAACGTGAAGTGGACGGCCGTGATCGTATAGTGGTTAGTACCTTGCGTTATGGCCGCAATAACCCAGGTTCGAATCCTGGTCACGGCATTAAACCTCTTTTTTTAAATATTTTGTAATTTTTCCTTTTTGGAAATTTATTAGAAACTTGGTAACGTGAAGTGGACAGCCGTGATCGTATAGTGGTTAGTACCTTGCGTTGTGGCCGCAATAACCCAGGTTCGAATCCTGGTCACGGCATTAAACCTCGTTTTTTAAATATATTTTCCTTTTTGGAAATTTATTAGAAACTTGGTAACGTGAAGTGGACGGCCGTGATCGTATAGTGGTTAGTACCTTGCGTTGTGGCCGCAATAACCCAGGTTCGAATCCTGGTCACGGCATTAAACCTCGTTTTTTAAATATATTTTCCTTTTTGGAAATTTATTAGAAACTTGGTAACGTGAAGTGGACAGCCGTGATCGTATAGTGGTTAGTACCTTGCGTTGTGGCCGCAATAACCCAGGTTCGAATCCTGGTCACGGCATTAAACCTCGTTTTTTAAATATATTTTCCTTTTTCGAAATTTATTAGAAACTTGGTAACGTGAAGTGGACAGCCGTGATCGTATAGTGGTTAGTACCTTGCGTTGTGGCCGCAATAACCCAGGTTCGAATCCTGGTCACGGCATTAAACCTCGTTTTTTAAATATATTTTCCTTTTTCGAAATTTATTAGAAACTTGGTAACGTGAAGCGGACAGCCGTGATCGTATAGTGGTTAGTACCTTGCGTTGTGGCCGCAATAACCCAGGTTCGAATCCTGGTCACGGCATTAAACCTCGTTTTTTAAATATATTTTCCTTTTTGGAAATTTATTAGAAACTTGGTAACGTGAAGTGGACGGCCGTGATCGTATAGTGGTTAGTACCTTGCGTTGTGGCCGCAATAACCCAGGTTCGAATCCTGGTCACGGCATTAAACCTCGTTTTTTAAATATATTTTCCTTTTTGGAAATTTATTAGAAACTTGGTAACGTGAAGTGGACGGCCGTGATCGTATAGTGGTTAGTACCTTGCGTTGTGGCCGCAATAACCCAGGTTCGAATCCTGGTCACGGCATTAAACCTCTTTTTTTAAATATTTTGTAATTTTTCCTTTTTGGAAATTTATTAGAAACTTGGTAACGTGAAGTGGACAGCCGTGATCGTATAGTGGTTAGTACCTTGCGTTGTGGCCGCAATAACCCAGGTTCGAATCCTGGTCACGGCATTAAACCTCGTTTTTTAAATATATTTTCCTTTTTGGAAATTTATTAGAAACTTGGTAACGTGAAGTGGACAGCCGTGATCGTATAGTGGTTAGTACCTTGCGTTGTGGCCGCAATAACCCAGGTTCGAATCCTGGTCACGGCATTAAACCTCGTTTTTTAAATATATTTTCCTTTTTGGAAATTTATTAGAAACTTGGTAACGTGAAGTGGACAGCCGTGATCGTATAGTGGTTAGTACCTTGCGTTGTGGCCGCAATAACCCAGGTTCGAATCCTGGTCACGGCATTAAACCTCGTTTTTTAAATATATTTTCCTTTTTGGAAATTTATTAGAAACTTGGTAACGTGAAGTGGACGGCCGTGATCGTATAGTGGTTAGTACCTTGCGTTGTGGCCGCAATAACCCAGGTTCGAATCCTGGTCACGGCATTAAACCTCTTTTTTTAAATATTTTGTAATTTTTCCTTTTTGGAAATTTATTAGAAACTTGGTAACGTGAAGTGGACAGCCGTGATCGTATAGTGGTTAGTACCTTGCGTTGTGGCCGCAATAACCCAGGTTCGAATCCTGGTCACGGCATTAAACCTCGTTTTTTAAATATATTTTCCTTTTTGGAAATTTATTAGAAACTTGGTAACGTGAAGTGGACAGCCGTGATCGTATAGTGGTTAGTACCTTGCGTTGTGGCCGCAATAACCCAGGTTCGAATCCTGGTCACGGCATTAAACCTCGTTTTTTAAATATATTTTCCTTTTTGGAAATTTATTAGAAACTTGGTAACGTGAAGTGGACAGCCGTGATCGTATAGTGGTTAGTACCTTGCGTTGTGGCCGCAATAACCCAGGTTCGAATCCTGGTCACGGCATTAAACCTCGTTTTTTAAATATATTTTCCTTTTTGGAAATTTATTAGAAACTTGGTAACGTGAAGTGGACGGCCGTGATCGTATAGTGGTTAGTACCTTGCGTTGTGGCCGCAATAACCCAGGTTCGAATCCTGGTCACGGCATTAAACCTCTTTTTTTAAATATTTTGTAATTTTTCCTTTTTGGAAATTTATTAGAAACTTGGTAACGTGAAGTGGACAGCCGTGATCGTATAGTGGTTAGTACCTTGCGTTGTGGCCGCAATAACCCAGGTTCGAATCCTGGTCACGGCATTAAACCTCGTTTTTTAAATATATTTTCCTTTTTGGAAATTTATTAGAAACTTGGTACCGTGAAGTGGACGGCCGTGATCGTATAGTGGTTAGTACCTTGCGTTGTGGCCGCAATAACCCAGGTTCGAATCCTGGTCACGGCATTAAACCTCTTTTTTAAATATATTTTCCTTTTTGGAAATTTATTAGAAACTTGGTAACGTGAAGTGGACGGCCGTGATCGTATAGTGGTTAGTACCTTGCGTTGTGGCCGCAATAACCCAGGTTCGAATCCTGGTCACGGCATTAAACCTCGTTTTTTAAATATATTTTCCTTTTTGGAAATTTATTAGAAACTTGGTCACGTGAAATGGACGGCCGTGATCGTATAGTGGTTAGTACCTTGCGTTGTGGCCGCAATAACCCAGGTTCGAATCCTGGTCACGGCATTAAACCTCGTTTTTTAAATATATTTTCCTTTTTGGAAATTTATTAGAAACTTGGTAACGTGAAGTGGACAGCCGTGATCGTATAGTGGTTAGTACCTTGCGTTGTGGCCGCAATAACCCAGGTTCGAATCCTGGTCACGGCATTAAACCTCGTTTTTGAAATATATTTTCCTTTTTGGAAATTTATTAGAATCTTGGTAACGTGAAGTGGACGGCCGTGATCGTATAGTGGTTAGTACCTTGCGTTGTGGCCGCAATATCCCAGGTTCGAATCCTGGTCACGGCATTAAACCTCGTTTTTTAAATATATTTTCCTTTTTGGAAATTTATTAGAAACTTGGTAACGTGAAGTGGACGGCCGTGATCGTATAGTGGTTAGTACCTTGCGTTGTGGCCGCAATAACCCAGGTTCGAATCCTGGTCACGGCATTTAACCTCGTTTTTTAAATATATTTTCCTTTTTGGAAATTTATTAGAAACTTGGTAACGTGAAGTGGACAGCCGTGATCATATAGTGGTTAGTACCTTGCGTTGTGGCCGCAATAACCCAGGTTCGAATCCTGGTCACGGCATTAAACCTCGTTTTTTAAATATATTTTCCTTTTTGGAAATTTATTAGAAACTTGGTAACGTGAAGTGGACAGCCGTGATCGTATAGTGGTTAGTACCTTGCGTTGTGGCCGCAATAACCCAGGTTCGAATCCTGTTCACGGCATTAAACCTCGTTTTTTAAATATATTTTCCTTTTTGGAAATTTATTAGAAACTTGGTACCGTGAAGTGGACGGCCGTGATCGTATAGTGGTTAGTACCTTGCGTTGTGGCCGCAATAACCCAGGTTCCAATCCTGGTCACGGCATTAAACCTCTTTTTTTAAATATTTTGTAATTTTTCCTTTTTGGAAATTTATTAGAAACTTGGTAACGGGAAGTGGACGGCCGTGATCGTATAGTGGTTAGTACCTTGCGTTGTGGCCGCAATAACCCAGGTTCCAATCCTGGTCACGGCATTAAACCTCGTTTTTTTAAATATTTTGTAATTTTTCCTTTTTGGAAATTTATTAGAAATTTGGTAACGTGAAGTGGACAGCCGTGATCGTATAGTGGTTAGTACCTTGCGTTGTGGCCGCAATAACCCAGGTTCGAATCCTGGTCACGGCATTAAACCTCTTTTTTTAAATATTTTGTAATTTTTCCTTTTTGGAAATTTATTAGAAACTTGGTAACGTGAAGTGGACAGCCGTGATCGTATAGTGGTTAGTACCTTGCGTTGTGGCCGCAATAACCCAGGTTCGAATCCTGGTCACGGCATTAAACCTCGTTTTTTAAATATATTTTCCTTTTTGGAAATTTATTAGAAACTTGGTAACGTGAAGTGGACGGCCGTGATCGTATAGTGGTTAGTAGCTTGCGTCGTGGCCGCAATAACCCAGGTTCGAATCCTGGTCACGGCATTAAACCTCTTTTTTTAAATATTTTGTAATTTTTCCTTTTTGGAAATTTATTAGAAACTTGGTAACGTGAAGTGGACGGCCGTGATCGTATAGTGGTTAGTAGCTTGCGTCGTGGCCGCAATAACCCAGGTTCGAATCCTGGTCACGGCATTAAACCTCTTTTTTTAAATATTTTGTAATTTTTCCTTTTTGGAAATTTATTAGAAACTCGGTAACGGGAAGTGGACGGCCGTGATCGTATAGTGGTTAGTACCTTGCGTTGTGGCCGCAATAACCCAGGTTCGAATCCTGGTCACGGCATTAAACCTCTTTTTTTAAATATTTTGTAATTTTTCCTTTTTGGAAATTTATTAGAAATTTGGTAACGTGAAGTGGACGGCCGTGATCGTATAGTGGTTAGTACCTTGCGTTGTGGCCGCAATAACCCAGGTTCGAATCCTGGTCACGGCATAAAACCTCTTTTTTTAAATATTTTGTAATTTTTCCTTTTTGGAAATTTATTAGAAACTTGGTAACGTGAAGTGGACGGCCGTGATCGTATAGTGGTTAGTAGCTTGCGTCGTGGCCGCAATAACCCAGGTTCGAATCCTGGTCACGGCATTAAACCTCTTTTTTTAAATATTTTGTAATTTTTCCTTTTTGGAAATTTATTAGAAACTCGGTAACGGGAAGTGGACGGCCGTGATCGTATAGTGGTTAGTAGCTTGCGTCGTGGCCGCAATAACCCAGGTTCGAATCCTGGTCACGGCATTAAACCTCTTTTTTTAAATATTTTGTAATTTTTCCTTTTTGGAAATTTATTAGAAACTCGGTAACGGGAAGTGGACGGCCGTGATCGTATAGTGGTTAGTACCTTGCGTTGTGGCCGCAATAACCCAGGTTCGAATCCTGGTCACGGCATTAAACCTCTTTTTTTAAATATTTTGTAATTTTTCCTTTTTGGAAATTTATTAGAAATTTGGTAACGTGAAGTGGACGGCCGTGATCGTATAGTGGTTAGTACCTTGCGTTGTGGCCGCAATAACCCAGGTTCGAATCCTGGTCACGGCATTAAACCTCTTTTTTTAAATATTTTGTAATTTTTCCTTTTTGGAAATTTATTAGAAACTTGGTAACGTGAAGTGGACGGCCGTGATCGTATAGTGGTTAGTACCTTGCGTTGTGGCCGCAATAACCCAGGTTCGAATCCTGGTCACGGCATTAAACCTCTTTTTTTAAATATTTTGTAATTTTTCCTTTTTGGAAATTTATTAGAAATTTGGTAACGTGAAGTGGACGGCCGTGATCGTATAGTGGTTAGTACCTTGCGTTGTGGCCGCAATAACCCAGGTTCGAATCCTGGTCACGGCATTAAACCTCTTTTTTTAAATATTTTGTAATTTTTCCTTTTTGGAAATTTATTAGAAACTTGGTAACGTGAAGTGGACGGCCGTGATCGTATAGTGGTTAGTACCTTGCGTTGTGGCCGCAATAACCCAGGTTCGAATCCTGGTCACGGCATTAAACCTCTTTTTTTAAATATTTTGTAATTTTTCCTTTTTGGAAATTTATTAGAAACTTGGTAACGTGAAGTGGACGGCCGTGATCGTATAGTGGTTAGTACCTTGCGTTGTGGCCGCAATAACCCAGGTTCGAATCCTGGTCACGGCATTAAACCTCTTTTTTTAAATATTTTGTAATTTTTCCTTTTTGGAAATTTATTAGAAACTTGGTAACGTGAAGTGGACGGCCGTGATCGTATAGTGGTTAGTACCTTGCGTTGTGGCCGCAATAACCCAGGTTCGAATCCTGGTCACGGCATTAAACCTCTTTTTTTAAATATTTTGTAATTTTTCCTTTTTGGAAATTTATTAGAAACTTGGTAACGTGAAGTGGACGGCCGTGATCGTATAGTGGTTAGTACCTTGCGTTGTGGCCGCAATAACCCAGGTTCGAATCCTGGTCACGGCATTAAACCTCATTTTTAAATATTTTGTAATTTTTCCTTTTTGGAAATTTATTAGAAATTTGGTAACGTGAAGTGGACGGCCGTGATCGTATAGTGGTTAGTACCTTGCGTTGTGGCCGCAATAACCCAGGTTCGAATCCTGGTCACGGCATTAAACCTCTTTTTTTAAATATTTTGTAATTTTTCCTTTTTGGAAATTTATTAGAAACTTGGTAACGTGAAGTGGACGGCCGTGATCGTATAGTGGTTAGTACCTTGCGTTGTGGCCGCAATAACCCAGGTTCGAATCCTGGTCACGGCATTAAACCTCTTTTTTTAAATATTTTGTAATTTTTCCTTTTTGGAAATTTATTAGAAACTTGGTAACGTGAAGTGGACGGCCGTGATCGTATAGTGGTTAGTACCTTGCGTTGTGGCCGCAATAACCCAGGTTCGAATCCTGGTCACGGCATTAAACCTCTTTTTTTAAATATTTTGTAATTTTTCCTTTTTGGAAATTTATTAGAAACTTAGTAACCTGAAGTGGACAGCCGTGATCGTACAGTGGTTAGTACCTTGCGTTGTGGCCGCAATAACCCAGGTTCGAATCCTGGTCACGGCATTAAACCTCGTTTTTTAAATTTATTTTCCTTTTTGGAAATATATTAGAAACTTGGTAACGTGATGTGGACAGCAGTGATCGTTTAGTGGTTAGTACCTTGCGTTGTGGCCGCAATATCCCAGGTTCGACTCCTGGTCACGGCATTAAACCTCGTTTTTTAAATTTATTTTCCTTTTTGGAAATTTATTAGAAACTTGGTAACGTGAAGTGGACAGCAGTGATCGTTTAGTGGTTAGTACCTTGCGTTGTGGCCGCAATAACCCAGGTTCGAATCCTGGTCACGGCATTAAACCTAGTTTTTTTAAATATTTTGTAATTTTTCCTTTTTGGAAATTTATTAAAAACTTGGTAACGTGAAGTGGACAGCCGTGATCGTACAGTGGTTAGTACCTTGCGTTGTGGCCGCAATAACCCAGGTTCGAATCCTGGTCACGGCATTAAACCTCGTTTTTTAAATATTTTGTAATTTTCCTTTTTGGAAATTTATTAGCAACTTGGTAACGTGAAGTGGACGGCCGTGATCGTATAGTGGTAAGTACCTTGCGTTGGGGCCGCAATAACCCAGGTTCGAATCCTGGTCACGGCATTAAACCTTGTTTTTTAAATATTTTGTAATTTTCCTTTTTGGAAATTTATTAGCAACTTGGTAACGTGAAGTGGACGGCCGTGATCGTATAGTGGTTAGTACCTTGCGTTGGGGCCGCAATAACCCAGGTTCGAATCCTGGTCACGGCATTAAACCTCGTTTTTTAAATATTTTGTAATTTTCCTTTTTGGAAATTTATTAGAAACTTGGTAACGTGAAGTGGACGGCCGTGATCGTATAGTGGTAAGTACCTTGCGTTGGGGCCGCAATAACCCAGGTTCGAATCCTGGTCACGGCATTAAACCTTGTTTTTTAAATATTTTGTAATTTTCCTTTTTGGAAATTTATTAGCAACTTGGTAACGTGAAGTGGACGGCCGTGATCGTATAGTGGTTAGTACCTTGCGTTGGGGCCGCAATAACCCAGGTTCGAATCCTGGTCACGGCATTAAACCTCGTTTTTTAAATATTTTGTAATTTTCCTTTTTGGAAATTTATTAGAAACTTGGTAACGTGAAGTGGACAGCCGTGATCGTACAGTGGTTAGTACCTTGCGTTGTGGCCGCAATAACCCAGGTTCGAATCCTGGTCACGGCAATAAACCTCGTTTTTTAAATATTTTGTAATTTTCCTTTTTGGAAATTTATTAGAAACTTGGTAACTTGAAGTGGACAGCCGTGATCGTATAGTGGTTAGTACCTTGCGTTGGGGCCGCAATAACCCAGGTTCGAATCCTGGTCACGGCATTAAACCTCGTTTTTTAAATATTTTGTAATTTTCCTTTTTGGAAATTTATTAGAAACTTGGTAACGTGAAGTGGACAGCCGTGATCGTACAGTGGTTAGTACCTTGCGTTGTGGCCGCAATAACCCAGGTTCGAATCCTGGTCACGGCAATAAACCTCGTTTTTTAAATATTTTGTAATTTTCCTTTTTGGAAATTTATTAGAAACTTGGTAACGTGAAGTGGACAGCCGTGATCGTACAGTGGTTAGTACCTTGCGTTGGGGCCGCAATAACCCAGGTTCGAATCCTGGTCACGGCAATAAACCTCGTTTTTTAAATATTTTGTAATTTTCCTTTTTGGAAATTTATTAGCAACTTGGTAACGTGAAGTGGACAGCAGTGATCGTTTAGTGGTTAGTACCTTGCGTTGTGGCCGCAATATCCCAGGTTCGACTCCTGGTCACGGCATTAAACCTCGTTTTTTAAATTTAATTTCCTTTTTGGAAATTTATTAGAAACTTGGTAACGTGAAGTGGACAGCAGTGATCGTTTAGTGGTTAGTACCTTGCGTTGTGGCCGCAATAACCCAGGTTCGAATCCTGGTCGCGGCATTAAACCTCGTTTTTTAAATATATTTTCCTTTTTGGAAATTTCTTAGAAACTTGGTAACGTGATGTGGACAGCCGTGATCGTATAGTGGTTAGTACCTTGCGTTGTGGCCGCAATAACCCAGGTTCGAATCCTGGTCACGGCATTAAGCCTAGTTTTTTTAAATATTTTGTAATTTTTCCTTTTTGGAAATTTCTTAGAAACTTGGTAACGTGAAGTGGACAGCAGTGATCGTTTAGTGGTTAGTACCTTGCGTTGTGGCCGCAATAACCCAGGTTCGAATCCTGGTCACGGCCTTAAACCTCGTTTTTTAAATATTTTGTAATTTTCCTTTTTGGAAATTTATTAGCAACTTGGTAACGTGAAGTGGACGGCCGTGATCGTATAGTGGTTAGTACCTTGCGTTGGGGCCGCAATAACCCAGGTTCGAATCCTGGTCACGGCATTAAACCTCGTTTTTTAAATATTTTGTAATTTTCCTTTTTGGAAATTTATTAGCAACTTGGTAACGTGAAGTGGACGGCCGTGATCGTATAGTGGTTAGTACCTTGCGTTGGGGCCGCAATAACCCAGGTTCGAATCCTGGTCACGGCATTAAACCTCGTTTTTTAAATATTTTGTAATTTTCCTTTTTGGAAATTTATTAGCAACTTGGTAACGTGAAGTGGACGGCCGTGATCGTATAGTGGTTAGTACCTTGCGTTGGGGCCGCAATAACCCAGGTTCGAATCCTGGTCACGGCATTAAACCTAGTTTTTTTAAATATTTTGTAATTTTTCCTTTTTGGAAATTTATTAGCAACTTGGTAACGTGAAGTGGACGGCCGTGATCGTATAGTGGTTAGTACCTTGCGTTGTGGCCGCAATAACCCAGGTTCGAATCCTGGTCACGGCAATAAACCTCGTTTTTTAAATATTTTGTAATTTTCCTTTTTGGAAATTTATTAGAACCTTGGTAACGTGAAGTGGACAGCCGTGATCGTATAGTGGTTAGTACCTTGCGTTGTGGCCGCAATAACCCAGGTTCGAATCCTGGTCACGGCAATAAACCTCGTTTTTTAAATATTTTGTAATTTTCCTTTTTGGAAATTTATTAGAAACTTGGTAACGTGAAGTGGACGGCCTTGATCGTAAAGTGGTTAGTACCTTGCGTTGTGGCCGCAATAACCCAGGTTCGAATCCTGGTCACGGCATTAAACCTCGTTTTTTAAATATATTTTCCTTTTTGAAAATTTATTAGAAACTTGGTAACGTGAAGTGGACGGCCGTGATCGTATAGTGGTTAGTACCTTGCGTTGTGGCCGCAATAACCCAGGTTCGAATCCTGGTCACGGCATTAAACCTAGTTTTTTAAAATATTTTGTAATTTTTCCTTTTTGGAAATTTATTAGAAACTTGGTAACGTAAAATGGACAGCGTGATCGTATAGTGGTTAGTACCTTGCGTTGTGGCCGCAATAACCTAGGTTCGAATCCTGGTCACGGCATTAAACCTCGTTTTTTAAATATATTTTCCTTTTTGGAAATTTATTAGAAACTTGGTAACGTGAACTGGACGGCCGTGATCGTTTAGTGGTTAGTACCTTGCGTTGTGGCCGCAATAACCCAGGTTCGAATCCTGGTCACGGCATTAAACCTCGTTTTTTTAAATATTTTGTAATTTTTCCTTTTTGGAAATTTATTAGAAACTTGGTAACGTGAAGTGGACAGCCGTGGTCGTATAGTGGTTAGTACCTTGCGTTGTGGCCGCAATAACCCAGGTTCGACTCCTGGTCACGGCATTAAACCTCGTTTTTTAAATTTATTTTCCTTTTTGGAAATTTATTAGAAACTTGGTAACGTGAAGTGGACAGCAGTGATCGTTTAGTGGTTAGTACCTTGCGTTGTGGCCGCAATAACCCAGGTTCGAATCCTGGTCGCGGCATTAAACCTCGTTTTTTAAATATATTTTCCTTTTTGGAAATTTCTTAGAAACTTGGTAACGTGATGTGGACAGCCGTGATGGTATAGTGGTTAGTACCTTGCGTTGTGGCCGCAATAACCCAGGTTCGAATCCTGGTCACGGCATTAAACCTAGTTTTTTTAAATATTTTGTAATTTTTCCTTTTTGGAAATTTATTAGAAACTTGGTAACGTGAAGTGGACAGCCGTGATCGTACAGTGGTTAGTACCTTGCGTTGTGGCCGCAATAACCCAGGTTCGAATCCTGGTCACGGCATTAAACCTCGTTTTTTAAATATTTTGTAATTTTCCTTTTTGGAAATTTATTAGCAACTTGGTAACGTGAAGTGGACGGCCGTGATCGTATAGTGGTTAGTACCTTGCGTTGGGGCCGCAATAACCCAGGTTCGAATCCTGGTCACGGCATTAAACCTCGTTTTTTAAATATTTTGTAATTTTCCTTTTTGGAAATTTATTAGCAACTTGGTAACGTGAAGTGGACAGCCGTGATCGTATAGTGGTTAGTACCTTGCGTTGTGGCCGCAATAACCCAGGTTCGAATCCTGGTCACGGCAATAAACCTCGTTTTTTAAATATTTTGTAATTTTCCTTTTTGGAAATTTATTAGCAACTTGGTAACGTGAAGTGGACGGCCGTGATCGTATAGTGGTTAGTACCTTGCGTTGGGGCCGCAATAACCCAGGTTCGAATCCTGTTCACGGCAATAAACCTCGTTTTTTAAATTTATTTTCCTTTTTGGAAATTTATTAGAAACTTGGTAACGTGAAGTGGACAGCAGTGATCGTTTAGTGGTTAGTACCTTGCGTTGTGGCCGCAATATCCCAGGTTCGACTCCTGGTCACGGCATTAAACCTCGTTTTTTAAATTTAATTTCCTTTTTGGAAATTTATTAGAAACTTGGTAACGTGAAGTGGACAGCAGTGATCGTTTAGTGGTTAGTACCTTGCGTTGTGGCCGCAATAACCCAGGTTCGAATCCTGGTCGCGGCATTAAACCTCGTTTTTTAAATATATTTTCCTTTTTGGAAATTTATTAGAAACTTGGTAACGTGAAGTGGACAGCAGTGATCGTTTAGTGGTTAGTACCTTGCGTTGTGGCCGCAATAACCCAGGTTCGAATCCTGGTCGCGGCATTAAACCTCGTTTTTTAAATATATTTTCCTTTTTGGAAATTTATTAGAAACTTGGTAACGTGAAGTGGACAGCCGTGATCGTATAGTGGTTAGTACCTTGCGTTGTGGCCGCAATAACCCAGGTTCGAATCCTGGTCACGGCATTAAGCCTAGTTTTTTTAAATATTTTGTAATTTTTCCTTTTTGGAAATTTATTAGAAACTTGGTAACGTGAAGTGGACAGCCGTGATCGTACAGTGGTTAGTACCTTGCGTTGTGGCCGCAATAACCCAGGTTCGAATCCTGGTCACGGCCTTAAACCTCGTTTTTTAAATATTTTGTAATTTTCCTTTTTGGAAATTTATTAGCAACTTGGTAACGTGAAGTGGACGGCCGTGATCGTATAGTGGTTAGTACCTTGCGTTGGGGCCGCAATAACCCAGGTTCGAATCCTGGTCACGGCATTAAACCTCGTTTTTTAAATATTTTGTAATTTTCCTTTTTGGAAATTTATTAGCAACTTGGTAACGTGAAGTGGACGGCCGTGATCGTATAGTGGTTAGTACCTTGCGTTGGGGCCGCAATAACCCAGGTTCGAATCCTGGTCACGGCATTAAACCTCGTTTTTTAAATATTTTGTAATTTTCCTTTTTGGAAATTTATTAGCAACTTGGTAACGTGAAGTGGACGGCCGTGATCGTATAGTGGTTAGTACCTTGCGTTGTGGCCGCAATAACCCAGGTTCGAATCCTGGTCACGGCATTAAACCTAGTTTTTTTAAATATTTTGTAATTTTTCCTTTTTGGAAATTTATTAGCAACTTGGTAACGTGAAGTGGACGGCCGTGATCGTATAGTGGTTAGTACCTTGCGTTGTGGCCGCAATAACCCAGGTTCGAATCCTGGTCACGGCAATAAACCTCGTTTTTTAAATATTTTGTAATTTTCCTTTTTGGAAATTTATTAGAAACTTGGTAACGTGAAGTGGACGGCCTTGATCGTATAGTGGTTAGTACCTTGCGTTGTGGCCGCAATAACCCAGGTTCGAATCCTGGTCACGGCAATAAACCTCGTTTTTTAAATATTTTGTAATTTTCCTTTTTGGAAATTTATTAGAAACTTGGTAACGTGAAGTGGACGGCCTTGATCGTATAGTGGTTAGTACCTTGCGTTGTGGCCGCAATAACCCAGGTTCGAATCCTGGTCACGGCATTAAACCTCGTTTTTTAAATATATTTTCCTTTTTGAAAATTTATTAGAAACTTGGTAACGTGAAGTGGACGGCCGTGATCGTATAGTGGTTAGTACCTTGCGTTGTGGCCGCAATAACCCAGGTTCGAATCCTGGTCACGGCAATAAACCTCGTTTTTTAAATATTTTGTAATTTTCCTTTTTGGAAATTTATTAGAAACTTGGTAACGTGAAGTGGACGGCCTTGATCGTATAGTGGTTAGTACCTTGCGTTGTGGCCGCAATAACCCAGGTTCGAATCCTGGTCACGGCATTAAACCTCGTTTTTTAAATATATTTTCCTTTTTGAAAATTTATTAGAAACTTGGTAACGTGAAGTGGACGGCCGTGATCGTATAGTGGTTAGTACCTTGCGTTGTGGCCGCAATAACCCAGGTTCGAATCCTGGTCACGGCAATAAACCTCGTTTTTTAAATATTTTGTAATTTTCCTTTTTGGAAATTTATTAGAAACTTGGTAACGTGAAGTGGACGGCCTTGATCGTATAGTGGTTAGTACCTTGCGTTGTGGCCGCAATAACCCAGGTTCGAATCCTGGTCACGGCATTAAACCTCGTTTTTTAAATATATTTTCCTTTTTGAAAATTTATTAGAAACTTGGTAACGTGAAGTGGACGGCCGTGATCGTATAGTGGTTAGTACCTTGCGTTGTGGCCGCAATAACCCAGGTTCGAATCCTGGTCACGGCAATAAACCTCGTTTTTTAAATATTTTGTAATTTTCCTTTTTGGAAATTTATTAGAAACTTGGTAACGTGAAGTGGACGGCCTTGATCGTATAGTGGTTAGTACCTTGCGTTGTGGCCGCAATAACCCAGGTTCGAATCCTGGTCACGGCATTAAACCTCGTTTTTTAAATATATTTTCCTTTTTGAAAATTTATTAGAAACTTGGTAACGTGAAGTGGACGGCCGTGATCGTATAGTGGTTAGTACCTTGCGTTGTGGCCGCAATAACCCAGGTTCGAATCCTGGTCACGGCATTAAACCTAGTTTTTTAAAATATTTTGTAATTTTTCCTTTTTGGAAATTTATTAGAAACTTGGTAACGTAAAATGGACAGCGTGATCGTATAGTGGTTAGTACCTTGCGTTGTGGCCGCAATAACCTAGGTTCGAATCCTGGTCACGGCATTAAACCTCGTTTTTTAAATATATTTTCCTTTTTGGAAATTTATTAGAAACTTGGTAACGTGAACTGGACGGCCGTGATCGTTTAGTGGTTAGTACCTTGCGTTGTGGCCGCAATAACCCAGGTTCGAATCCTGGTCACGGCATTAAACCTCGTTTTTTTAAATATTTTGTAATTTTTCCTTTTTGGAAATTTATTAGAAACTTGGTAACGTGAAGTGGACAGCCGTGGTCGTATAGTGGTTAGTACCTTGCGTTGTGGCCGCAATAACCCAGGTTCGACTCCTGGTCACGGCATTAAACCTCGTTTTTTAAATTTATTTTCCTTTTTGGAAATTTATTAGAAACTTGGTAACGTGAAGTGGACAGCAGTGATCGTTTAGTGGTTAGTACCTTGCGTTGTGGCCGCAATAACCCAGGTTCGAATCCTGGTCGCGGCATTAAACCTCGTTTTTTAAATATATTTTCCTTTTTGGAAATTTCTTAGAAACTTGGTAACGTGATGTGGACAGCCGTGATGGTATAGTGGTTAGTACCTTGCGTTGTGGCCGCAATAACCCAGGTTCGAATCCTGGTCACGGCATTAAACCTAGTTTTTTTAAATATTTTGTAATTTTTCCTTTTTGGAAATTTATTAGAAACTTGGTAACGTGAAGTGGACAGCCGTGATCGTACAGTGGTTAGTACCTTGCGTTGTGGCCGCAATAACCCAGGTTCGAATCCTGGTCACGGCAATAAACCTCGTTTTTTAAATATTTTGTAATTTTCCTTTTTGGAAATTTATTAGCAACTTGGTAACGTGAAGTGGACGGCCGTGATCGTATAGTGGTTAGTACCTTGCGTTGGGGCCGCAATAACCCAGGTTCGAATCCTGGTCACGGCATTAAACCTCGTTTTTTAAATATTTTGTAATTTTCCTTTTTGGAAATTTATTAGCAACTTGGTAACGTGAAGTGGACAGCCGTGATCGTATAGTGGTTAGTACCTTGCGTTGTGGCCGCAATAACCCAGGTTCGAATCCTGTTCACGGCAATAAACCTCGTTTTTTAAATTTATTTTCCTTTTTGGAAATTTATTAGAAACTTGGTATCGTGAAGTGGACAGCCGTGATCGTATAGTGGTTAGTACCTTGCGTTGTGGCCGCAATAACCCAGGTTCGAATCCTGGTCACGGCATTAAACCTCGTTTTTTAAATATTTTGTAATTTTCCTTTTTGGAAATTTATTAGAAACTTGGTAACGTGAAGTGGACAGCAGTGATCGTTTAGTGGTTAGTACCTTGCGTTGTGGCCGCAATAACCCAGGTTCGAATCCTGGTCGCGGCATTAAACCTCGTTTTTTAAATATATTTTCCTTTTTGGAAATTTCTTAGAAACTTGGTAACGTGATGTGGACAGCCGTGATGGTATAGTGGTTAGTACCTTGCGTTGTGGCCGCAATAACCCAGGTTCGAATCCTGGTCACGGCATTAAACCTAGTTTTTTTAAATATTTTGTAATTTTTCCTTTTTGGAAATTTATTAGAAACTTGGTAACGTGAAGTGGACAGCCGTGATCGTACAGTGGTTAGTACCTTGCGTTGTGGCCGCAATAACCCAGGTTCGAATCCTGGTCACGGCAATAAACCTCGTTTTTTAAATATTTTGTAATTTTCCTTTTTGGAAATTTATTAGCAACTTGGTAACGTGAAGTGGACGGCCGTGATCGTATAGTGGTTAGTACCTTGCGTTGGGGCCGCAATAACCCAGGTTCGAATCCTGGTCACGGCATTAAACCTCGTTTTTTAAATATTTTGTAATTTTCCTTTTTGGAAATTTATTAGCAACTTGGTAACGTGAAGTGGACAGCCGTGATCGTATAGTGGTTAGTACCTTGCGTTGTGGCCGCAATAACCCAGGTTCGAATCCTGTTCACGGCAATAAACCTCGTTTTTTAAATTTATTTTCCTTTTTGGAAATTTATTAGAAACTTGGTATCGTGAAGTGGACAGCCGTGATCGTATAGTGGTTAGTACCTTGCGTTGTGGCCGCAATAACCCAGGTTCGAATCCTGGTCACGGCATTAAACCTCGTTTTTTAAATATATTTTCCTTTTTAGAAATTTATTAGAAACTTGGTAACGTGAAGTGGACGGCCGTGATCGTATAGTGGTTAGTACCTTGCGTTGTGGCCGCAATAATCCAGGTTCGAATCCTGGTCACGGCATTAAACCTCGTTTTTTAAATATATTTTCCTTTTTAGAAATTTATTAGAAACTTGGTAACGTGAAGTGGACGGCCGTGATCGTATAGTGGTTAGTACCTTGCGTTGTGGCCGCAATAACCCAGGTTCGAATCCTGGTCACGGCATTAAACCTCGTTTTTTAAATATATTTTCCTTTTTAGAAATTTATTAGAAACTTGGTAACGTGAAGTGGACGGCCGTGATCGTATAGTGGTTAGTACCTTGCGTTGTGGCCGCAATAATCCAGGTTCGAATCCTGGTCACGGCATTAAACCTCGTTTTTTAAATATATTTTCCTTTTTAGAAATTTATTAGAAACTTGGTAACGTGAAGTGGACGGCCGTGATCGTATAGTGGTTAGTACCTTGCGTTGTGGCCGCAATAACCCAGGTTCGAATCCTGGTCACGGCATTAAACCTCGTTTTTTAAATATATTTTCCTTTTTAGAAATTTATTAGAAACTTGGTAACGTGAAGTGGACGGCCGTGATCGTATAGTGGTTAGTACCTTGCGTTGTGGACGCAATAACCCAGGTTCGAATCCTGGTCACGGCATTAAACCTCGTTTTTTTTAAATATTTTGTAATTTTTCCTTTTTGGAAATTTATTAGAAACTTTTTAACGTTAAGTGGACGGCCGTGATCATATAGTGGTAAGTACCTTGCAATGTGGCCCCAATAACCCAGTGTCGAATCCTGGTCACGGCATTAAACCTCGTTTTTTAAATATATTTTCCTTTTTGGAAATTTATTAGAAACTTGGTAACGTGAAGTGGACGGCCGTGATCGTATAGTGGTTAGTACCTTGCGTTGTGGACGTAATAACCCAGGTTCGAATCCTGGTCACGGCATTAAACCTCGTTTTTTTTAAATATTTTGTAATTTTTCCTTTTTGGAAATTTATTAGAAACTTTTTAACGTTAAGTGGACGGCCGTGATCATATAGTGGTAAGTACCTTGCGATGTGGCCCCAATAACCCAGTGTCGAATCCTGGTCACGGCATTACACCTCGTTTTTTAATTATTTTGTAATTTTTCCTTTTTGGAAATTTGTTAGAAACTTGGTAACTTCTTAAGGACGGCCGTGATCGTAAAGTGGTTAGAACCTTGCGTTGTGGCCGCAATAACCCAGGTTCGAATCCTGGTCACGGCATTAAACCTCGTTTTTTAAATATATTTTCCTTTTTGGAAATTTATTAGAAACTTGGTAACGTGAAGTGTACGGCCGTGATCGTATAGTAGTTAGTACCTTGCGTTGTGGCCGCAATAACCCAGGTTCGAATCCTGGTCACGGCATTAAACCTCGTTTTTTAAATATATTTTCCTTTTTGGAAATTTATTAGAAGCTTGGTAACGTGAAGTGGACGACCGTGATCGTATAAAGGTTAATACCTTGCGTTGTGGCCGCAATATCCCAGGTTCGAATCCTGGTCACGGCATTAAACCTCGTTTTTTTAAATATTTTAAAAATTTTTCCTTTTTGGAAATTTATTAGAAACTTGGTAACGTGAAGTGGACGGCCGTGATCGTATAGTGGTTAGTACCTTGCCTTGTGGCCGCAATAACCCAGGTTCGAATCCTGGTCACGGCATTAAACCTCGTTTTTTCAAATATTTTGTAATTTTTCCTTTTTGGAAATTTATTAGAAACTTGGTAACGTGAAGTGGACAGCCGTGATCGTATAGTGGTAAGTACCTTGCGTTGTGGCCGCAATAACCCAGGTTCGAATCCTGGTCACGGCATTAAACCTCGTTTTTTTAAATATTTTGAAATTTTTCCTTTTTGGAAATTTATTAGAAACTTGGTAACGTGAAGTGGACTGCCGTGATCGTATAGTGGTTAGTACCTTGCCTTGTGGCCGCAATAACCCAGGTTCGAATCCTGGTCACGGCATTAAACCTCGTTTTTTTAAATATTTTTAAAATTTTTCCTTTTTGGAAATTTGTTAGAAACTTGGTAACTTCTTAAGGACGGCCGTGATCGTAAAGTGGTTAGAACCTTGCGTTGTGGCCGTAATAACCCAGGTTCGAATCCTGGTCACGGCATTAAACCTCGTTTTTTAAATATATTTTCCTTTTTGGAAATTTATTAGAAACTTGGTAACGTGTAGTGTACGGCCGTGATCGTATAGTGGTTAGTACCTTGCGTTGTGGCCGCAATAACCCAGGTTCGAATCCTGGTCACGGCATTAAACCTCGTTTTTTAAATATATTTTCCTTTTTGGAAATTTATTAGAAGCTTGGTAACGTGAAGTGGACGACCGTGATCGTATAAAGGTTAATACCTTGCGTTGTGGCCGCAATATCCCAGGTTCGAATCCTGGTCACGGCATTAAACCTCGTTTTTTTAAATATTTTTAAAATTTTTCCTTTTTGGAAATTTATTAGAAACTTGGTAACGTGAAGTGGACGGCCGTGATCGTATAGTGGTTAGTACCTTGCCTTGTGGCCGCAATAACCCAGGTTCGAATCCTGGTCACGGCATTAAACCTCGTTTTTTCAAATATTTTGTAATTTTTCCTTTTTGGAAATTTATTAGAAACTTGGTAACGTGAAGTGGACGGCCGTGATCGTATAGTGGTTAGTACCTTGCCTTGTGGCCGCAATAACCCAGGTTCGAATCCTGGTCACGGCATTAAACCTCGTTTTTTCAAATATTTTGTAATTTTTCCTTTTTGGAAATTTATTAGAAACTTGGTAACGTGAAGTGGACAGCCGTGATCGTATAGTGGTAAGTACCTTGCGTTGTGGCCGCAATAACCCAGGTTCGAATCCTGGTCACGGCATTAAACCTCGTTTTTTTAAATATTTTGAAATTTTTCCTTTTTGGAAATTTATTACAAACTTGGTAACGTGAAGTGGACTGCCGTGATCGTATAGTGGTTAGTACCTTGCCTTGTGGCCGCAATAACCCAGGTTCGAATCCTGGTCACGGCATTAAACCTCGTTTTTTTAAATATTTTTAAAATTTTTCCTTTTTGGAAATTTGTTAGAAACTTGGTAACTTCTTAAGGACGGCCGTGATCGTAAAGTGGTTAGAACCTTGCGTTGTGGCCGTAATAACCCAGGTTCGAATCCTGGTCACGGCATTAAACCTCGTTTTTTAAATATATTTTCCTTTTTGGAAATTTATTAGAAACTTGGTAACGTGTAGTGTACGGCCGTGATCGTATAGTGGTTAGTACCTTGCGTTGTGGCCGCAATAACCCAGGTTCGAATCCTGGTCACGGCATTAAACCTCGTTTTTTAAATATATTTTCCTTTTTGGAAATTTATTAGAAGCTTGGTAACGTGAAGTGGACGACCGTGATCGTATAAAGGTTAATACCTTGCGTTGTGGCCGCAATATCCCAGGTTCGAATCCTGGTCACGGCATTAAACCTCGTTTTTTTAAATATTTTTAAAATTTTTCCTTTTTGGAAATTTATTAGAAACTTGGTAACGTGAAGTGGACGGCCGTGATCGTATAGTGGTTAGTACCTTGCCTTGTGGCCGCAATAACCCAGGTTCGAATCCTGGTCACGGCATTAAACCTCGTTTTTTCAAATATTTTGTAATTTTTCCTTTTTGGAAATTTATTAGAAACTTGGTAACGTGAAGTGGACAGCCGTGATCGTATAGTGGTAAGTACCTTGCGTTGTGGCCGCAATAACCCAGGTTCGAATCCTGGTCACGGCATTAAACCTCGTTTTTTTAAATATTTTGAAATTTTTCCTTTTTGGAAATTTATTAGAAACTTGGTAACGTGAAGTGGACTGCCGTGATCGTATAGTGGTTAGTACCTTGCCTTGTGGCCGCAATAACCCAGGTTCGAATCCTGGTCACGGCATTAAACATCCTTTTTTTAAATATTTTGTAATTTTTCCTTTTTGGAAATTTATTAGAAAGTTGGTAACGTGAAGTGGACAGCCGTGATCGTATAGTGTCTAGTACCTTGCGTTGTGGCCTGAATAACCCAGGTTCGAATCCTGGTCACGGCATTAAAACTAGTTTTTTAAAATATTTTGTAATAGTTCCTTTTTGGAAATTTATTAGAAACTTGGTAACGTGAAGTGGACAGCCGTGATCGTATAGTGGTAAGTACCTTGCGTTGTGGCCGCAGTAACCCAGGTTCGAATCCTGGTCACGGCATTAAACCTCCTTTTTTAATTATTTTGTAATTTTTCCTTTTTGGAAATTTGTTAGAAACTTGGTAACTTCTTAAGGACGGCCGTGATCGTAAAGTGGTTAGAACCTTGCGTTGTGGCCGCAATAACCCAGGTTCGAATCCTGGTCACGGCTTTAAAACTCGTTTTTTAAATATATTTTCCTTTTTAGAAATTTATTAGAAACTTGGTAACGTGAAGTGGACGGCCGTGATCGTATAGTGGTTAGTACCTTGCGTTGTGGACGCAATAACCCAGGTTCGAATCCTGGTCACGGCATTAAACCTCGTTTTTTTTAAATATTTTGTAATTTTTCCTTTTTGGAAATTTATTAGAAACTTTTTAACGTTAAGTGGACGGCCGTGATCATATAGTGGTAAGTACCTTGCGATGTGGCCCCAATAACCCAGTGTCGAATCCTGGTCACGGCATTACACCTCGTTTTTTAATTATTTTGTAATTTTTCCTTTTTGGAAATTTGTTAGAAACTTGGTAACTTCTTAAGGACGGCCGTGATCGTAAAGTGGTTAGAACCTTGCGTTGTGGCCGCAATAACCCAGGGTCGAATCCTGGTCACGGCATTAAACCTCGTTTTTTAAATATATTTTCCTTTTTGGAAATTTATTAGAAACTTGGTAACGTGAAGTGGACGGCCGTGATCGTATAGTGGTTAGTACCTTGCGTTGTGGACGTAATAACCCAGGTTCGAATCCTGGTCACGGCATTAAACCTCGTTTTTTTAAAATATTTTGTAATTTTTCCTTTTTGGAAATTTATTAGAAACTTTTTAACGTTGAGTGGACGGCCGTGATCATATAGTGGTAAGTACCTTGCGATGTGGCCCCAATAACCCAGTGTCGAATCCTGGTCACGGCATTACACCTCGTTTTTTAATTATTTTGTAATTTTTCCTTTTTGGAAATTTGTTAGAAACTTGGTAACTTCTTAAGGACGGCCGTGATCGTAAAGTGGTTAGAACCTTGCGTTGTGGCCGCAATAACCCAGGTTCGAATCCTGGTCACGGCATTAAAACTCGTTTTTTAAACATATTTTCCTTTTTGGAAATTTATTAAAAACTTGGTAACGTGAAGTGGACGGCCGTGATCGTATAGTGGTTAGTACCTTGCGTTGTGGCCGCAATAACCCAGGTTCGAATCCTGGTCACGGCATTAAAACTAGTTTTTTTAAATATTTTGTAATTTTTCCTTTTTGGAAATTTATTAGAAACTTGGTAACGTGAAGTGGACGGCCGTGATCGTATAGTGGTTAGTACCTTGCGTTGTGGACGCAATAACCCAGGTTCGAATCCTGGTCACGGCATTAAACCTCGTTTTTTTTAAATATTTTGTAATTTTTCCTTTTTGGAAATTTATTAGAAACTTTTTAACGTTAAGTGGACGGCCGTGATCATATAGTGGTAAGTACCTTGCAATGTGGCCCCAATAACCCAGTGTCGAATCCTGGTCACGGCATTAAACCTCGTTTTTTAAATATATTTTCCTTTTTGGAAATTTATTAGAAACTTGGTAACGTGAAGTGGACGGCCGTGATCGTATAGTGGTTAGTACCTTGCGTTGTGGACGTAATAACCCAGGTTCGAATCCTGGTCACGGCATTAAACCTCGTTTTTTTTAAATATTTTGTAATTTTTCCTTTTTGGAAATTTATTAGAAACTTTTTAACGTTAAGTGGACGGCCGTGATCATATAGTGGTAAGTACCTTGCGATGTGGCCCCAATAACCCAGTGTCGAATCCTGGTCACGGCATTACACCTCGTTTTTTAATTATTTTGTAATTTTTCCTTTTTGGAAATTTGTTAGAAACTTGGTAACTTCTTAAGGACGGCCGTGATCGTAAAGTGGTTAGAACCTTGCGTTGTGGCCGCAATAACCCAGGTTCGAATCCTGGTCACGGCATTAAACCTCGTTTTTTAAATATATTTTCCTTTTTGGAAATTTATTAGAAACTTGGTAACGTGAAGTGTACGGCCGTGATCGTATAGTAGTTAGTACCTTGCGTTGTGGCCGCAATAACCCAGGTTCGAATCCTGGTCACGGCATTAAACCTCGTTTTTTAAATATATTTTCCTTTTTGGAAATTTATTAGAAGCTTGGTAACGTGAAGTGGACGACCGTGATCGTATAAAGGTTAATACCTTGCGTTGTGGCCGCAATATCCCAGGTTCGAATCCTGGTCACGGCATTAAACCTCGTTTTTTTAAATATTTTAAAAATTTTTCCTTTTTGGAAATTTATTAGAAACTTGGTAACGTGAAGTGGACGGCCGTGATCGTATAGTGGTTAGTACCTTGCCTTGTGGCCGCAATAACCCAGGTTCGAATCCTGGTCACGGCATTAAACCTCGTTTTTTCAAATATTTTGTAATTTTTCCTTTTTGGAAATTTATTAGAAACTTGGTAACGTGAAGTGGACAGCCGTGATCGTATAGTGGTAAGTACCTTGCGTTGTGGCCGCAATAACCCAGGTTCGAATCCTGGTCACGGCATTAAACCTCGTTTTTTTAAATATTTTGAAATTTTTCCTTTTTGGAAATTTATTAGAAACTTGGTAACGTGAAGTGGACTGCCGTGATCGTATAGTGGTTAGTACCTTGCCTTGTGGCCGCAATAACCCAGGTTCGAATCCTGGTCACGGCATTAAACCTCGTTTTTTTAAATATTTTTAAAATTTTTCCTTTTTGGAAATTTGTTAGAAACTTGGTAACTTCTTAAGGACGGCCGTGATCGTAAAGTGGTTAGAACCTTGCGTTGTGGCCGTAATAACCCAGGTTCGAATCCTGGTCACGGCATTAAACCTCGTTTTTTAAATATATTTTCCTTTTTGGAAATTTATTAGAAACTTGGTAACGTGTAGTGTACGGCCGTGATCGTATAGTGGTTAGTACCTTGCGTTGTGGCCGCAATAACCCAGGTTCGAATCCTGGTCACGGCATTAAACCTCGTTTTTTAAATATATTTTCCTTTTTGGAAATTTATTAGAAGCTTGGTAACGTGAAGTGGACGACCGTGATCGTATAAAGGTTAATACCTTGCGTTGTGGCCGCAATATCCCAGGTTCGAATCCTGGTCACGGCATTAAACCTCGTTTTTTTAAATATTTTTAAAATTTTTCCTTTTTGGAAATTTATTAGAAACTTGGTAACGTGAAGTGGACGGCCGTGATCGTATAGTGGTTAGTACCTTGCCTTGTGGCCGCAATAACCCAGGTTCGAATCCTGGTCACGGCATTAAACCTCGTTTTTTCAAATATTTTGTAATTTTTCCTTTTTGGAAATTTATTAGAAACTTGGTAACGTGAAGTGGACAGCCGTGATCGTATAGTGGTAAGTACCTTGCGTTGTGGCCGCAATAACCCAGGTTCGAATCCTGGTCACGGCATTAAACCTCGTTTTTTTAAATATTTTGAAATTTTTCCTTTTTGGAAATTTATTAGAAACTTGGTAACGTGAAGTGGACTGCCGTGATCGTATAGTGGTTAGTACCTTGCCTTGTGGCCGCAATAACCCAGGTTCGAATCCTGGTCACGGCATTAAACATCCTTTTTTTAAATATTTTGTAATTTTTCCTTTTTGGAAATTTATTAGAAAGTTGGTAACGTGAAGTGGACAGCCGTGATCGTATAGTGGTTAGTACCTTGCGTTGTGGCCTGAATAACCCAGGTTCGAATCCTGGTCACGGCATTAAAACTAGTTTTTTCAAATATTTTGTAATTTTTCCTTTTTGGAAATTTATTAGAAACTTGGTAACGTGAAGTGGACAGCCGTGATCGTATAGTGGTAAGTACCTTGCGTTGTGGCCGCAGTAACCCAGGTTCGAATCCTGGTCACGGCATTAAACCTCCTTTTTTAATTATTTTGTAATTTTTCCTTTTTGGAAATTTGTTAGAAACTTGGTAACTTCTTAAGGACGGCCGTGATCGTAAAGTGGTTAGAACCTTGCGTTGTGGCCGCAATAACCCAGGTTCGAATCCTGGTCACGGCTTTAAAACTCGTTTTTTAAATATATTTTCCTTTTTAGAAATTTATTAGAAACTTGGTAACGTGAAGTGGACGGCCGTGATCGTATAGTGGTTAGTACCTTGCGTTGTGGACGCAATAACCCAGGTTCGAATCCTGGTCACGGCATTAAACCTCGTTTTTTTTAAATATTTTGTAATTTTTCCTTTTTGGAAATTTATTAGAAACTTTTTAACGTTAAGTGGACGGCCGTGATCATATAGTGGTAAGTACCTTGCGATGTGGCCCCAATAACCCAGTGTCGAATCCTGGTCACGGCATTACACCTCGTTTTTTAATTATTTTGTAATTTTTCCTTTTTGGAAATTTGTTAGAAACTTGGTAACTTCTTAAGGACGGCCGTGATCGTAAAGTGGTTAGAACCTTGCGTTGTGGCCGCAATAACCCAGGGTCGAATCCTGGTCACGGCATTAAACCTCGTTTTTTAAATATATTTTCCTTTTTGGAAATTTATTAGAAACTTGGTAACGTGAAGTGGACGGCCGTGATCGTATAGTGGTTAGTACCTTGCGTTGTGGACGTAATAACCCAGGTTCGAATCCTGGTCACGGCATTAAACCTCGTTTTTTTAAAATATTTTGTAATTTTTCCTTTTTGGAAATTTATTAGAAACTTTTTAACGTTGAGTGGACGGCCGTGATCATATAGTGGTAAGTACCTTGCGATGTGGCCCCAATAACCCAGTGTCGAATCCTGGTCACGGCATTACACCTCGTTTTTTAATTATTTTGTAATTTTTCCTTTTTGGAAATTTGTTAGAAACTTGGTAACTTCTTAAGGACGGCCGTGATCGTAAAGTGGTTAGAACCTTGCGTTGTGGCCGCAATAACCCAGGTTCGAATCCTGGTCACGGCATTAAAACTCGTTTTTTAAACATATTTTCCTTTTTGGAAATTTATTAAAAACTTGGTAACGTGAAGTGGACGGCCGTGATCGTATAGTGGTTAGTACCTTGCGTTGTGGCCGCAATAAGACACGTTCGAATCCTGGTCACGGCATTAAGCCTCGTTGTTTAAATATTTTGTAATTTTTCCTTTTTTGGAAATTTATTAGCAATTTGGTAACGTGAAGTGGACGGCCGTGATCGTATAGTGCTTAGTACCTTGCGTTGTGGCCGCAATAACCAGGGTTGGATAAAAGCCGGCTTCTTTTGAAAAAATCCAGACCAGTGGCTATAACCGGTTTTTTTCGGTTATAACTAGCTAATATATAAACCGTTCCTTTTACTTATGTAAGTAGAAATTGTCTGCAGTTATTGTCGTAAATAAGAAACTAAACAAATAAAGCGAAATAACTATATAAAATAAATGAATTATTTTGATTTCCTCGGGAAATTCCCCCTAGTTTTTGTGTATGACAGAAGCGAGGCAGCGAACTTTGGAACTTTAAACCTACCGAAAAACTGATAAAATTAAACCGGTTTCTAAATAAGAAACAAAAAATAAAATAAATTTCTAAATAAAAACTATTAATTTACTAAAATATTCATATTGTAATTTTTTTTTTAAAAAACCACAAAAATCTGGATTTACTCAAGTGGCTATAACTGGATTTAACTAGGTGGCTATAACCGGTATGACGGGTTCTATGCCAACCCTGGGAATAACCCAGGTTCGAATCCTGGTCATGGTATTAAACTCGTTTTTTAAATATTTTGTAATTTTCCTTTTTGGAAATTTATTTGAGACTCGGTAACTTCAATTGAACGGCCGCTATCGTATAGTGCTAAGTACCTTGCGTTGTGGCCGCAATAACCCAGGTTCGAATCCTGGTAACGGTATTAAACTCGTTTTTTAAATATTTTGTAATATTCCTTTTTGGAAATTTATTTGAGACCCTTTATATTCAATTGAACGGCCGTGATCGTATAGTGGTTAGTACCTTGCTTTGTGGCCGCAATAACCCAGGTTCGAATCCTGGTCACGGCATGGATCCTTATTTTGGAATAATTTGTAACATTTTAGATTGATGAATTTAACCAGTGCCGTTACCATGGGTCAAAATTAAGTAAAAAATGTTTTAAATTCGATGCTTTTTAAACTAAGGTTTAATTTTGAATAAGTTATCTTTAAAGAGCATTTTACTTTCTTACTTCGATAACCGAATGACAAAATCTTTTAATAATAATATTTTTATCTATTTTTCAACGTGATCTGTGATGATAAGTTTTTAATTAACATTAGAAGTACTTACGATTCTTTGAAACTGACCAAATTTGAACTTCTATAAGAGCGGAATACTTTACTTACCAGCAAGAAATGATCGATGAAGATAATATTGAAATTAAAAACCAAGAAATTAGTATTCAATTAATGGAATCTGTTTTCAAAATATGGCTGTGTGGTATAACTGCATCTATCGTTATTATTCTAATAGAATGGGGTTTTTATAATAATTTTCAAAGATTTAAAACGGTAATTTGATCTTGGTTCGAAACTATTTTGAGTCTTTATAAAAAATTCATTTGTACTATTACTTTTTGTATTTGGTGCATGGCGATCATCTGTATGTGAAATTTGCATAACATTATTATCTTTGCTCACTTTACGCCATTTTCTGTTTTTTATTGCACTTGTATACAATGTCTGATTTATAAATGGTAGCTTACTAGTTGATATGCCGTTAAGGAAAATAAATATTAATAGACCCTTTATTGCACACGCATTCACAAGTCCTCTGGCGATAATAAAAATCAAATTTAAAAAATTAAAACCAAAAACGACCATATTTAGCATTTTTTGGTATTCGTAAATTTTATAGATTAATTTAAATTGATAGTTAACAAAAAATATATTTTTAATCGAAGATTAACTTTTGCTTTTATTTAATAACTTTTAATTTTCAACGGAGCATAAAAATGGTAGGGGGGGGGCAGTAGATTAGTTGCCAACTAAAAAATTATTGTAATGTGGTCTTACAATGTTAGTGTTTAACATTCGTGTTGCACCTACCAGTCCTGTTTTCTATTGAACGCTGAGCATGTTTTATTTTGAAATGCATATGTTTCTTAACTGCATGGCGGCTTTTTTGACAGAACGGGTACAGGTAAATTTCTAAATTAAAACATTTTTCCAGGTAAGTTTTTAAACTAACCACTAAATGTTTATCAAAACGGACTTTTCGTTGTAATAACTTTATAAAAATTAATTAAATTTCAATTATTTAAAATTAACTTAAGCCTGTGCTTCATAGAAGAAATTACCCCATAGATTCGGAAAAAAATATTTTTAAATTATATATTAATTATTAACCACTATCCAAGGCAGAATACATAAATTTAACGATATTATTTATACATCCGTGAAGAAATTATTTATTGTTAAAAGTATTTTGTGTTAATTCGCAGACAAACATTTACAAATCAGCAGGTGTGAACTTAAAGAATCAAAAAGAACGTTTAACGAAAATATCGTCGATTTGGTGTTTGTTATTTATCTCAATTCGCAAATTCATCGTAACCCTGAAATCACATTTCTCTGCTGCTTGGTTTTGCGCTTGTTGCAGCCTACTTCCAGGGGCTAGTATAGGCCACACTTTGAAGCTCTCTGGCGCTCTTTTAACTCATCGTAAGAAAACGGGGAAAAAACAGGCATACTTCTCAACTCACCCCGAACAACCATTTGAAATACTCTCTTTTTAACACGAACAACTGGCAACTGAATTAATGGCTTTAAAAGTCGCTTAATGATTTAGGCCTAAGGTGGTGCCTTGGGTGTTAGACTAGCTGATTAAAAAAATAATTTAAACGGGACTCAAGTGGTAACGGAAAAGTATGAAATTGGAATAATTCAGAATTAGAAAAAATGGAATTGAGATAGTGTGGAATACAAATAAAGAGGGTATAGGGGTCAAAAAAGGAGGAAGGTAAAATTGGAAGGTGTTCAAACAGGAAAGTGAATTGAATCTGATAAAGATGGAATCGGATTAAGGGGAAAGATAATAAAATAGTTTTTGGATGAAAAACATTTTGCGAGACTACGGAACTATCTCACGAGGAAGAACAAGTTCGACGAGCATTGTAAAATAAAGCTTTACTAACTTAATTAGATGAAACTTTTGACCGTGAGTTTTTTGGGGATCGACTATAGACACTAATGCTCTGCGTTACCCAAATTGTGGAACTACGGAAAGGATCAAGGCATGATTCCTTAGAAAATAGACCAGGTGACGTTATTTCAATCAATGAACTTATTTTTCCCCCTGTAATTTATAAGGAGGTATTCGTACATTAATGGTGTAGTAACTTTGATAAAAATTTCATGGAACATTTGGAATTCAAATGACCTCTCGAACCCGCCGACTTTCGGACCAACCACCGTTTTTGAAACACCCTGCAAAGCCTAGCGAAAACAAATTATTGATAGTTTTAGATTTGATACTCAACGTCTCTAATTAAGTTGAAACTTAAGTTAAACGAAACTATTTTCAAAATTGAGTGTTTCTCAAAATTTAAAAGTCATTCTTTTTTCCACTTTACAGAAAGTCGCGCACGAAACAATTTTGTGTTGTATATCGTTATAGAAGTATCATATCACCATCTCTATATAGTTTTTAACAAAGACTACTTTTTCAACTATATGCTGCATATTGGTGACATTTTACAAGAACAAACGATTCGGCGAGAAATTTCAAAGCTGGAGGAACATTTATTTAAGTGAATTAAGGCTCCTGGATTAAATTAAAGAGCGGTTCTCCGATTGGCCCGAGAAGAGCCAATGACAACTCAGTCTAGCTGGGGTTCTCACACTCTCACTCGGAGACAACGCCGACGATGCCGCAGCTAAACCGAATCGTCATTGGTTATTTTCAAGCCAATTTGAGAGCAATATTTACTGCGTCTTCAAAACGATAAAGTAAGTTCAGCCTCTAAGCAAAGCACATCGTGCTAAAGCAATTCATGGATGTATATGAATAAATTTACCAAAACCACCCCAAACCAAATTTTAAAAAGATTTTCGCAATAAGGCCAAAACTCATTTTTTTAATAATTTTTTATTGTACATACATTTGTTTTCTTGAAATTGTTTTTTGATTTTAAATGATCTATAACTTTAATATGGAACCTATAGGAAATGTTTATTTCTTCCGGTACAACTTAAATTCCAAGTATAAAATTTTGTCAATAAAATTTAATTATCCTATCTATATCATTATGCTAGAAGGACGTAAGGTATTTATAGGAAATATTTAGCTCCAATGGAAAAATTACTTAAGTGAAAAATAAGAACTTCGCCATCATTTAGTTGTAGCTCCAAGATTGTTTTGTGTATACACTGTAAAAACTAATTTTCAAGTATATAATATCCTGTACTTTAGTTCTTAAAATAGATTTGACAATTTAGTTACTTGAAAGGTATTTAACCTTTAAAATTAATTACGCAATTTAATTAATCAAAACTATTTTAAGTACTAGGTTTGAAGTATAAAGGTTATTGGGTGTACATGATTTTTCATGTGTTATATAAAAGTATTTTTATAAACTAATTTTATATGTCTTTTCCCAATCAGTGACGTCATCAACTTTATAGGTAACGAGTATATTTTCTGGAGCGATACAGTTAATGTATATTTTAGCTCGTGGCTGACATAATTGGATTTTGTTTCCATAGCTTTTCTAAAGCACAATGAACATAACATTCTTACTAACTGTCCATTAATTGTAAATTTCGTGTAAAAAATGTATTCTATTTAAATGTTAAACAGGACCTGGTGCAAACTTTTGATTTGCTTTCTTACGTATCACCTTAGTTCCTAAAGAGAAATATGGAATTTTGGTTTTAATTTATTTAAAACAATATATTTACTTCCATAAAACTTAA